>NC_050525.1:25295061-25347504 GCF_002922805.2 Oryzias melastigma | reverse complement strand
AAACATAATTATAATTCCATTTTATATTTGTTGCGTTCCTTTCCTTAAGTTTTCTTTTTTCTTCCTTTTATGCAGCTTGTTCCTTATATAATTACTTTCCCAATGTGTAATTTAAAGCTTTTGTTCCTTTGTGTTTCCTCATGGGTGTTGCCGTTTGTTATCCCTTCAGTGTGTTTAGAAAAGTCTTATCATTTCCCCTGTGCTTTGTTAGTTCGTCTGTTCACTCATTCTGCGCTCTCGCCTTTGTTTCCTGCTCTCAGCTTTTATGCACTTCTTGATTATTGCTGTATTGTCTCTTTTTTTAACTAAGCCCCTCAGCTAGCTACCGTCTGAGTCCTTCAAGTCTAAGAGAAGAACACATTAGTCATACCGCTTCTTTCTGCAGATGCTTTTACTACAGCTGTCAGTGCAGCAGCTCTCCCAGCTCTCACTTGTTCTACCTGTCTTATAGACACTGCTAAGAAAAGATACAGCCATTAGTTTGGAAGAAAAAGCAACATTTCTAGATATCAAGACAAAAATGTAGTTTTATGCTAAATATCTAGAAGTGTTTTCCTTTTTTAACATTAAACATGAAGATACAAATACATAAAAAGATCATAAATAAATAGAATTGTCTAGAAAGTTCACATTAAAATATAAATTTTTACCAAAAATATACACACTTCAAGGCTAAAAGGTATTAAAATACACAGTTTTAAAAATAATATTTTACATAATAGGAGACAACTTTCCCAGCTGTTTCTTCTCATCATCAGCTCTCAGGAATTGCTTGTAAACTTGCTCTAACATTCACTCAGAAGAGGTTTGTAGTGTTGTGGCTTCTGAGAAAATATATATATTTTTACAGCTTGTTCTTCTCGTGAAGCCAAAAATACAACAAAGTTGTTTAAAAACCTTCTGGAGTGCCTTGCTGTCTGCACGAGCCTCACAGAGCTGTTTTTCACACTTGCACTGGAGCCCTTCAAACATTCTAGACATTTTCTGAAGGAGCCGCGTGCTTGAGGGTAAATATGAGCACCAAATGTTTGGTCCGGGCTTTTATCGGTTTACCCAGCCCCGTTGGTGGGCTAATGACACAGGAGACTCCGCGGCGTGCCAGTGTGCATTCTGATTGCAACCCTGGAGATCTTCTGCACACTTGGGTCTTACGTTTGGTTGTATGCTCATTGGCCCCTTTTTTAGGCACGTCTGTCCAACTGCTCATTAATGCAAATTAGTAATCAGCCAATCACATGGCAGCAACTCAATGCATCGAGGAATGTAGACATAGTCATTGTTATTGGTGTCAGATGGACTGTTATTTCAGAAGCTGCTGATCTAGTAGGATTTTCACCCACAACCATCTCTGGGGTTTATAGAGAATGGACAGAAAAAGAGAAAATATCCAGTGAGCTGCAGTTCTGTGGGCAGACAAGCTTGTGTTAATACCAGAGATCAGAGGTGAATGGCCAGACTGGTTTCAGCTGATAGGAAGACACTAGTAACTCAAATAACCACTGGTTACTAGTGAGGTCTGAATACTAATCATGAGGCAGATAGACTACAGCAGCACACCAGGTGTCACTCCCGTCAGCTAACAACAGGAAACTGAGGCTACAATTCACACAAGCTCACTAAAACTGGACAATAGAAGATTGGAAAAAAGTTGTCTGGTTTGATCGGTCTCTATTTCTGCCGTCACATTTGGATGGTAGAGTCAGAATTTGGCGTCAACAACACAAAAGTATGAATCAGTCCTGTGTTGTATTATCAGTTCAGGATGGTGGTAGAGATATAATGGTGTGGGGGATGTTTTCATGACACTCTTTGGGCCCCTTGAGCATAGTGCCCGCACTACATCCTATCTGAGTATTGTTGCTGACCATGTCCATTTCCTTATGACCACAGTGTACCATCTTCTGATGCAACTTCCAGCTTGATAATGCACCATGGGATCATCTTAGACTGGTTTCTTCAACATGGAGACTCAAACGACCTTCACAGCCATCAACCTAATAGAACCTTTGGGATGTGGTGAAATGGGAGCTTGGCATCATGGATATTCAGCTGCAGAAACTATGTGATTCTGTGATGTCATTATGGACCAAACTCTCTGAGCAAAGTTTTCAGTACCTTGCTGAATCTGTCCCACCAAGGATAGGGGTGTCAAAACTCGGTCCTGCTGGTTTTCCAGAAACCCTATCTTATCTACTGCTGATTACCTGGATCAGGTGTGTTTGACCAATAAGGAGATTTAATGGCAGGTTGGTGGGAAACATGTAGGACACCGGCCCTCGAGGACTGACTTTGGACACCCCTGATTTAGGCAGTTGTGAAGGCAAAATGGAGTCCAATCAGGTACTAGTGAGGAGTACCTAAGAAAGGGTTTGATTCTCACTCATGAATTAGAAGAATAAATTGGCTTATTTGTTCATTGGGTTCTCCTTTTAAAAGACTATTGCTTATATTTGACTTCATGTCCTTTCTCCTATGTTTAGGAGAGGAGAATCTCCTGCTGTGAAAAGCCAAATATCAAAACAACTAATAGATCTCAAACTCCTGGTTACTTTCCCCGTCATCTCCAGGAAGTAAGGGGGGGTATTTGTTGGCATGTGGTGCATCACGCTTTCACAGAGGTGCTCTTTATAGTTTCAAATAATGAACTCTAAGGTGGGATTTCTGAACCAGGTCACCTGACCACATGTGACAACTGAAGAGCTGCACTCCTGCGGGGGGGGGGCTTTATTTACTGTTCCGAGCCTCGCGGCTCCAACCGCCTCGCACCAACTTTCACAGAATAAAATGTAATAGCTCTGAAATTACATCTCGCGCGGCACTGCGAAGCATTTGTAGAGTAGCTTTTTATTTCTTTTCATTTTCATAGTATCAGGGCAGGGCGGTGGAGCTGTTTGGCCTGTTTGAAGTCAGTGGTGCTCAATTTCAATAAGCTCAGCACAGAGGTTGACACCAGCAGCAAGTAATTGAAAACATTTCTCAAGGTCACGCTCCGTATAGATCTGAGGAGTAATTCTGAACAGGCGAGATGGCAGAAACAGAAGGCAGTGGGAGTTATTGACCTCCTGGTGGGGAGTTTATCGTCCAGGATCAGAATGGAGACAAATGACAAAGCAGAAACCCATGGAGAAATGCACTTCTTAAGCCTTCACCTTTATGTTGGATAACAAAGAGGACTTGTAGTGTCCTAATAATCTGTGACAATAACCTGTCGAGTGATTAGTGTTGTTCTTTTGTGCACAAGCTTGTTTGGTTAATCCTAAATGACAAGAGTCGTCATGAAATCGTCTTCCTACTTTTTTTATTTCTAAATCTCACACACAGAATGATCAAAATTAAAGCCAAATTCAGAAATAATTACTTATTTTTCTGAGAATTTCTTTTTTTTTTTGCTTTATTTTTTGAAACTTCAAAAACATGGAAAAATATCTGAATATTCTGCCCTTTTTTATTATTTGCTTTTAATTTCAAAATTTTAACCTAAACGTTTGAATTATTTCCTCAGAAATTTTACTTGATCTTTAGAATTCTCACTTAAGGGGTCTATATCATGCAAAATCCCCTTTTTGAGATTTTAAGTGGATTTTTATGTTAATTCCTCATGAAAAACAACAGACACGTTGCTGAGGCCGACTCTGGGATGACTTCATGAAATGGGCGGCACCCACAAGGAGCAAAAGGCGGAGCCTCATTGATAGAGTTGTCTTACTCTGTGTAGGAAATAGAAATAGAACATAATAATAAATAATTAGTTCTTTAGATTGCCAAAAGTAATATATAATCACATTTATGGGTATAGTTTACTCTGAAAGGCTTAACAACAGCTCGATTTAGGCCCTTTAAATCTTAAAATCCCAACGCTGTAAAGTCTTTACTTTTTTCATAAAATTTCGACTTTTTCTTCTGCTTCCTGTGTTTTTTGTTTTGAAACTACGTCTCTTTTTGAAATTCTAATACTTTCCTTCATTTGTTGTCATGTCATTACTGTAAAGCTGTGTACAAAACTTCCAAAAATACTTGAATAAGACCACACAGAAGTACATAAATGCAGCCTAATTCACAAAGGGTTCCCTCAAAATTGGGATTAAATTTGCTAAATACATTAAAAAGCTGATTTAACAAACAAATGAAATGATCGTCATTCTTCTCCTGTTGCATGATCTCATCTAAAAAACAAATTTAAATAAAAAACTTTGACCTAAACTCTTGAATTAGTTTTCTCAGACCATTGTTTCTGTGGAGAGAAAATAAACTCACCCCGATTTGTGTGCGTGTAATTCTTGATTTGTGTGTACTTTTGGATTTGTAATGTTAAGTTGTGCATGTGTAAGATTTATATTGTATCTTTTTGAATTTTATCATTTTTGTACTTATTCACAAAATGTATTGTATGAGTCACAAACCAAGAATTACACACACGCTAATCCAAGGTTACGCATAAATCTAAAGTTATGCAGAAACCCAAAGTTACACACAAATCAAGAACTTGGCATGCACATATTCAAAGTTACGCATAAATCTAGAACTAAGTACACACCAATTGGGGTGATTCTATTTTCTCTCCATAGATTTCATCTTTAGAATTCTCACTTAAATTCAATTGTTAAATTTTGACTTTAATCCTAATATTTCAACTTTTTTTGGAAATTTCTTTTGCTTCCTCTTGTATTTTTTGTGTCTAATTTTTATTTATTTGTTTATTTTGTTTTTTCTTTTCCCTATTTTCTGTCATGTTATGGCTGTAAATCTGCTTGACAAACTTTCAAAATTCTTCATTAAAAGAAATGTCAGGACCTAAAACTTATATGAGCTCACGCAAAATTGGGAATACAGTTCCAAAACACATAACATTATCATCTTTTTAATTTCATTTTGTATGATCTAATCCAAAAAACTGCCTTTCATTTCAAATAATGTAATATTTTAAATCTTGAAAATGTGACCTTTAATCTTAATTTTGAAATTTTCTTTTGCTTTCTAAGTGTCTTTTTATTTAAAAATCTTCTCTTTAAAATTCTGTTCTTTTCCATCATGTTTTGGCTGTAAAATTGAATAAAAAAACATCAACAATATTTAGTTGCACCAGAGGATGAGTACCTAAATAGGAAACTTTACCAACTTTGCCTCGAATACTGTTAATTATTGGCATAAAAGTGAAGCAAAGATCAATACTACAACTACAATAAACTGCGCAGATGCGCCGTCTGCCTCACCGAGTGCGTCTGGCTGCATCCTGCGTGATCGAGCGCTGACCAACTGATCTCTGGAGTGAGGGATTAAAGTGAGTGTTGAACTCCAGATATGTTTTTCCATCTTCTGTGGCTCTAATTAACCAGGGCACAGCTCTATCGAGGGGTTTAGCTGGCCCCTTGTCAATTTGCAGCCATCAGCCGGCTTAGACAGGTCTCGACAGCAACCTCCGAGTCGTTATCAGCTTCAGATAACAAGCTTTTAATGGCAAAAGCTCTTACCGACTGATGAGATGCTGAACAAACTAAATACAGGATTTTTTAGACAACTCAGAAGAACTCTGATCTCAAAATCTTTAGTTTAAAATGATCAAAACTTTCCTCCTTTTTATGATGTTGGTTAAATAAATGACCACAAGTGATGCCTTTTATTTAACAGAAATGTTGTCATTCCTTCAGTTCATATCACACAAATTCTCACAAGTTTTAACTTCTGTGACCCTTCAGATGACTAAAGAAGACACGCACCACTTCCACTGCACTAGAAGTTATTAAATATTAATTATGAATTATTCTCTTTCCTTGACTGTTCTCCATAGACGTTCCTCAGGCCTGCAACAAAAGTCCCATTACGTTTGCCATTTAAAGATGATCAGTTAAGCTCATTAATAGTTCATTAATTGTTTTTCTTTTTAGCCGGGCTTAAAGCAAGAGCCAAAGAATTGGCTCCATATTTTCTATTATGTGTTCATGAAAATGGCTGTGAAGCTGAAACAGACCATAATCCCATTCTTCTGCTGAACATTAGACAGAGGAATCTCAGAGTTGAGCTTTTTCTGTGCTTTATAGGTTTATTACATAATACCCACAGGCTAAATATAGTAAGATGTATTAAAACCACCTACATATACCTTCATAAGCACTAACCACTGGGACAAAAACATTTAAAAAGAGTAAATATAAAGCTATTTATATGGCTTTTAAAAAATATGTGATCAAATAACTTCTAATACTTTTTTATTTTTAATATTTTGGAGAAATATTTTTTTTTCAGTTGCTAAATAATCAAAAAAGCCAAGTATACTCCACCTCTTGTTACTTTCCATGCCAGTTTGTCAAAAAAGTCTGTAAAATCTATTCAATTTAAATTCAATTGAAGCAAATCACTAAAACACAAGAAACATCTAACCAAGTGAAATTAGGTATGACTGCTAAATTTAAAATTCATAACAAATAATACAAGATCATTATTTTCCAGTTTAGTCCTGATCGTTTCATTGAGAGCACGCTGTTGTTACTGTACTGACTGTATTATAAAGGCTTATAGTGATAAGGGACAAACATAAATGAAAGATTAAATGGAAATGCTTTTAGTAAGCCATTGTGCCGAGCAAGCAAATGTGATTTTTTTTAAGAGGGGACCAAATACCCCCCCTTATTTAAATATCCAATGGCCCTCAGGCTCCTTTCATAAAATTATTATAATTTTAGCATTTTTATTAAGACTATGTATGTCTTGGTTTGGTTGGCTAAATTACATTTTCATATTCACCATGAAGAGGCGCTAATAGACGAGACGTACGATCCACGACTTGCTAACTGCAAACGAATCGTGTGAAGTGAGCAAACTGACAGAGATTTAGGTTAAAAAAAACATATTTAGATGTTTTCCTTCTAAGGTAAGAAATGAAAAGCATAGCATTGAAATAAAATGTTTATTAAATAATACACATAAATGTAGTGTTATTAAAATAGCTAAAACAATTTGAGAGAAATGGGTTAGCACTCACGCATTTCCACCTTACTGAATCTGGCCCTCTGGAAAAAATGTGGACACCCCGAGCTAGAGTGTAGCGTAAGAGGATCATATGACCTCATCACCTATACGTCACAAGTGTGTACAGCTTATACTAGCCTTTACGGCTGTCATTTACGATTATTCCACTAGTCGATTAGTCGCGATTATTTTTTCGATTAGTCAACAATTATTGTTTAAATTTCCCATGAATGGTTCATGAATTTCAATTTCACCTTAAATAAGATAAAAAAAATTAATGGATCACTGTTTTAGAGTCTCCTAATTAAAACATCTTGAGTGGAAAATAATGTTTAGGATGTAATGATCAGTAGGACATCCTTGACCTGCTGCTGGTCCACCATTGACTTAATTTAAAATGTATTTTTAGTTTTTTGTGGCACATTTATTTCATTCCACTATAATTTAAAGGAAATACCAAAAGCAGTGAGTTATCGTACTATGTTCATTCATCCATAATTTAGAACAGGTAGAGCATTGTTGTGCTCACTGAGCTCTGCTAGGATTGCTTGGGTTTGCATCAGCTAACTGTACAACAATAAAACAATTGAGCTCTGCTTTTTTACTGTTTTCCACTTATCTATCCAGATTTCTTCATCTCCGTCTTCAGTCTGTTTACAGAAGGTTCTCCTGCAGAGGGGCGATGCAGATTAGATATCAGCGATTTCCAGGAACACTCCCTGATTATTGTCTTTTCTATTATGGTCAAAGGAGTTCAAGGCCGTGTGTGATGCGTTTGCTTCCCGATAAAGGAACTCGCATATAAACACCAAACAGAAGAAATCAAAAACGCAGGTTTCTGGGAATAAAAATCCAAGGTTTTTCGTGGCATCTTTCGATGATTCACTTTTAGCACACACATGTGGTTTTTCTGACTAAAACCTCATGGCTGATAGAGAGAAAAAGTGTATTTTTTTTTCATCTTTTGGAGGAAATAACTCTAAATTTACAGTGTTCTTTTACAGCACAGGTGTTCAAAGTCGGTCCTCGAGGGCCGGCCTCCTGCTGGTTAGGGCTGTGAGCATTAATGCGCGCGATGAATGAAAAAGAATTAACTTAAATTAAAAAAAAAAAAACTTTACCTTCCCTTTTACACGGTGGATCAAGCTTCCACGGCGCGTGTTAAAACATTTCATCGGATATTATTCCACGGTCTTCTACAAAAGAAATAAATATTCAATTGGTTTTTAGTATTTTATTCTTGCTATTTTTGCGAGTTAGATCACTTTTTCACAAAAAATGCACTATTTAATGAATGGTCCGGTGCCATATTGTACAAATACATTTTACCTGGTTGAACATTGTGATTAATTATGATTAATCACAAGACAAAAGTGAGATTAATCAGGTTTTTTTTGTAATCGATTGACAGCACTAACTAAAAATATAGTTCTAAGTGCACAGTTTTGTGTGTGATTTCATATTGTGATTAATAAGTGATTGAGAGATACTGTATCTATAAAAATACATAATATATACTATATATACTATACTAATATATATACACACACACACACACACATCAGCTTTTCTCTGCACCCTTAATATTTGTATCTAAAACGCTGAATCTATTTTTTATCACATATAGCCCTCTTTGGCTTAAATTCCACTGCACCACGCTGCATCTGAATTTCAGTGCAAGTGCCTCCATCTCTGCAGGCTGAGATAGCTCATTGCAAGCGTGGAATCAAATGGTGCATGTTTTCCTTGGCACAACACGCCTCGGGGCCTCAAGCGCTATTGACAATCCAGTAGTATGTTCGAGATTTACTGCTTCATTTTCCAGCCAGCCCTCTTTTATTTACAATATGGAAGACTTTGGGGATCTGACACAGGGAACATCTGGGAGCAGTTGAGACAAAAGCAGAACCTCATAAGAGCGCCGCTGACAGTCCAGAGCTATCCCGTTTTATGGAAGGAGAGGTGTTGCCAGTGGCTTGCTATAATTTTTGTGTCTGACTGCTTAACCAATGACTCATTTAGTATTTTAAGAAAATTTGCTGGAGTTTTTTTTTTAATATATATATAGCTGAAAATGATTCATCTGAAACCAATAACCTTTTGGTCCTACAGCAGGAGAATGAAACCAAGCAATAAGAGCAGTAAACCCTTTAATAAAATTTCAAAAGATGGCTGGCTTATCCAGACAAAACCCCAACACAAGCAGGTGTATTTCTAAGCACTATCCTCACCAATATGCGTCTTTGCTGAGATTTGGAGGAATTGTAGAGAGTTGTATTTGCTGTCAGAGCTCTGCAGACTGGCAGACGGCTCTATCTGTTTATCGGCCAGCTGGAAAGGAAGAAAGCAAGGTTCTGATTAAGTCTGGGTATGAGGTAGAAGGCATTAGATAGTTTAGACATGATAAGCCAAGGGACCCAAACGCTGTTGTGCACCAGATGGATTGAGATATTGAAAGAGGCTTGCGGCAGCAACGGAAGATGAAGGGATTATTGCTGCCAATCGTTCTGTCAATAAGTGCTTTTGGAGGCTACAAACATTTACCTGTAACTGTGCTTCCAGGAAGCGAACGCAGCCAATTAATTTCCAGTTTGGAGAAAACTAATTAAATTTTGGGTTTATAATTGTACTGTTTATCAGTCTTTTTTTTTAAATTAGTATTCACCTCATTTACCTCTGTTTGGTGGCCAACCAAAACGCAAGAAAGAAAGTGATCAAAATGTGAAATGAATGAAAAGTTTTTCCCTCTGCATCAATGAATGAAAGAAGGAAAGGAAATAAAAAGTCAAATAGGGAGGATGGTGCAGATCCAATCCTCAGAAGCGCCAGCACAAACACACATTCTCTACCAGCTTTGTAAACCGTTGATTTATACCACAAACGCTCATTAAAGTTAAAATATGAGTAACTTCTCTTTTTTTAATGTTGTTGTTCTACTTTTAAACTTTTTACCCAATTCTGTCATATTTTTACATAATTAGATGTGGGATAGTCCTATTAAAGGTGTACAAACAGTTTAAAGCTACATCTCAGATGGTACAAGCCTCAGTTTACACTGTATGTCTGGAACTGGTGGTGGAGGACCAGATATGCAAGAAACCAGACTTGTTGGCAGAAACTTAAACATCTGATAAAAGCACTTAGATAAAGTTAACAAAAAGATGATCAGACAAGGAAGTACTTAAAACCAAACATCTAAAATACATAAATAAACTGAAATGAAGACTACTGGATAATCGTTAACTTGGTGTGACTGACGGGGACAACTCAAAACAGAACATGATCAAACACAAGAACGATTAGCGCTGTCATACAATTCATTTTTCTTTTTTTTGTATTTGATTAGTTAAACTATTTTTAATCAGAGCTAATCTTTGCCCCAAAAAGCCCCATTTTAAGGCATTTTAATTTAAATTCGTGACAAAGTGAAACATGAAACTACAACTGAAAAAGTGACTTTTTAAAGTTTTCTTTTTATGACAGACTTCCAAATTTTACTTTTACACCACGAAGGGGGATTATTTTCAATCTGGAAAAATTAAGAAAGATAAATAAATAAAAACATAAGGTCAGGAGTGCTATCATTTAACACAGAAAAAAGTAGGAACACTTTTGTGAGGAACAACAAACTGATTACAGAAATACCATAGTATATATGTGGACATATATTATTCCACATTTTACCGTCCGATGCGATCAGACCTTCGCATCAATTTATGATAATGAACACCTTATCAGGGTATAATATAGACAATAGCTGTGATATTGGCATTGTTTTGGATTACAGCTGTTAAGAACTGAAAGTCGCACACTGATGATGTCACAGCAGCGCTGTGTAAGCGGACACAAGGCGTTCATTAAGAGGAATATAAATGCATTTTTAGCTGAGTTCAAATAAAACATTCATGCAAATAAACAAGTAAACCTTTGATTTATCTTTAAGAAAGCAACATTAGGTATGAATTAAAAACCAGATTAATGTGATAAAAAAAATAACACACCAATTTGTCAGCAACTAATTAATAGCGATTAACGCAATAATTTGAAATCCCTACTAACTACTAAACCAATTCCAGGAACACAATCCTCACAGTGACTCTTTGGTAATCATAAAAAGTTTTTTTTTTTAATACATTTATTATAATCATTTTTTTGTCTACATATTAATATGTTTAGATTTTCTTTTGCACTGACAAAACTTGGGTAGAATTCGTTCGTCGATTTGACTACAAGTTTCAGGAAAAAAGGAGTTTTGAAGAGGCAAACGACAAAACTGTAACCCAATCCTGCTGGATTAGATATTCCAAACATGGGTAACTTTAGATTTAAGTTACAAAAAAAGAAAAAGAAGGAATTGGGGTTTTGAAAGGACACTGTTAAAATCTGGACATCAGCACATCTTAGATGTCGTGGTGAGACCTGCAGAGATTCATGCACAAGCACACAACCCACAAACCCAATGAACTGAAGCTGTTTGCAAAGAAAGGCTGGAATTTCTCAGAAATATGCAAAACTGATAAAAACATCCTGTAAAATATGTTTTTGCTGGTAAAAAGAGATCTACAAGCTAAAAAAGGTTGTGCTTACAGTCCAAAGCTGAATCTCAGATAATACAAGCCTCAGTTTACAGTTTAGATGACTTTTTAGATCATCTAAAGTATACATTTCTTTTATCAACTTTCAGGTTCCTTTTATATCCTCATATAAAGAATGTCTCTTTCAAGGTTTGGTTTTCTTTTGCTCTGACAAAACTTTTCCAGAATTTAGTCGGTTGGTTTGACCACAGAATTCCGGACAACGGAGGTCTGCAACCTAAAGCAAAAACTGAAACCCAATCATGCTGGATTAGTGATTCCAAACAAATCTAGATCTAACTGACAAAAAGTGAAAGAATCCGGGTTTTGGAAGGACACAGTAAAAAGCCGGACATCAACACATCTTAAAATTATGTGGTGGGAACTCCAGAGATCCATGCGCAAACCCACAAACCCAATGAACTGAAGCTGTTTTGTCAAATAAAAAGGAGCCAAAAATTCCTAAGACTGACAAAAACATCCTGTAATTTTCTTAATTGAAAAAAATGGAAGTTAAAGTGTTTGTTTAAAGTCATAGATTGACTATAATTTAAAGATTTTTATTTTGCTATGAGGAAAAGTTTTTAAGGATGAACCCAACTATACAAACGTTCTTAAATGAATGCAATCTTTGCCTCTTAATTTTCTTTAAAACATGTTAATTAGATGCACTTTCGGCTTGCCGGTCATAATGTATGTATGTGAAAGACGGGGTGCTGTCTGAGTGTAGGCATGAATAATGAGAAACACTGTCAACGACTGGAAAGAGGCGCTTCGCAAGAAACCGCAGTCTGTGTTAGCACTAGGATTAATCTGCTCGGCGGTGCGTCGCGGCCCGACTTGTTTACATTTTCAGACCTTGCAGTGGTTGCGAGGTGTCACTGTGAAAGCAGGAGTAACAGAACCCACTCCCTGTGTACCTTTGGAGCGACATGCCATTAAACATGACGGATGTATTGGAAATAATATTGAATCTGGGTTTTGGAACCATCGCTCACCGGCTCATGACAGCTTACTGATGAGAATCACAACTATTTCCTGTCTTCCCCCACAGGGATATGCTCCTCTGAGGGTGGAGGGGCGCGCTCAGAGTGACTGGCGAGGTGACATTGACAAAGAGCATTCATGTCTGCTCTTAAAAGCGAGTGGTTAAGCATGGCGTGTAAGACATCTCCTTCGCTTACTTGGTCTTGTGTTGCTCTTAGCACTCAAGTGAAAATATAATCTGCAATCGGTCGGCTTTTCTTTCTGCAGAGCCAGATAAACATTCCCGACTCACTGCTGACCTCAAATTTTCAATGAATCTGAAACCAGTGCTGTTTATTTTTCAACTTTTGTTTGTGGCTTCCATAATGAAATCATTTAACGCTGAGGAAAACTGTGGTGTCAGCTCATACGGGACGCCACCCAGGCTATAAACAGTTTTCGCAGTTGCTGCTGGAAATTTTATTTTATGGCCTTTCTAATTTCATTATATGTCACAGTTAAAGCCAAGTATCTCAATTTTATACTGGAATAAAATAATATGACAATAGTTTAGTGGCATGCAACACTTTTCTTTTTTATATACATTAAAGCAACTGGATACATAATATTCCAAAAGTTCTGGTTCTCATTTCAATTATTTCTCTGATGACTTACCAGGTCAATTATCAGGTCCATATTTTTAATCTTTGGCAGATTTTCACACAGTTAACTGGTATTTTATGCCAAACTTGAGCTCATCCTAAACTATGAAAAATTCATTTTTTCATGACAAAGAACTTGAAAGGAGTTTAGTCAATAATTCATAGGAACTTAAAGGAGAGAGTGACTCTTTTGACCTTTTTATGAAAAACAAAGGAAAACTTATGGGAAAGCGTTGCTTCCTGGCATAGGCTTTGACACAGTTTCAGTAAGACTTTTGTCACTACTGCTCTTACGGGTGGATATGGAGTGTTTGAGGATGAAAAAGGGGTAAAGAAAGGCGTGCAAGTGACCCACATAAAATTACAACGTTGTAGACCTTGCAGTGAGCCCGTTGAGCAAAAATGTTCATTCGCATTTTTCTTCGGGGAATGCTCTACACATTCTCACTCTCAACTGGTCATAGATGGATGTTTGGTTCGGCCCCGTCCAGGTCACTTTTGAGAGTTTCGGGTGTCCCCAACTTGTTGTTTTTTGACCTGCTGGCTGTTCCCATCCAATCAGGGGTCCTCAACTCTCAGAACACAGAATAGAAAGCGGAACTGGAGGCGGTACCGCACATGGTAATAGACGTGGAACGAACACGGTAACACACGCAGAACGGACATGGAATCATGGGTCCCCAACCCAAAGGATGAGGCACAGAAAGCCGTATCGGACACGGTAACGGACGCTGAACTGGTAACATGTTAGGGTACCGGTCTGCGTTCCGGTACCAGTTTCAGTCCACGTCCAGAGTTGTTGACCCCTGATTAGTGTTTGCTTTTTTACCCCTGTCTATGGCCTGGTACCAAGCGGCCTCTGGACCGGTACCGGTTCCCCAACTCGTTGTTTTTTTGACATGCTGGCTGGTCCTATTAAATCAGGGGTCCACAACCTCTGGGCCGCAAACTGGTACCAGTCCGAGGGGCACTTGGTACCCGGTCACAGACTGGGAAAAATCGCATTTGCTGATGAGGGGTCCCCAACCCCCGGGACGCGGACTGGACCGGTACTCTAACCTGAACCTGGTACCTGGTTCCGCGTCCGTGTCTGGTACGGCGCCTTAGGATCAACCCGTGATTTAAAGGAGAATAGTGAGCACGTCAAACTGTTAAAAAGTGCCGTGGAGGAGGCCCAAACTTTACGTTCATATATGGCAAGGAGGTTTATATGTGTTTGAGAGGAAGGTCTAGATACTTTTCAAAGTGTGTTTACTCTAAGAAAGGATTTCAAATCTTTCCCAGAGCTTCTGATATGCAGCATTAGCTTGTTAGCACTGAAGTTTATTAGCATTTGTTTCTGATTTCTAATTGTTTGGATATCAATTACTGTAAAATATCCCATGAAAGTGAATTGGGAAACCCTCCACTGCCGTGATTCTGCTCCATGAGGTATTATTTTTCACAAAAGAGGCCCACTTTCTCTTGTATTTGTTCAGTCAGCTTCATTGAACGTAAACATTTAGATTCTTCTCTGCTGCAACAATAACACACTTCTGCAGAAACACGAGGACCTCATTTTGAGACAAAAGGGAGCTGACTTTTCTGATTTTGTACTTAACCAACTTATGACATTAAACACAAGCCAGTTTGTGATACACAAGGTAAAACAAGAATAATATGAATAAAACGCAACACAAAAAAACTACTCAAGGCTAGTAAGTTTTTTGTACTTTAATGAAATACTGCAAATGACCCTGAACTGGACATGGAAATCTGAAGTAGTGCTGCTTAGTCTGAGTCATTCAGTTGAAAGTAAATTCACACTCATTTTCAAACAATAACTTTAAGTTTTTCAGTTTTTTTGTTCGCTTGTATATAAAAACACGCTCTGCTACAGTGCATTTTATTCAAAGAAATAACGCTTTTAATTGTTTAAACTTGTAATATTTCCACATCCAGTATCAAATTTTAAAAAGTTGCATATTAAATCCAAGTAAGTGTGTTAATTTTATAGTTTTGCACGGTTAATTAATTTAGAGAATTGCATTTTATTTTTCTAGGAATGTTGCTCCACAGTCTGTTGCTTCCAGCTCGTTGGTTCAGTCATGTGAGGACAGGAAGCAGCAGAAACCCTGTGGGGATGCTCAGTTATAAGCCCTTCCAATACCAGCAGTCAACACATTTTTATTTTTAATGAGTAATAAAACAAATAGTTTGGTTTCATTTGAAAAAAGCAGTTATATGAAAACAGGTGGAAATGACGATACTTTACAGATCAGTTTCTTCTTTTATTATTATATTTAAATTGTGACTTGTTTATAGCTTTTTGTGTAATTTTTTGTGCTTTTTCTTGGATTAAACACTCGTAGAAAATGCTTATTGACAACTTCATGTAAAAATAATGTTTATCTGCACCTTTAGTCACTCATGCCCTGACGTACAAGACAAGCTGCACCAAAAATATCAAGATAATTTATTGAAAAACATAAGGGTCATTTCTCCCATAAAAGGCACTAATGAGGTTACAATTGAATCTGGTGCCATACAAGACAAGAGACAGGGGTAGAGATAATAGAGGTTCCGATTAGACATCTGGCAGTCTGGGATGTAATGAGATTGCCCAGGTATGAGTTGATTATGCCGTCTTATTGATAAAAAATAATTGCATTTTCCATAATCCACAAAAGGGCTTAAGGTTGATAGTTTGGAAAGGCTTTTACCAGACCACACTCGGCTAATATATAGCGTTATATCCTCTGAGACAGCATAAACTTTTAGCTTATGAGGTCACGAAGGGAACATTTGACCAAACTTTGACAAACCCGCAGTGTCTGATTATAAAATGTTCTGGCTGGAACCATGTTGACAGATGTCTGCAGCACTGAAAAAAAGACACATCTGCCAACCCGGAGCCCACATTGGAGACTTCAAAGGGCCATTATGGTTCTCACAGCCACTTAGCTTCCTTTTGTTGGGTTTTTTCAGACAGTGGTGTGAGAGTAAAAATCCAGATTTTTGTTGATGTGTCGAGATTGCTACGTTTTGAAGGCTTTGTGTAAATTATAATGGCTCTGTCAAGTAGGACAGCTGATTGTTAGTTATGCAAAGGAGCTGAGAAGCTTTGAGGAGTTTGAGCAAAGAAAATGCATTAAAGCAGGAGAATTTTGTTCAGTTTTGTTCTAACAAACTTTTTAATTCAAAAATGTCACAATTTTTCTTCAAAAAACATGTTTATAGAAATGTTTATCCAATGAAACGTCCAACATTTTTGACTATAGATTCGCTACACGTTCTCTTGTTTCCATCTTAAGTTGTAGCTGCATGCTTCTGGATGGGGGATTACCCGTATGGCTGCTGCAGGTTTTTAGGGTTGTCTAGGGTTAGGGGTTTAGGTAGTAGTAAATGTAAATGTCTAGGAAAGCACAAGGGTTACGTCAGACTAGTCATTAGTAAGATGTGAGTACTGACTTCTCACTGACTGTGCAAATACAACAAGATGGCAAGATGGGCTTAAGATACGGGTCACCTAGCGGTCTACGACCTTGATATTTCGTGCAGTCCACTTAGGTGACCCGCTCACCATTTTTGGGCAGTTTTGATTAAGGGTGTATTGAGATTGGACACGTTTAGTTTGCTTAAATAATCTGGATCAAATTTTCAGTACAAATACATGGACGCAAACCCGGGTTCGGAACCAGGACCCGCTCTCTGACGCAACTTTTGAGGTGGTCTCAATTCGTTTCCAATTGGACTGAGCTCTGGTTCGGTCTGAGATTCCTCAGTCTGATTCCAATCAGCCTGCCGGAGAGAAATAATTGAACCAATACGGCCACCGTACCTGGTGGTCACGTGATGTAAACAAAGTAGGAATGAAGCAACAGGGCAAATGTAAAGCAACGATTGTCCAACTTCTGACTTGTTTCGAAGTTTATTTACATGCTTTTCTGTGTCTCGTAACACGGCACGCGCCTGGCACCTCTGTGGCGTCATCCTAAAAGCTTTATAACATAATTTTTTTAAAGACAATGCCATCACATCACAACAATGAGGCACAGCAACTCATTACAACAACTTTAACGTGATACACATTGCTTCTGACAGTTTTCCTGACAATCTATGTCATAAACACTCATGGGCGTACCTCGATAGCCGCCGTCTTGCCAGTAACCCTCTTGCAGCACGCCTCCACCGTACCAAAGCAATAGTAAAAAGTGTCATACCTAACTCTGATACAGAACTCAACGCTACTCAGCAAAATTTGAAGTTTCAATAAATGAACTATCCTGGCAAGCACTTAGATAATTTCGCTCTTGTTGCTATGCCCTGCCCTCATAACTCCTGCCCAATGCGTGCAGATATCTTGAGTTCCGTTGGTTTTGTTTACAAGCTTTGTTCTGGAACAGAAAAGTCTGCTTGTTGGCAGTCTGAATACAGACCAAATGTAAAAGGGACTCCGTCTGGAACTAACTATTCTTCTGGCCTACATCCTAAGGCTTAAGGCAGGCATGTCCAAAGTGTGACCCATGCAGCAGGTGTTTGAATTTCCAGGCTCCTTTAAAAAAAAACAAAAAAAAACAATAATATGCCCCAAGGACAAATTTATTATTGCGATTGGCTAATTTATGTTACTAGCCATTGTGGCTACTAAGCAGTGTCCACTTGACCTTCAGAGCCCTATAGGCCAAATGAAAGGTGTTTTTTATTTGTGCTCCTGATTGAGATTACTGTATTATTTTTCTTTTTAGAAGATTTCAATTTAGAGGTTTACAGTGCACATTCAGTTATGAAGAACAGGTAATATTTTGTATGAACCCAGCTTTTAATGTTACTATAAAGGTTCAAAGATCATAGGCTGAATAGTTGGCTCTCACAAAATCCGGCCCTCTCTGCAAAAACTTTAGACACCGCCGTCTTTGGGAAAACCACTGACAAAACAGATCTATACTTGAGATTTCATGCAACAATAATCCACAACTCTGCAGTAAATAATTGTTTTTCAAGGTCAATACGTTTGTGTTAGTCTTTAGCAGAAAAAGCAACATTTCTGAAAGGATCAAATCTAGCTTGTTGTTGGAACAACACTCAGTGGGGTTGTTTGAGAGACAGCGCAGATCCCTCCTGAGTGATAGCTGCAAGCTTATTAAAGGCAAAGCTGATTGACTGCGATCGCAACTGTTTTGATAATTGCCTTCTTGATTTAATCATTAGAAATGTCTCCCTTTGTGTGCAAAAAACTGATGGTTGTTTTTGACTGAATGTGGAACTTTAATGAAAGAAAGATGGCTTGTAAATGAATTTAACGTGTTCCCATGAAGATTCAAAGGGTGCAGTGAAATTGCACGAGACAGCAGTTTCTTTACTCCTGGAGGTTCTGCACAGCGGTCGGGTTGATTGTAGTGGCAACAAGCATGATATTAAGAAATTGAAATTTACCCGGTCAGCTCTTATTTACAAGAAAAAGCCTTGAAACTGCTTAACCTTCACCAAACTGACCATGAAGTGCAAATATCTGCAGAGCTTTGCGGACGTAGCAGGAAAATGCATGAAGGTGCTTTAGCACAGAGGCGGGCACGGTTTATCTTAAAATTCTTCTAAAAAGAATGTTTGGCTGAGATTCTCTATCAGGCCTTAGACCTACACTGGGATGCCAAACAAAACACCACTGTTCCCTTGCCTTGAACTTAGCTTGGCCTGGTATTAATAAATGCTTCTGACTCCTCCATTATGTCTCATTGATTTGTAAGCCTCAGCAGCTGAACTAAACAGTGTAGTGTTTGTTGTGTCAACAGTTCCCTTGTTGCTTCTGTAGAAAACAATGTGAATGGCAAATTTAGCTAATATTTACAAGTTTCTAGAAGAGTTTCTAGCCCTGGATTTGGTAGAAAACAAATGTCTTACTTTTTATGAACCATCGCTTCATTGATCTTCTAGATACCTTTGATGAAGTATGAATGTCTCTATCATAGACTGTTTATAAGAACTGGACATAACAAATGTTGAGGTCACCAATAGAAAATGCCTTACCTCTAGCCCTCGTGAAATCAGGCCAGAGCCTTCTCCGTCACTTCCTGATTCGTCCACCGCAACTGATTGCCACCCTTCGACAGCTTCCCGTTTTTAGAGGTCGCCAATCATGAGTGATCTTGTTCCAGCTGGTTCCAAGTCTACCCCTCCCACTGAAAGTGGATCAGGGAAATCTGTCAATCAACCGTTCGAGGCGGGGCCAGCGGGCACCACATGCTTTTACCGAGGCATCTGATTGGTTCAGTTTATAACTTGACTAACTGGCGAAAAAGAAAAGATATCTTTAAAAAAAGAAGGTGCTAAGAAGAATTATAAGAGCAAGAAAGGTTATTCTAACAAATAAAATGACTGGGAAATAACTTTACATCTCAATGGAAGTCTATGGGACTTTTGCCTTTTTGGAGCCTGCGGGTACTTCCTATTTGGAACATGAGAAGGGAGGGGTTGTGAAGTCGATTGATATTCATGTCAAAGGTCTCCATCCGGTCCTAATCATTTAATTTCGGACCTCATCAAAATCAGATGTTTCATACCTGATCAGGGATTGAATGTATATTTTATTCTCATTATTTCAATCAGCGCTAAATGTTTCTAGCATATAATAACAGGTAGATATCTAGATCAGTTTTAGAGGAATTTAGGAGGGGGTGGCTGTGGGCAACATATTCTCATTCCCACGTCGTCACATATTGATGCTTGGTTAAGGACCCTTCGGCGTCACTTTTTGATGTTTTTGGTGTCCCCAACTCGTCATTTTTTGACGTGCTGGCTGTTCCAAATAAATCAGGGGTCCAGTTGTTTTGTCAGACGTGGTAGTCCACGTTGGCATAACGTCAGGAAGTGGCCAGTACCTGTACCCTAACACTAGCTTAGTCCACCTCTGTACCGTGTCTGGAACCGGTACCACATCCCGAACCAATACCCCATCCGGAACCGGTACCAATCCGCGTCAGGTACCGATCTGCGTCTGGTACCGATCCGCATTCAGTACCGGGTTGAGGTTAGGGTTAGGATACTGGTGCAGTCCATGTTCCAGTACCGGACCCGTACCAGTTTGCGGCGTGGAGGTTGGGGAGCGTTGATTTAATTGGAGCAGCCAACATGTCAAAAAGAGACCCCCAAAACGTTGATTTCTGACGCGTTGGGACCTTAAACATGCATCTATATGTGATAAGGCAGGAATGAGAATGTTTTGGGGTGGGGGGGCTGCAGTTCTAACATGTTTTCTTGAGATATACAGGTGACTGAAAGTAACTAAGACAAAGATAATTCACAAAACATCACTGAGATCAAATCAAATTTTGATGAACCGTCTGCATGGGAAACAATGGAGCATCACTTTTACTGAACATTCCGGGTCTGTTCTGGTTTTGGCTGCATTTCTCTCTTGTAGTATTGCGCTGAATAATTTTTGAGGCGCATTTGCTTGGATCCAAGTTTGGTTGCTGACATGAGGGTAACTCCACAGCAGAGTGGAGAGGTGGAGCTAATATAGTCGTCTCCGTAGTACTTGGCTGCACTTGCCTCGCTGATGCTGAAGTAGTTTCATCAGTACTTTTTTTTAAAACCAAATGTCCATTTCTGGCAAT
Source organism: Oryzias melastigma (assembly GCF_002922805.2). Classification (NCBI taxonomy): domain Eukaryota; kingdom Metazoa; phylum Chordata; class Actinopteri; order Beloniformes; family Adrianichthyidae; genus Oryzias; species Oryzias melastigma. The sequence goes on along the minus strand of NC_050525.1, from coordinate 25,326,744 downwards.
TTAAGAATACAACAATATGGAGTGTGAAACTGAAACGAAACGTTAGCAACCTGTCCTGGAGGGGGCCTAATTGGTGAATGGGCATGCCCAGCCCACCTGGCCCACCCTCTGACATCAGGCCGGTAAATACCAGAGTAGAAGTCTCTCACATTCGAATCTTGAAAAGAACATGACATGTTTTTGCCATATATGGAGATAATTCACACTTAGAATAACTTTGTTGTAGCAAACTACAGAACAGGTACGTTTTGCCAAAATAGGTAAGGACAAAGCTGTGCTTAATACAACAAACATCGTTAGACATCTCAAAAGCAAACATGCAGTTTACTAAATCAACACAGTCCAGAACAGCTCAGCCCACGCTGTACCAAACAGTGATGAGAACAGGAACAGGCTCAAATCAGACAAGGTCAAGATGTTGGTTTTCATCAAGGAAAACATTTTTTTCTTTAAGCTTTTTTTTTTCCTTACAGCTCTAAAAAGCACATTACTGGTCTCTCTTTACAACTCTGTTATTTGCTTATTTGTTTGCTGGTTTTATCAAGTTGATCTGTTTTGATTTAATTCATATTTATGTTTAAATCTGCTCTATTTTGACTAGTTAACAGTTAATCACCTCAAAGAGAAGGGTCTTGTTAAATGTGTTTGTGTTACAAAAGGATCAGACCAGGACATCCCTAATAAAAAGGCCTAAAAAACACAAGTTGAATAGGGTTTTGTGCTTTACATTTTAACTTTGTGTGGGGATTTCTGCGTCTTGGTCCATACATGAATTTTTAATGCTCAGAATCAGAAGCACAGTTCATTTAATCCGTATAAACCAATTGGAGGAACTGAATGCAACCTTGACTAAAAGTCAGGGACTGTATTTGACATGTCAGAAGAAAAAAGTTTGAACATTCAGTTGTTTCTTTAAGCTTGTTATCTGTGTTTGTGAGCTCTGCCACCGGCACTCTCTCTGCTCTGTTGTGCTTGTTCTCGGCTGTCAACTTGGACGTGAGCGCCGAGTTAGCTGGAGCTGTATACAGCAGGCGTGGCAGTGACTCCTTCCAATGACAGGGATAAAAGCCAAAGGCTTTTCTTTCCCCCTCTACTGCCTAAGCTGCAGTTTTAATGGAGAATGCACTCCACGTTGTTTCATATGTTAGACAGTTTTTCTCTATACATGTCAGGCAGATCTCACTCTTGACCATGTTGCTGTAAACACAGATGGTTGGGATCAGAGCTGGCAGTGGCGAGCTTTTCTGCTGCCAGTCAACTAACTAATAACCTATCAGGTCCTATTAATATGCTTGTAGAACAGATTGATACAGGAGGTAAACAAGTGGTCTCATTCTGACATGTGTTTATAGTTATAAAATATAATTAAGTTAAGGACCAGTCCAAAATGGTTTCATCAATGGACATATAAAGGAACGTGGGTGGTCTTGTACTGAATGAAAGAACAAACCATTACTGTAGTTACATTTTCTGTGATTATTCCTAAACAACATATAATTTGACCTCATCCACATTTAAGAAATGATGTGAGACTTACGATAGCTGAAAACGCTGAAGTTGATAGCTAAAAACGCTGAAGCTGATAGCTAAAAAAGCTTAAATCAATACCTGAAAACGGCGAAGCTGATAGCCAGCTAAATGTTGGTTAAATGCCAATTTAGCCTAAAAACTGTAAAAAAAAAGAAAAGCCCAAGTTAGCCAAAACAGCTAGCATGCAGCTGAAATTCTAGCTAAACTCTAAAATAGCCTAAAAAAACAACAAAAAAGCCTAAATTAGCCAAAATAGCTAGCATGTTGCTAAACTCCAAAACAGCCTAAAAAACCTTGATAAATGCCAAAATAGTCCAAAAAGCTATAGCATTTTGACCTTTAACGTTACCACACTCCGGTTCCATATAATATAAAATAACGACTAATCGGCTATTAAATTAGTTGTCGACTATTTTAATAGTCGATTAGTCAACTAATCATGGGAGCCCTAGTTAGCCTGGGTGCAGTGCTGGTATAATACATTTTAAATCTCAAAAAAGTTGATTTTGCATTAAATTGGCACTTTATACTAGAGATGTCCCCAGCAATACGAAATAAGCCGTCCTCTTTGAACTACCGTAATTCATCGACTCATTTCCGTTATTTTATCAGATCAGGGATCAGCAACTTCAGGCCTCGAGGGCCACATTCCTGCATTTTTTTCCAAAATCTTCTGCTCTGCCATGTTCTAATTGGCTGGACACACCTGAACCAGGTAATCAGTCATGAGTAGAGCTTGGATATCTGGAAATCATGCAGACGCTGCGGCCCTCGAGGCCTGGAGTTGCCGATCCCTACATCAAATTCTGAAGCAAATAAAAGCAGATTTGTGCCAATTGGAACGACGCTGCTTTTCTTCACTTAAGAATGTTAAATTGCATAGTAAGCACTTCACAACTGTAAAGTGTTTCATTTCCACGTATCAGAATATCAGAATTAAATTACAAAAATTACGTATGTTTTTAAAGAGTTATTGTTATTCAAACAACACTGGATCTAAAGCTTTAAGTCAGAATGCAAATAAAACATTTAATAATATTTGTTAAAATAATCCAAACACACTTAGAATAAATCAATTTGTTTCCATCTTTTCAAACTTTACCCATATGTTGACCTTGATTATGTCGTGTATGGAAGAAAAAGTACCTGTATGCAGAGGATCGGTTCAAATATTAAACATGACAGAATAGTCTGAGGCCTACATTTTATTAGGTTTGGTCGGACAGGTAGTCCTGCGACAGATGACGATATCTGACTTGGCAGGTGAAGAACAGCAGGTCACTTTCTGAGGGATTGGAGCCCGAAGCAGCGAAGTGTAACTCAGGAAAATAAAATGTTTGTGCTGTTTGTTCAGCGTGTAATGTGCCGCTGCTTGGATATATTGAATGTGTTCAACCACAACTGTTTACACAGCAGATAAAGTCTCGAACTGCTTAATGAAAAAATGGGATAATTGGTTCCCTTAAGTGGCTGTTGACACGAGGAGAACTTTTGTCCCGTCTCTTTGTTCTTGGAGCAGCGTTTTTCCATAAAAGCAGAAGCGCTGGTGACACGACGCAGAAGCTTGTTTGTTTTTGCCATCACAACAAAAACAGGAAGGATTTAACTATATTATCATTTCTTCTCGGCTGTATAACAATTTCTAGAGCTGCTATTTGCACCCTGATCTCCAAGTCTTTAAAGAAATGCTGATTGATTTATCTATTCTCACTGACAGACAATCTTTACAGTTTGGAGTTTCACACGTTTCTTTGGCAGCGCTGAAAGCAGAAACTGATACTGCCTAACGCTGCAGAGATCACGCCCCCCCCTGGAAGTTCTGCATGTTTGTGTTCTGGAGCTTGACGTCAGCAGATCCCTGAGAGGTGCAACTCCAAAATCTCCTTCAGTTAATCTCTTGATGACAGGTTTAGACGCTCTCGGTGAGATTTGTGATCCATGAAAATCACACTATTAAAGAGGCTGTAATGCTCAGTGATGTACGATAATGGCCGCTCGGCCTGTTAAATTAAATCATACCTTATTTTATCAAACCTTCTTTTATTTTTATAGCTGATTGGCTCAAGTTTTAAACCCGTTCAGAGGTGAAAGATCACAGAGAAGGATTTTAAAAGATACTAGAATACAAGAAGAATCATTTTATTTGCTTTGACAGGCATTTTTTTAATATAACTTCCTGGTTTGTGGAAAAACTTTGACCTTTCTCCTTCATTAAAGTCCAACTCCAACTATATTTTTTTCTTTTGTAAAATTGTTCCCAGTAGTCTTTAAATCATCGCTGTGTAGTTTTTTGCCAAAATCAAAATGACTTTATTGTTTATTAAGACATATTTGATGCCCACCAGCACAAGCTCATTAGAAATACAGTTCTGGCTTGTGGGCGGGACTGTTGGCTCGGGGTAACCCCGCCCCCTCCCCATCGCTGATCTCTGTTTGCGCACTTGCGCGAGCTTATAGCCTTAAGCTAGCATTAGCAGCGCTAAAATAACAATTTTATAATTTTTTAACACATTTTATTTTATTTTATTTTATCAATCTAGTCGTGCAGTTTTGAGCCAGAAGCCGGCTTGGACAGGAGAAAGGATTGCGCGGCAAAGTGGTAAGAGAGACTTTGGCACTCCCATTTCAATAAGTGTGTCATTAGTCTGAGATTTTCAAACATCCAGTTTTCTGATCCAACTTACTTTGAATTAAAATAGACTCAGAAACGCAGATAAAATCTTTTATATAGGTCCTCTATTGAGAGAAAAATATTAGGGGAGGATATTAAAAACACTAAAACGTTGGTTTTCATTGGAGTTGCTCTTTTAGCACCAAAATACATAGTTTTTTCATATTTGCCTTTAAATTTCTTTCTTTACTTGCCATATATCTGTATTTTCTGGGTTATTTCTTTGATGACCCACTCCAATAAAAATTGTGTTTTTGAACGTGTTCTTGTGGCATTTTTCTAATGATGAAAGGTGATAAAATTCAGCTCAAAAGTGGATTTCTTTTTTTTAATGAAACCACTGTGAAACAGGAGCAGATGAAAAAGATGTAGTTTGATAAAGTTTTTAGGTGAGATGAAGCTGCTACGGTGAGCAGCGAGCTTACTCTATTCTTAAGCTCAACTTCAACCTTCTGGAAAAGTGTTTACAGCCGTCGCCTGTTTTAGCATTTACCTTGTTTAGTTTAGATTTCCGACCTCTCCCTTTAGTTCAGACAGCCTTGCAATGAATGGGTTACAAAGATACTGCAGGTTTTTGGAAAGATTTCAAGAGGTGAGCAGGTTTATTTCAGTCTCCATTCAACACGCAGGTCCTTTCCAAATCTTAAATTTTGTTCTCAAGCACTCAATGCTCTGTTAATGAAATGAAAAAAAAAAAAGGTCAGCTTGCCTCTTTTACTTTAGATGTTTATCAAGCACATTCAGGTTAGCCTTGAACACGGCACTTTTCATTTTACTCCATTTATTTAGAGTTTGAAAGGTCACGTCTGTGCATGTCTGTATTATTAGGTAAACCAAGCAGCATGAATCACACGGATGATACAAAATTAAAGGCTGTTCGTTTTTTAATAGAAAAAAAAAATACTTTTTATTCAAAACACATTTGAAACCTAAACACATTTTGATGTAGATCTCAAAGCCTGGGGAATTTCTCTCACTTTCTCTTCAGAATCCAAAGTTCTAAATTAATACAATTTTATATTCTTCTGTAGTACTAATAAATACCTTTGGTAGTACCCATTAAGAATGGAAAAAACACTTATTTTTAAGATAGAAAATAAAATGTCCTAAAAATACTCACATGTCATCAGGTTATTTAAGAAAGACTAGACAATTAAAAAAAATAAAGTTGAAAACAAAAATAAAGCATCACTGAAAAATGAAATGACAAGAAAAAAAATCCTTGAGTAACTTTAAATATGACTTTGAAAAACAGACGGTTCACCTCCTTTTGTGCTCCAACGTCAACGTTATTTCTCTACCATTGGTAGTAAAATTCACTTCTTCCCACTCAAGCAGTTTATTAAACCCCTTTGACAAACTTCACATATAATGTATATATATATAAACATGTTTTATTTGAATTTTTATAATTTTCCAATTAAGTCAGTTACTAGTAATCCTCTGGAAATCTATGAATAGATGCGTCTCTGTTTTGTCTTCTTTGGTATTTTTCCTTGAAAATCCATTAAATCCAAATCCGAGCTACCTCCTTTTATACTCCTTCTTGCCCCTCCCACTTAATTAAGTATTTTACCCGATAATACATTAAATCTCAGAAATACTTCTTCTGTCTTCATAGGCTTTGCATTTAATGTTACATTTGATTGTAATTTAGGGATGGATGATGTATCGTATCGGCAGATTGTTTCCAAATATTTTTCACTGAACTTTGAAACTAAGTTTATACTTATAGGTTTCTATTTAGCACGGATGTTTGGACTGTTCTTTACAATGCGAATGGTTTTGCAGGAAATATCCCAACTTTGCGTTATTCTTTACATTTAAATATCGGATATTGGCAGATTTTGGGCATTGGCCAGAAAAAAATTATATTCTAATTCTCTTAGAACAACATGATTTTGAAAATTAAATCAACAAAAAAAATTATAATTAACAACAGCAGTCCCAAAAATTATCGGGAAAAAAGATGAACCTTTTGGTTTTGCAGTTGACGAGGGGGGCGTGGCCTAAAGGCCATACTACAGAGCCTGAGCGAGCACGCTTCTATATGTAGTCTATGAGTTTGTGCTAAAAACAAGTGATTACCAAGTGTGTTCCTGAGGTCCAAACTGTAGAAAACGAGGGGAAATAGTTCGCAAGAAATTATAATTTAACAACGGAAGGGTTTGTTTGTGCCGATTTGTGCAAGAGAATGTCATTTACAGCTACAGTAGCATGAAGTAGGGGTACTATGTATTATTGGAGCCTGATGGATACTTACCCTTTTTTTTTGTTCAAGCACATCTACAGCACCCAATGCTGAACCCTGAAAAGTGAGAAAGTCAGAAAATAAATCAAATTTTCCAGATTTAATTGAGATTTGCTCCATTTGAACTTTCCGAAATGTTTGATAAATTAGAAGTCGTCTAATTTGTTTCATTACTAAGTTAGTTGTGTACCCTATAAGTTATTTTTCTTAATAAAGAAATCCACTTGTCAATTTAAATACAGATTGTTAGTTTTGTCTTATTTTTTAAATTAAATAAATGGAACCGACATAATACAGCCAGCTCAGTAAAAGTACAGACGGAACAAATGCAAGCGGGTCAGGTGCAACACTCAAGGTGCTGCTTCACGGTTCAAGTACAGGAACCTTCATCTGTGTGTGTACGTTCCCGTCCTGCAGGTCAGCATGATGGATGTCCAAACTTGAATCAAATCAGACAGTTTCAACACCGTCTCCTGGTTGTTCAGGCTGCGGAATTAATAATAGATTCCAGAGTTATCTTTCAACTGAAGGCTACTGATAACAATCAGGACCGCGGAGCCTCCCTGTGTCTGATCCTGTGGGGGGTCTCTTCCTGTTAAAAAGGGAGTCTTTTCTCCCCTCCCGCTCGGGTTTGGCTATGGAATCTGTTTGATTCTTTTGTAAGGATGCTGTCATGAATTAGTATCAAACAGATTGGAGTAGGATTATCAGGAACTGTATCAAATTTGACTCCATTGTTACATTTTTTTTTCTGTTGTGAGTCGGCTCCATGTTGAATAATAAAAGAGTGATTTCTGCTGAATGTAGGTTTTTACGTCTCTTAATTGTGGAGTTGTGACTTTATTTTCACAGCTATTATCCTGCTGTTATTGTCAGCTTTTTCTTCCAAGGCTCATTAAAGCCTTGGTGAGAGCTGCCCTGACGGGTGGATACAGGCTGTCTGCGGGCGAAGAATTAGAAAACCCTTCATGGGGCAGGCTGGTGGCCCGCAGGAAATATCAAGGTCGTAGACTGAGGGCCAAGTTAAAAACTCAACATTAGACTGGGGGCCAATTTTGGTGAAAAAAACAGAAAAACACTTTTTAGTAACTTCAATGACCGCGTGTCATTTGTACAGTACAAACTGAGCAAGATTTGAAACATTGTTTTAACTGAGAAATATGAACACATTTGTTCAACAACAGACCTGTGTTATGTCTATATTATAAGCAAAACCTATTGACAACAAATAGTCCCGCTCAGTTGCTGCCTAGATCTTCTATTTGACCTGATTGTATCGTTAACAGACTTATTTCCTCAAACTTTTTCTTTTTCTCTGGGAAACGATGTCAGCTACTTTCCACAAACATTCCTTTACAAACTCCCCATCAGTGAAGGGCTTGCTACGCCGGGTCGTTTCTAAAGCCACATCAGCTTCACTGGATTTAACACTAGAATTCCTGAGCCTGCGCACATTTGCGCAGGGAAGAGTTCCCCCTCTAGTCCGAGAGCCCATTGTTGTGTCATGGTGGGTCACTGATGAGCCATTAACTTGCCCATTTATATGTTAATGCAGCATGTAGTACCTAATGTGTATTCGAACTAACAGGTTGTGTGGGGGTTGTAGTTACCTGATGCATGTGGACAAGTATTGGCTTTCCTGCTTTTACTCACATTTGAACTAAAGTTCCATCTCATTCCTAACCCAGAGTTCAATATGATGTTGCTCCACCTTTTGCTGCTATTGCAGCTTCAACTCTTCTGGGAAGGCTGTCCACAAGGTTGAGGAGAGTATTTATAAGAACTCTGGATCATTCTTCCAAAAGCTCATTGGTCAGGTCACACTGATGTTGGTGGAGAAGGTCTGGCTCTCAGTCTCTGCTCTAATTCATCTCAAAGGTGTTCTATGGCGTTCAGTTCAGGACTCTGTCCTCCATGTCTTTATGGACCTTGCTTTGTGCTCTGGTGCACAAAAATGTTGGAAGAGGAAGAGCCCGCTCCAAACTGTTCCCACTAAGGTTGGGAGCATTGTCCAAAATGTTTTAGCCTCCTGAAGCATTGAAAGTTCCTTTCACTGGAACTAAGGGGTCTGAAAAACAAGCCCACACCATCATTCCTCCTCCACCAATGCAGTCTGAAACGTCCCGTTCTCCTGCAACCTCCAAACCCAGACGGGTCCATCAGATTTCCAGATAGAAAAGTGTGATTCCTCCCTCCAGAGAAGACGTCTCCACTGCTCTAGAGTCCAGTGACGGCGTGCTTTACACCACTGCATCCACGCTTTACATTGTACTTGTTGATGTGTGGCTGCAGCTGCTGCCATGGAAACCCATTCCATGAAGCTCTCTGTGTACTGTACTTATGCTGATCTGAAGGTCATATGAAGGTTGCAGCTCTGCATCAACTGACTGCAGAAAGTCTATGGCCTCTTTAGACTTTCAGCATCCTGGCTGAGTTGTTCCAAATTCTTCCATTTTTTTCTGATAGAACTGATCGTTGACTGTGGAATATTTGGGACATTTCAAGACTGGATTTGTTGCTCAGGTGGCATCCTATGACAGTTCAACACTGGAATTCACTGAGATCCTGAGAGCAAAACATGCTTTCACTAATGTTTCTAAAAACAGTCTGCATGCCTGAGGAGGGATTTTATTCACCTGTGGTCAGACCAAGTGATTAGGACTCCTGATTCTGATCATTTGGATGGATGAGCTGATACTTTTGGTCATATAGTGCATGTTTATGACTTATAAACACAGACACATCTTCAAGTCAAAAAGACAAACATCCCAATAGCAGCAAGACCCGCACTCCTCTGAAACTCTTAGCTCTATTTCAAATAATCCTCGATGTGGACTCTGGCGACACAGAAAATGTTGTTTGCCCTCTAGTGGTGAAATTAATACATCACAATTGAGACCTTGGTGTAATTACCTAGCAGATGAAATCGCCAGAAATCACAAAACAAAAAATATTTTTTCCAAGCAAAGTACAGCTGGCTATGATCTATTTAGGGCCACAAAAACTCTTGGGAACTTTGAGAACCCCAGTTGTAGACTGTTGGTGTATACTTTTTTATACAGGTATAACAAGGTTCTGTGGTCTTGCTTGGTTTGATCTTTGGTAAATTTCTGAATTTCCCTGTTAGTCGCACCACTTCCAGGTTAATTATGATCCACAGTTGTTTTCATTTCAGTTAATTGCCCTCAACCATCTTGCTCAACCAATTGCTGCTCCTCTTCATGTTTTCCCTCCTGGGGAGAGTCATCGGGACTGGTCCTCATGTCCTCTTCCTGAGGAGGGGTTCCAATACCTCTCACATCCATCTGGATTTAGGGAACCCTAAATGTTTTCTGGACTTGTTCTTGTTTTGTTCTTCCATGCCCCCTACCCCTTGGTTTTTGGGCATCTGGGATCTGCCCCTTTGGGGAGGTGTACTGTACGGGTTCTGTGGTCTTGTTTGGTTTGATATTTGGTGAATTTCTGAGTTTCCCTGTCAGTCGCAGCAGTTCCAGGTTAATTATGTTCCACGGCTTTTTTCATTTCAGTTAATTGCACTCAAACTATTTAAGTGTCAGGTTTTCAGTTCATACTTGTCAGGTCATCTGATCTGTTCTCTTCTGCCACTGTTTTGGTTCTCCATGGCCCGTTGGCAATGTTCACGTGATACATATGCACTCCTTGTGTGCATCCACAGCGGCATTTTCTCGCGGTCAGTAAAGCGCCAGTACTCGGATATTACGAACAACTAGAGTGTGGCATAAGGACACCATACGAGAGCATCATCTAAAAGTCATAAGTACGTGCAACTTCTATTAGCTTTACAAATACTTCACAATACACTTACTACAAGCACGACAATGACAAGTCTCAAGGGAACTGCAAGACACACCTGCGTTCATCTTAAGATGCAGCTGCTCTTCTTTACGACCCTCCAAGGGCTCAGAAAACGCCTTAGCACCTGCCGTATGGGTCAACCCCTGTACAGGTGTATATGACTGAGGCTTAACTTTTAGTCAAACGTCCTTGATCAAACGGACCTCACTTTGTTGTTTGAATTCCAACATGTGATGATCGGGTAGGAACACCTATAATAACAGGATGATTGTTGGGTCTGTAAAATCAGCAGCAAACTTTTCCATTTTCAGACTACAAAAAACTTGTCTTTAGATTGTTGCTTATTCTGTGTGTAATCTAGGAGTGAACTCTCATTAAGGTTTTCCACTTTGAAGTTCTGTGACATTTTGCCTCTCCCCCAGATTGCCTCAAAGTTACTTTTTCACTCCCGTCTTTGCTTTTCCAAACTTTTTTTTTCTCACTTTGAGCACGAGCAGAGTTGATTACCACCTTTTGAAAGGAGTTCTTTTCCTAAAGCAAAAAGAAAAAGGAGGGAAAAAGAAACAGCAGGGCATTTCTTTGGGTGGATTAATAAGATGACCCAGGCATTTGCTTCCCACAGCCTTTTCACTTCTGCAAAATCGACAGGATTTGCTGGCATGAATGAGCGAGTGTTCCAGCGAGAGTTTAACTAGAGGAAATGGTGCATAAAGGGGGATACTATTTGGCAACAAAGTCTTTTTGGTATTCTTGATTTCCAATGCAGACACACGAAGGAACACTCATCATTAAAAACAAAAAAACCCATAGAGGTAAAGCTAACGTATGCCCATATGGGATCCTAATTATAGAGGAACCAAAGCAGTGAAAGGCTATGATGTAATCTGTAACCCGAGATCATGCTAATCCCTTAAAGGTGACAGGTTAAACAAGAAAATACCACACAGAGCAGCTTGGATTTACAAGTCTGACGTCACAGCTGACACACAAAATCATTATTATTCCACTCTGTGCTGCAGGTGAGCCCTTAACATTAATACAGATAAGATGGATGTGATGAACCTTGCTGAGGGCAAAAGGTAGTAAAGAGTAAAGAGGAGCTCCAGCTCGCTCTCAGACCTTGATTTTCGGTAAAGGTCAGCTGAAAATAGCCTTGTTTGGTCCTCTTCAAGAAATCAGCAACTGCTGCTTAAAAAGCTTCCCTATGCAAAAGATTCCTGGCTTCTTTTTGCATCTTGAGTTTTTGTATTTGTAACTTCTTGTTCTAATTTAATGTTTTTTTTTCTTCTTTTTCATGTCTCCTTCTTCTGTCCCTCACATCACCTGCTGAAATCTTCACGCCCCCTTCTACAGGTGAGTTATCTGTAAATATCTACTATGTCTCTAGAACAGCCCACAGGAGACAGCTGTGTTAAAGCAAGCCTATAAAAGCAAGGTGCCTTCTGGAAATAATGGAAAGCCATCATTTATACTGCAGATGATAATGGCTAAGGTAGCTTTTTTCTCTCACAAACGTTAGCACTGGAGTTGCAGGATTGCTCTGCGAGCCATCTGCTACCCGGATATTTATTTGATCTCTAATGACCACATTTTCACGCCGTAAATAATTATCGCAACCAAGAGACTCTTCTGCACAGATGACAAAAGGTGGAATATTTCATTGTGAGAAACACAATGAGTTTCCAGATTTATGCTAATTATAATACACAAGCAAAAGAGATCATATTTATATAAAAACTGTTATCACTTTTGGTATGTTTCCTATCAGGTTCTGTCCAATCTGAGTCCACAGTTGTGAACGTCTCAGAGGGACGTGAAGATGCGTTTAGTTCTTTTTGAATTTTCCCACAATCCATTTTTTTAAGTTTTTATCAATTTAGTAGAAAAAAAGTATAAATAGATAAAATATAACTGATAAGCCAGCAGTCGATACCCTCCCCCGCCCTCCCTAGCTGAGTGCGGGGGAGGAGTTCCAGAGCTGCATGTGATGAATTCATTTTAAAAAGTTGTTTTCAAAATTGGGGTTTTATTTTGGTTTTATCTCCATAGCAACCATTTTAAGTTTTTGTCGTCTTGGGGTGACAAACAAGTCTATGTAATTTTTAGAAGAATTGACAAAAGTAAACTGTTGGATTTCCTTAGCAACTGAGGGTTTTTTGCTAACCACACCCACATGTAGTAAATGTTCATAATATAAAATGACTAGCTTAGTGGTCTTGTGGGTGAGTGTCCGCCCTGAGACTGGAAGGTCGTGAGTTCAAATCCAGGCCGAGTCTTACCAAAGACTCTATAAATGGGACCCAGTGTATCCCTGTTTGACTCTTAGCTTTAAGGGGTTGAACTACCACATGGTTCGTGAGTGCAGCTATGTCTGCAGCTCACCGCTCCCCCAGGGGTTGGGAGAACAAATACCACACACCTAGGGACTTCTACTAATGGGACTTCAACTTAACTTAATTTTATCCCGGGGAAAAATGTGCGAGCAACAGGGAACTTCTAAAACTATCTTTCCCAACTAGCTTCCCAAAGATGCTCGAGTTGTTAGGAGGCGATAGATTAAAATCCCCAGGATGAGTTTAAATTCGTAGCTGGTACAAAGATTCAGGATGACAGCCCCTTTTCAAGGTCAAAGGTCAACAAAACTTTGGTTATAATTGACTTGGTGGCATTTGTGTGAAATTTCATGAAAACCCTTTTTTCCCCCCTATATTGTGGGAAAATGTGAAAATCGCCACATTTGACACTTGCCACAAAATGGCTTCGAAGCCATAGGTCCTTTGGCCATCCCATAATAGTTTCAAAACTTCCTTTGGATATCCCCAAAACCTGGTATCATTACCTGATTTTGATTGTTTCACCCACTGCAATGTCATCAATTTCATTGGTAAGAAGTTGTTCACTATTTTAAAAAATTCATTTTCACCGGGTACTCGGTGCGTGCAAATTTTGGTGAGTTTCTGGGTATGTGGCGGGGGACACATTTTCACTCAAATGCGCAGAAAGAAAGAGAAATTGCAAAAACTATCTGGTTCTAGCAGTCCAGGTCTGCTGCGGACCATAATAATTACACATGAACACAAGAAAAATGTCAAGAGAAGCTGAATTTTGATGCTTCCAGCACTTTCTTAGGAAGTCGTCTTCCAAACACCAGAGAACTTTTGCCGACTAAACTCAACCACAAACAAAACTTGGAGAGCAACTCAGCATCTAGTCGCTTCCAATCCATCCCAACCACCTTCTTATTAACTGTCTGCAGTCGATCAGCGCTGGACATCACTTTCAAAGGAATGCTGCCTTTCAGTTTTCCTTCAAAATTCAAGTGGCGAGTTTCAGAAATAGAGTAAATTCAATCTTTTTTTTTCTAGAAAGGGGGGTACAAACTGTGGCATTCATGCCAAAACCTGCCCTTGAGATCAATGCAAAGCAGTAAATAAAGCTGAAATGAAACTGTCAGCGTTTCTGTCATGGCTGGGTATGTTGTAAACATGATGGCTAGCGCAGGATATAGAACATGACTGTAATGACTTTGTTGTGTTAATGTTCTAGATAATAAAGTCTGCCTATAGGACGCACACACACGCTGGTACACTTGAAGCCCCGACACAGTCTCACCTTTCAAAGACCTCATAAATTTTACAAGCTTCCCCCGTTTGTTTTCATCTTAAATTTCCAAATCTGGTTGTGATTACGAGTGTCTGGATTCCGTCCAAACCGCTCGCTGCACGCTCCTGTCTGCTGCTGCCTGTGCGCCTCTGTGCATTTATTCAAAAGAGAGGCCCCTTGTCAGCACGCTCGATTCACTGTCTTGGGGTCCAGGGTCTTTGCCACGGGGACTATCCTATATCAAAATCCTGCCTCAGGATGTGATCCGTGATGGAGTTTTGCTCTTGTGAGCCGCGTATTTATCAGGATCTAGTCAAAGCTCCATGACTGCTATACAACACTTACAATCACACTCTGATATTAAGGGGAAATTTGACTATAAAATGACCAAAAATACATTTTTAACTGGGCTATTTCCTACTAGAACGTGCAATGAGTTCTCTTTGATCAAACAAAGACGACTTGTTTAAAGGATTTTGGTGCAGATTCCAGAATTCAGGCTATTTATTTTGATAATTTACATATTTTAGACCAGCACTAATTGCGTAAAGCTATCAAACGCTTAGTTTTTATTAATTTTTTTTGTCTCAAAAGAAGCTGAAAGTGACATCATACAAGTAATGAAGAAACTATCAGTTAATAATAGGAATTCAAAACTGGTTTGGTTCCTTTTCTTGTACATTTGTCACCATATTTTATTTCTTTTCAACATTTTGTCCTTCTTCTGCTGCCGTGCATCATTTCCATAAGTGACATTTGGAATGATGGCGGATCTGAATTTCTGACACTTTGCTGTACAGTAGCACATCAAAAGAGCCAATTCTGCAGGTTTTGCTCTGAATTTGTTATTGTGGTTGTCACGTTTCAGAGGGAAGAAAAAAAAAATCACTCAGGCGTTTTACATCTGTGCTTCCTTTGCACTTTAGGCCTGCATTTCACAATTGACCTTCAGTCCAGAGACATCTGCCGACCTTGCAAAAAGGGAAAAGTTTCTCTTCATTGAGGTTGTGACAATGTAAGCTGGAGGTGTGTGGGCGGCTTCCCCTACAGCAGATTGTAGCTCCCATTGACTGACTTGATACAACACATTTTTCATTCTGTCATACATTGGTGACCTCTGCTAACTGATGCGCTCGAACAGGCTGACAAATGCATTTTCTAATTGATCCAATCAGACGACCCGGACTGAATTCTGTGTTGTCATTAGGAGGTTTGATTGACAGCTCTTTTTTTCAGACTTGTATCCTCTTCACTTCACTGCAGAATGGGATAGCTGATAATTGGAATGAGGGAACAGTGGGAAAAGAATTATCAAAAAGTCTTCAAAGGGGGATGAATAACACTTACTTTAGTCACCGTGTTTGGAGAGGCTTAATGAATTGACTGTTAAGGGGTAAAAAAATTTCAGGATTTTTTTTTTTGTTCTTTGTCAGTACATAACTGCACAGTCACAGAAAAGGGATTAAACAAAATAAAAAAAATGGATCTGCAATAATTTAGGAACCGTAATGCTAAAAAAGCAGTTTGGTCCCGTTTCTAAATTGACCAAAACCCAGTGAGAGCCACAAAGTTCACCCTCTAGAAAACTACATTTTATTGATGTTTTGTGACCATTCATTCATAAAATGTGGCTTCAAAATGTTTATAGTTATTGAATTATTACAGTTTTATATTTTTACATTATTACTTTTCAAAATAGAATACGTACTATATCAGGTAGGATCCTGCTGCAGTACATTTACTTGCAAACATATTCTATCAGTAAACCACTTTGATAATAAATCACATAATCTTATTTAATTATCAGACATTTTTGCCTCTCGAGTTAGTGTATTGTCAGGTGTTATTAAAAACAAAGAAATTGTAGACATTTTAATCTAAAAAATGGAAAAATTGACAAACAAACCATTATTTATTCAGATTGTTAGCGTTTTTTCATAAAGTCAAAAGGCTGCACTGAGGTGGCAGACTCCTGGTGTAGACCAGAGTAATAAAGTCATAGTATTAACCCTTTAAAACCAGAGATGTTGCTGGCCACATCTACATAACACACGATCTGTGACATATTGTGACCCTGCGACCGTTCACCCGATCAACGTGAAGTAGCTAATTCTGATGTGGAGAAAGGTGGCTTTTTGTTTTTTACTTGGGATGGGTACCAAAAAGTGAAAAAATGTTCTCTGGATTTATCACGATATGTATCGTATCATATAGACACATCAGGATATGGACTAGATAGACTCTAGCCACCCAAAGCCTACTTTTCTCCGCTTCAGAACGGACTGGATTGACATAAATTATGTAAACGTTTGAAGAGTTATGCTAGTTGAAAGAACGGCAACTCCAGTGTTAACCCTTCAACCCCTGAGATGTTGCTAGCCACCCCTAAATAAAACACGCTCTTTGACATATCGTAACTCGGAGACCGTTTACGCGATAAACGTGAATCAGCTGATTCGGATGCGGAGAAAAGTGGCTTTTTATATTGACTTTGCATCGTTATATACCACACAAGCACTTCACTCAGGTGAAGTGTTGTATATCAGCTGCTTTTCTCTAGGGGTCTAGGAAAAAATTGATTTGGCGATATATCGCGATATTTCGTTTGTTCGTACTTTTTAGTCAGCCTTGCAGTTTTTGTTTTTATGAGACATATGTACTTAGTTTTTACTTTACTAATACTTAAAAGTGAAAAATTGTTCTGGTAGACTCTTGGGATATATCGCGATACGTATCATATCACCAGCAAAGTCGCTTTTCTCCACCTCAGAATCATTACGGTAATTTCATTAGCAGTTAAAGACTTACAGAGAGTGTGTAAGGTAAGCTAAATCCATAACAATCTATGTTTCCTCTAAACACAATAAATGTTTACTTAAAGTTGAAGGCTTTCTCCAAGTGGTTATAAAACATGAATGTTTTACCCCCAGCTGGAATATTTTAACTTTAAACGTTTTCACTTAATTTAAATCCAGTTTCCTCCGGGGGTCAAAAGAAATGAAGCTTATTATGTTTATGGGGGGGATTTCAAATTGTTATTGAAAGTGGGGGTGCATTCTTGTGTGCCGTGCTCATCTCTGCGGTGTACTGTTGGGAAAAGGGATAGGCTCCAGCCCTGCCCATGACCCTGAACAAGCTGAAGTATGCTTTGATAATGGAAAATAGAGAGTTTTTCCTTTTTTATGCCAAAAATATAATGTTTTGAGGACAGAGATGCTCACAGTAACGGGTGATATCTCTAGTATACTCGAGTACAGGGGTCTGCAACCTGCAGCTCCAGAGCGTCTGGCTCTTCTACCTCTCCATTGTTGCTGTCTGGTCAAAGAAAAATACTAAGCCTTTAGTTTAAAAAGTAGTAAAGTAAAAAAGTAAGATAACTTGTCACTCTGCAAGCCTCCAAAGCACAGTAGCCAGACTGGTTCGATAATCGAGAACTAAACATTTTGACAAATTCCAGAGTTTTAAGTGTGCCACATAGTTAAAAAAATACAGTTAGTGTTTTAATTTTATAAAGGTAGATTCATGCATTTCTGAATATGAAGCACCACAAATGATTAAAAATAACATGTTTTTTCTTTTCATTGCTACATAACATCACCTACCACTAGATTTGCTCCATCAAGATGATACTATGTGACACAGGAAGTGTTTTTTTCTGAAAAGTCTTGCGAACCTCTGTTAAAAATCATTTTTTGGAAAAAAAATCTATTTTCTCTTGAAGTTTGTTTTATTAATGCCAAACTATAATACTATTTTTTTAAAATTTATCATAAAAATGACAATAACATATCGTATTTTAAATATAAGTCGCAAGAGGAAAAAAAGTCTACTCTAGAAGAAGAAACCCATATATAAGTTTCACCCCTGGCTAAACTATGAAAAAAACTGCGACTTATACTCCGGAAAATATGGTGAATACAAAATCTGATTTTTCTAAAGGATTTGTGGCTCCTACTGCGTTGTGGTCAATGAGAAATCGCCCCAAATGGCTCCTTAAATGTTAAGGTTTGCAGACCCCTGCTCTAGTGTGTTTTATCAGTACAATTTCATTCTGCTTCTTTTTTTAAGTTCCATTTGCCTCTTCGGTTGCTGCCACTCTAAACTGCACTTAAGTGGGATTTTTTTTTTCTTTTTTATTGGTGGATTGTTCACCGTGGGTGGCAGGAGGATTGCTTGTTGGGGCATGGCTTGCGGGGTAGAAAATTGAAGTTTGAGATTTTGAGGCAGGAGAACCTGAGGTGCTCAGGTATGGGGTCTGCAGTTTCACCCTCTGCCTTGTGTGCGTGCGCTCAAAGGCCTGTCTAATCAGCTGTGGTCACAGCGCAGGGTGAGTCTAGCCGGAAAGTAAGCGATTAGACTGTTTACTCCTCATTCCACAGACTCGCCGAGGGCTCTTTTGGGTCTGCCCTGCTATTTTTGCATGTCCTTACCCTATTGGACGGCTGTGAAGGATTGCGTCGGCTGCTTGTGGCACATGTCAGGATTTTTTTTTTTTTTTTTCCATCTGCTGCCTGCGGCTGGCCTAGTGGCAAAGCAGGTCGACTCCAGCAGCAGCTTCCCCTCTTTTGATCAAGTGGGCTGTGCCAACCCTCCTCCATAATGACTCCCCCACCCCAAAGACATCGGGAGCCGTTCCAAGGCACTCCAGCAGGTCTGGCACACCCATCCCCAGCTGTCGGTCAACACAACAACATGCCAGCATGTTAAGACATTCCGACAGGCCGCAGATTTTCTATTGCTGATCCCAGGCCTTCATATACAACCACAATCACTCCTGCGGCCCCCGCTATAAAAAGAAACATGGTCCCCCGCTTTCAAAATCGTCCCCAACGCAGCCACAACTACAACTTCTGGAGGCTGGCTGACCATGAAAGAGAAGGAATCGGATGAATAGTGGGGATTTGATGTGAGGGGTTTATTTTATGAACCTGCCGTTCATACTGAGAGGATCAAAATAGAAAAAAACATTCTGTATTATTTTCCAAACAAACAGAGCTTGTCAACACAAAATGGCAGAAATCACAGCCAGCCCAGTTCAATCATGCACAGATGGTGCAAATGTAACATCAAATTACATTCTGGAAACAGCATTTTGTTTAGCGCCTTCATCATGTGTGCATTAGAGGTAATTATTTCACTATTATTATAATCCCCGTGCTGCAGTAATGTGCCAAAACTGCTACAACTGCAGAGTCTAAGCTGTGGTCCATTTTGGGGATTTTCCCTGCAGCTCAAAACTGTTTTTATTCCAAAAATTAAATGTTCTTTTTCTTCCAAACAGATTAGATCTTAATCCTCCTTTTGTCCACCATGTCTGATACTGTTCAGGGTTTTATGAATAGGCTTTATTAAGGAGCCTGACCTTAAGGTTTGCCAAAAACATGGACTTCCAGTTTGCAGAGTTAGCCTTTCATGGAGATAAGGCTGAATGTAAAACATCCTAAATGTTAGATAAAGGGTTCGGTTTGGGTATCTCAGTGCAGAATAGAACAGCTACTATTAGTTAAACATATTTATCTTCTGAAAGTGTTAAAGTATACATTTTCTGTCTGTCGTTTTCAAATGGAGAAACATGTTTTTGTATAGAATCATTACAACTAGATGGGAATACAGAATTGCACAACAGAAAAAGACTATTTCTTGGATTATAGTCTACAGGTAATGAAACCCTACAATTAAGTGTCTCACAAAACCTACAATATCCCTCTAGCACTCTAAAACTACATTTTTAAAACTGTAACTTTTTAACATAATTATGAACTAGATATATGCCATTACCTGCGATCATGTGAATGCTGTAAGCTGAATTTAGCCGCTGAAGATGCTAACATTGATAGCTAAAAACACTGAAGCTGATAGCTGAAATCACTGCAGCTGATAGCTGAAAACACTGCAGCTGATAGCTGAAAACGCTGAAGCTGATAGCCAACTAAAGAAATTAGCTAAATGCCAAATTAGCCTTAAAAAAAAAAAAAAAAAACTAGGGTTAGCCAAAACAGCTAGCATGTAGCTGACAAAAATAGCTAAATTTCAAAATGACCAAAAAAAAACTGAAAAAAGCCTAAATTAGCCAAAACAGCATGTACAAATTTGCATAATACTAAAACAGCCTAAAAAAACTTAAAAAGAGAAGCCTAAATTAGCCAAGGCGGCTAGCATTGAGCTGAAATATTAGCTAATCTCCAAAACAGTCTAGAATACTTAAAAAGAAAAGTCTAAATTAACCAAAACAGCAAGCATGTAGCTGAAATATTAGCTAAACTCTAAAATAGCCTAAAATCTTGGTAAGTTCCAAAATAGTCCAAAAACCTAGCAGAATTCCAATTTTCAAATTATAGAACCATAACATTTTTACTTATGAATAATAAAAATGCAGGAATATTATTCCAGAATAAATCAACCTAAACCTAAAATAACTTTCAATATTTTACCCTCCATAAAATATATTTTGTCAAAGTCATTCTAGTTAGAAATAAGTGCAAGGTAACATTGGGCCATTCATGACAATAAAATAAAAATGATCTGGAGGGCCGGATGTGGCCCCCGGGCCTTGACTTAAAGTATGAGAGAAGGTTCATTTTATGTCATCGTTAATTGATTTGTTTACATATATTACTCAGTCAATGCGTCAGTCAGCCTGTGGCTCCGCCTCCTTCTGGTACACGCCTTCAGGTCATCTCCATCGTTGGCTTTACTGTCCCTTATCTTTCTCTTCATAATAAATTTCATAGATTTTCTCTTGGGTTCATGTCAGGCGAGTTTTTTCTCCAATCAGAAACACCATGGTGACCATGAACCAGCTTTTGGACCCTTAGGCATTATGGGTAGATGCCAAGTCTTTCTGGAAAATAAAATGCACTCCATGACTCTGGAAACTTCACACTAGTCTTCAGGCAACATGGATTGTGTGCCTCTTTCTACAGACTCTCTAGAGACTTTAATATCCAGATGAAATGTAAAATTGAATTTCGTCTGGGAAAAAAAAGGCTTTGTGTTATTGAAGCAGGTCTGTTCTTTCTCTTTAGTCCAGGTAACACACTGACACTAAGAATGTGTGGAGGCTCTTGACTGTATAAAAGAACTGGACTGAGTGAGTAGAAAAAGGCTTGCATCTCGCTCCAACCAAATGAAGTCAATTCAGTCGCCATTTTACTACCATATGGATGCCGCCATGTCGGAGCCAAACGATGTCAGTAAGCAGTGATTGGACCAAACTGAATCAATGTTTCTATGGCAACCGCTCTTGCCAATCAGGACGGGGCTTTTTTCAATGTTTGACATGGGAAGGGCCAGCAGGCTCCACCCACTTTTAATGACTTCACATAAGTACACGCAAATAACATGGACTGTACATATATTTTTTAACCAGTAATCCACAATCATCAGATTTACAAGAAATATTTTTGGGGAATATTTGAGGATTTCTAAAAAAGTGAATTTCACTTTTACTGACTGAAAAAATTACCAAACTATTTAGATATACTGTACAGTAGCAGGTTTTTTAGCAATAAAATGTGAAACGACAATGCAAATGCTCCATAAAGCTACCAGGGTTTTCCAATTATCCAGGTGACCAATAACATCTCCCATCTTGGAGAATTTAAGGAAATGAAGTGGGACCCATCATGTGTTGCTGCAGATCAGCAAAAAAATAAAAATAAAAAAATCCCCCTCCCCAAGCGTGGGTGTGGACTCTAATTGCACAGAGGAATATCAAGTTAATGAGAAAAAACCGCCAGGGGGCTCGACCTGCTGGAAGCTTGAACACGAAAAGCATGAAGTCAGAGATGCTTCAGATCATAACGGAGGAGGCAGCTGTTGAGCGGAGCACAGGTTACACACTGGGTCTTTTAGTGGCATTCTCAGCATGACAGGAAGTGTTAAGTGTTTCCTTTTATAAACCATTACATCTGGTGACAAAACATTGTCTTCTGACTGCGTTTAATGCAGAGCAGCAGTGGATCCAGGCAAGTGTGGACACATTTTGTGATAATAACCTGAAATAAGAGATAAAAAACTATATTTAATGAAGTAAAAATGTGGTTCTTTGATAAACAAATGTGGTAAAAATTGTGTTTAAAATATCTAGGATTCAAACCGCTTTTCTACATCTGTGCTAGTTAACTAGGTCTAACAAAGCAGCCTCTGTATGTGTCGGTTAGTGTGAAACAAGTAATTGTTTCTGTCAAACAGACTCATTTGGCTTTTAATTAACTGTTGGAGGTTTTTGACAGCTTGGAATGTTGAATAAATTAATAATAGTTCTGCCTAACTCACTTGTTCCATTGATTTACCAGCGCTAATTACCTGAAAGTTTTAGTTTTTCTTTTTTTATTGGGTTCTGGTATTGTCAGGAATAGGACCCAAACTCAGGAGACCGGGCTTTGGTGGCAGAAACTTAAATCAACCAAAACATGACAAAACCTGTGGAGAACCAAAGAGGGGAACAGAGCAGATAACCTAACAATGATGAACTGAAAACCAGACAATTAAATACACTGAGATTGATTAACCAAATGAAGACAGTTGTAGATGATTTATCTAGTGAGACTGAGCAAGAAAGCAGAAGATGACAAAAACCCAAGCAGAGAATCCTGACAGTACCCCTCCCCAAAAGGGCAGATCCCAGATGCCCAAACACCCAAGAGGAGGGGACCCTTACAAACAAAACAAAAGCAAGTACAGAAAACGGAGCTCCTGCAGCCAGACAGATGTGAAGAGTATCAGAATCCTTCCTCAGAAACAGGAAGGAGTTATCCCGGCGAACTGCCTCAGAAACAGGCGCATGAAGAGGAGCGGCCCTAGCGACCCTCCACAGGAATATGAAGTTTAAAGGATGGCCCCAACAGTCCCCATCAGGAACAGATTTGATGGTCGTGGCTTGGCATGCTTTTATATGCTCAGCAGGAAAACCCATCTGAATGGTGTGGACTGCAATGAAAGAAAAACCCTGCCCCTGCAGCATTTTAAGGGGCCCTACCATGATTTTATTCAGTCTTTCAGAGTGAATTATATCCATATATATGATCATATATTACCTTTAGACCACTAAAAACAAATTATTTATGAAACATTAATTATAATTGAAATGTAAAACCCAAGTAGAGAATCCTGACAGTACCCCTCCCCAAAAGGGCACATCCCAGATGCCCAAAACACCCAAGAGGAGGGGTAGAAGTAGGCAGAAATGAATACAAATTATTAGGTGAAAGTTTTTAAGCAACAATTTAAAAATATTTCTAAAGGTTTACTTTATTTTCTTTATGATAAAGTTTTAATACCGATGAACATTTATGTCCGAATGTTTAAGTAGGATTCAACCTCCTTTACATTGATGACAGCGGTTATATGATCTTCTGTCCTTTTTTTTTTAAAGACCAACTTTTGTTGTAATAAATTTAATTAAAATTGATGAAAACTACATATTTGGATAACATATATAATTTTCAGACTAAACAATCTAGACTCCTCATGCAGTCAGCAGTCTTCAGGACATATTCCACTTTTATCTGTCTGCTAGAGATGAGTAATTGAATTCTTCTTATCAGCTTGTTTAATATTGATGGAACGTCCTGTTTCTTCCCTATCTTAAAATTACATGACAGCAAGTCCTGACTGTTCATTTCCATGAATTTCTTTGAAAAAAAGTGGAATACCTAGTGCCAGGAAGCCCCTTTTTTCCCTTTCCTCACGCATGTTTGCTGTGAGGGCGGCTGAAGCAAAGCTTCCACCATATGGCGCATCCAGGCAGCCGTTAGAAAATGAATGCGTTTGTGAATTTTCTCCGCCGCCGTCTTGCACCTCGCAGAGTGATGAGAGGAGCGGTGGGTGGGGTGCGAGCAGGAACGTTGGATTGCCCCGTCCCACCCACATTCATCACCGGCAGGCCCAGTGTCTGCATCTAATCAGATCTCCGCTGAAAGCCTCACCAAAACTTGATTAAAGGGCTGGGCCCTTCGCGTTTTACTAGCTCTCTGTCCCACTTAACCACCCTTTCACCACCTGCCTCTGTAAAAGTATCCTTTGCTATAATGTTTATTTATGTGTTTATTGGCTTTCAGCTATTAGGGAAGCACTATATCTTCGTCTCTTTTCCTCCTGCTATATACTACCTGACAATTTCTATCCCATAAACTGGCTTGACCTGTGAAATAGGAGAGGAGGCTGCGGCGCTGGAGAAGCACAGGGCTGAGCTGCTGTGGTAGCAAGATCTTATTATCTGACCAATTGAATTATACAGCTTCATGTCCATCATTGCAGTTAAGTGCCCAACCCTGACTGACCCTTAAGTTTCAGGTAACTCTCCAGTTATTGTGTCTGACTGAGACGATTTGGCTGAAATTCGACAGAACCGAAGCATCTTGTCGGAAAATTTCTATTCTCTTCAAGTCGTCTCTGGTTGCTTTTGGGTCTTCTGAATAATTAAAGAGCGTCAGCTTCGTGTTCCCGTTCACAACGTTTTGAAAATGGCTGTCGTTTGGCTTTGGGCTTTTCCAGCAGAAGCACTCGACATTTGGAATGCACAGACACATCTTTGGGTTGAATTTCATTGAAAATGTATTAGGTTCCATTAATACGCTGTCACGATAAGGTCCTCAAGAAGAAATGTCAGCTTTTTACAGCTAATGTGATGAATTCATTCCCAGCTGGGGGAATGTTTAGGCCATCTTGGTGCCTTAGATTTGCTGTGTTGAAACAAATTAACAGAATAAAATGCATTTTTAGTCTCTAGTCGTTAGAATATGTATTAGTGCTGGTCAATATGAAGAAAAAAAAATCACATATTATATATATATATACCACAATAAAGGATGCTATTCTCTAAGAAGTTTAAAAAATGTCTAAAATGATTACATGACACTTTTGTATGTAATAATGATGTTTACATACATTTCATGAATACTCATCTCCTCTAGAGTGATTGCTAAATGATCATTTTCCTAAAACGGGCTTGTTGTGTCTGAAATGAGCTTTCAATGAGATCTTTAAAGTGAAAAAAGGCAGAAAACCTCCCCACCAATTCACTCTCCCGGGTGTGCTAATGCCTCTTGTGAACCTGTTTTTGAATTTTCAGGCTAAAGTGACAACAGATCTGCTTCTGTTTGCTCCGTCGTCTCCTGGCCGCTTCCTCTTCAATATCTGCAGTGGAGGATTTGTGACTTACTGGCTCAATTCACAGGGAATCGGTTTGCTCAGGGAAATTTGAGAGAACGGAGGTCTTGAAATTTAATCATTCTTGTCTGGGTGATGGAGAGAATGATGGCTGTAGTCATTTCAATCTAATTCTGTTTTCCAGAGCAGCTGAGAGACTTGAAATTTGTAGTTTGGTAAGACCAATTTTCTGGTCTATGGGAACACCAAGCAGAAATGGAGAAAATGGTGCTCATTTAAGGCACATTTATATTCAGTCAGAATGTGATGAACATTTTCAGCTTGTATTGGTGCAAAGGTAGGGGTTCTGAAATTTGTAGTTGGGGGTAAACGTAGCTTCAAATCTTCTTGAATGTGGTCATGCATAAAATCAGGCCTAAAGGGAAACGCCACTGAAACTCCAAGTACTGCATGCACATGCCTTCAATATTTACAGCCTTCGCTTTTCTTCTTCTCAAATTTTGGTTTCTGTAAAATACATTTTAGCATTCAACAGCTCACCCACAGAGAGTGAAATGCTTTCAATGCTTCATAGGGCTGCAGATAACAAGCTAAACTCTTCTCTGTTTGTCTCGTGGTCTTACTTTTAAGAATCCTCACAATTATTGATCTTGACAGTTAAGGAAAAAACCGTGGATGACAGAAGTTCCCCTGGGCAGTTCATGTCAGACACAGATGACACCTGAACTGTTGTGAAGATGGATATGTGGGAAAATAAAAGTTATTCCAGCTGGGAAACAGCCTTAAAATACAGAGGCTGTCTCAGACTATGAAATGCCAAAAAAAAAGTATTCTGGATTCATAGTTTTATCAACCTTTTTGTCGGAAAGTTTCTGTGTCTGCACAGAGGTTACCTATCAGTCACAAGCAACTAAGCCTCAAAAGTTTGGTTTCAAACTTTAGGAATTCAACTCATGGTCACACTAAAACAATAATTATATTTTTGGTAAATTATGTTTACTTATATTGCGGTTTACTACCTATTTTGAAGGCACTTAAAGTTATGTACACGTTATGTGTGGTGCTTTCAAGAACGCGCTGATGTGGGTTTTAGTATGCGCTTTTAGAATACAGTCGCAGTCCGATTAAAGCCCATCTACTCACATTTGGAAAAGGCTTGGTATGAAATGTTGAAGTGGTGCAAATCTTTTGAATCTTATTCTAGGGTTTTTTTTTCTTTCACAGCTCTATTCTTATACATGAAAGACTCGGACCCAATCCAAATTCTTCCTTCTCCCTTCCCCTTCATGTAGCCCTCCAAACGGAGAGTCATGAAAAATAGTGTCTCGTGATTTCGATGTCACTTTTTTAAAAATTTCGTCACCAAAAATCGCCAGTCCGCTAGCGTTAGCGCAGAGCTTCCAGCTCTCAAAAATGCGTACGTAAAGTTCTGTGGTTCAGAACGCACCCACGTGAAGAAAAGCGCCTCTCAGCGCGTGACGAAGGACTTGGTATTCCTCTGCTTGGAGGGTAGGTTTAAAAAGAAAATATTCCAGACACACTTGCACTAAAAATGCTCCTTCAAATGGAGGGGAAGGGGAGAATTTGGAATTGGCCTTGGTGTCGTAGAATTCCAACCGGAATTATTAATTTCTCCTCCATGATCATTTCCCACCAGTTGGCACTTTTGTGTTTTGACAAAGACGCTACCCAAACGTCACCACCAAATCCGAGCCCCTTATTGGTCGATGTTTGACTAGTTTACATGTTTCTATGTAGAGTTTGAAACATTGTGTAGCGACGCAAGGATGCAAGAGTTTTGGCCACAGAAGTCCAAAACCTTCATATATGTGCGTTTACAAAGACTTTTCATTGAAAGCAGTCACCCAATTACGCATTTCCAGACACAAACATTCTTTTAACTCTTGTGCTATCTTGTTTACATTAAAAGTGGGGTCATCTGGATCCCACAAGACAGCACGCTGAACTTCTTTTCAAGGATTTTTTATCTTCACTGGTGACTGTGGGAGACATAAAATCCTGTCCACCTTTGTCATGGGAGGGATCACACATCAATGTGAGGGTGGAGTCATCTGGACCCCATAAGGGTTAAAGTGTTCAGCTTGGGGCCATCAAAACATAAGGGGCAATTGCCTACCTTTGCTTAGTGATAAGTCCGCCCCTGGTTGGCTGGCAAAGTGGGAACTGAGCCTGTGACCTTCTGTTCAGAGATATATTACTAAATATTTCATGAATTAAAATTATAGTCTGTAACTGATGATCTTTGTGGCTTAAATAATTAAATCAAACTTAAGTTTTCTGTTAGTTTTTAATGCAAAAAACGTTAAGATTTCCACCGTGTTTAGTTCTAATTATTCCTAATCCAAACTAATTTGTTCTTGAATTAAAATGTGGACAGAAAAACATTTATTTGAATAATGTTAATCACAAATCAAATTTATTTGGTAAATTTATGATTTGAAATGGAAATTTGCCTGTGATTCCCATCTCTATTGATTATTTTATTTTCTGGTGTTGATACTTGATTTTCAATCATTGCTTTTCTTTTTGTTACCTGTATTTTGTGTGCAGTTGAGATTAAGATACTTGTACTTTCGATAAAAAAT
Source organism: Oryzias melastigma (assembly GCF_002922805.2). Classification (NCBI taxonomy): domain Eukaryota; kingdom Metazoa; phylum Chordata; class Actinopteri; order Beloniformes; family Adrianichthyidae; genus Oryzias; species Oryzias melastigma. The sequence continues at coordinate 25,299,155 of NC_050525.1, read as the reverse complement.
GTAGAAGTCAGAGCAGACATTTCAGTAGATTAGAAATTGTCAGAACATCCAAGGTCAAGATGACCTTGTGAGTGGATTAATAAACGGTTGACCTGTCCAGCGTTGGGATCCAGTCCTCCCATAATCCTGACCAGGATGAGGCTGGTAGAGAAAAGAATCATTTCTAGGACCAAGAAAAAGAAAGATTGTATCATAAATTATTGAACTGGACTTGCAGCTTTGCCAACAAAAACCTTTCAGTCTCTGCGGAATATTAAAAGTCAGCGTAGCCTGACCGCAGTTCATTAATCTAACTGCCAATCCACAGCTTTCAATCATCTGTCTGCAGCACAGATCTGACGCTTTTTTTGATCATCTTTCTGGGCTTTAAATCCTGCAGTTTGTGTTTCTGTGGAAGTCTCATCAACAGCTCATTTGGGTGTTTTTGCTGTACTGATACCAGACTGAGGAGAGAACAAGCTCTCTCCCCTTCTACGCTAATGAAGACAAACAGATGATTCAAGTCTTTCCTTTCTACCACTTGGCCCAAAGAACAAAGCAGAGGCGCCTTACTGGCTCTCAGGATTCCCCCCCTGCTTTTTTTCTCTTGGCTGGGGGCTGATAAGGCTCATGATAAACACTGAAAATGACTCTGGAACCCAGAGGACGGCTAAAACAAAATGAGCTGACAATACTCATTTTCGCCAACCCAAATTTAGATTGCAGAGGGTTCTGTAATGATTTCTCCTCAACTGTGGGAAAGTAATTAAGCCCAAATGAGAGAAATGGTCCAACGTTCTGAAATAAAAACCTGCTTCTAGGCTGTAATTTTAATACTTTGTGTCAGACACAGGTGAATAACTTGTTGTCTGGACGATTTCTGTGTTAACAAGTAAATTGGACTAATGTGTTATCCGTTTTAGTGGACTACCTCAGCCTTCTAGCTAAAGCTCTGTAGAGCATTTAAGTTGCTTAAGTGTTTGTCTTTAAAAGTAGTGGAGACAAAGCCTCTGTGTGTGGTCTGAGCGATTCCTGCCTCTTCCTTTACCAAAATAAAGACACTCAGTGACGCTGGTGTCATGGTGCAGACCACATGTGGACAAAAGTGGAATTACAATTACTTACCTGTGCACTTGAAATTGACAAGGCACCTCACCAACCAAAAAGGTGAAAAAAAGGAGCAACACTTTACAAAAAGGGTTCCTTTAGCCTCGTTTCCACTGAGCGGTCCAGTCCGCTATTTTGAGCGTTTCTATTGAAAATTTGAACAGTTCTGACTCAGACCTCTTGAGGGCCCGTTGAAGGTCCAAAGAGAAATAGAACGGGATGGTTGGGGCAGAAAGTGATGACCACATCAGAAAGCACCAATATAGCGCTAAGCTAACGTTTCTGTACTCCTCTTTACGGCGTATTCTTCTTAGCCACCTGGAATCTTCTTTCAGACAACATTAAATTCCTGTTATATACGATGTACAAAAGTAAAGCAAGAAAATGGCGAGCTGCTGGATGACCTCCATTGTTGTTGTTTTTCTAGTCACCGCGCTACACCGACATGCTAGCGGTCTTCAACACACAAACAAAGCGCTCAGTGGGAGTGAGGCTTAACTGAGTGTAAATGCTCAGAATGACTGGTCCGTACCGTACTACTCCTTACCAGACTGGACCGTACCGGATCGCTCAGTGGAAGCGAGGCTTTATTGTTAGTTAATGCAGAATGGACTCAGAGCTGTGTGACATATTTCTGGTTTAAAATAAGACCGCTTGTTTATTTCCGGTTGTTGTTAACTGTATTCATCGACTTCTTAGCGTACTATTCCCAATATTCTCTAAATTTAGTTGTTTCTCTATTTGTTAGTTTGTCATTTTGTGTATACGCAAACACCGAACACCCAGTACTCACAAAACGCTACCATGTACTGTATGATCACATGACTTCTTGAGATGAAACATGGCTATGTTACAACATTTAAAACCTCTCCAATAGAACTTTGAACATTTAACATGGTCCTACTCTCAGCCTTCTTCATAGAGCGGTAGCAGCATGCTAACGGTGACCTAGCCTGTCAGACTGCTTCTATCTGACACTGAAATCCACACTGACAAACATTTAGAAAGCCTCTGCTGTGGAGTAATTTAAATAAAACCAACAATGCAGGAAGATAAAGACAGCCACAATTAGAAATGTCTTTCATGCTAGTTAGCATTAGCATTGATGTTCTGCTTTTGTACAAATGAAGCCTAATGAAACAATTGTTTTGTGATTTTGTGATATATAGATAAAACTGAATTGAATTAAACCAGCCCAGATAAAAGTGACAACGGTACTATTCTTATGTAGTTTTTTTTTTAAATACATGCAGCCACTGCTATACTTTTTTCCTGTTGCATGGGCTCAGAGGAAAAGTCAAGGTTTGTATTACGGTGGTGGTTAATTCACCAATGGTTCCTGAGCACGGTGGTGTAGGCCCTTCACTGCACTCCGCTCTCTAGTTTTGTGACCGCTAACGGAACTTTAACAACAACATTTGGGCTTAAAATATATGCTGCAATGCAGCAATGCGCCAACAAAAAATGTCATTCCCAAGTCGTTACTTTTGACATGGTTAAGGACCCCTTTACGTCTAAAACTGATGTTTTGGGAGTCCCAAACTCGTAGTTTTTTTTTAAAAATGCTGGCTGTTTGTGAAATAAAGGGTCTGAAACCCTCGAGACGCGGTACTGGACGTGGACTGGTCCTCAGGACGCAACCGGTACCCTTACCCTAACACGGCACCGGACGCGGTACCAGATGTAGTACAAGACCCGACCAGACACAAACTGAGCTGGGACGCGGTACCTGACGTGAACAGGTATCGGGTTAGGGTACTGGTGCGCTCCGCAGGGTACTGGAACGCCGGGATCTGTGATCTAATGGGAACAGCCAGCATGCCAAAACGTGACGAGTTATGGACACCCTAAACGTCCATTTGATGCGGAGGGGTCTTCAGCTGTGAGAGACTTTACGAGCCGAATTACAACAAGGAAGTGAAGAAGTTAACAGCCTCTGATTGGTCAGATGGATGACATGTGACTAAGACTTCAACAATGATTGGTGGAGACAGTTGAAGGGGGCGGAACCTTTCCAAAAGCAGAGCAGGTGGCGAGTTTTGTGGTCAGATTGCAGAAACGTCATTCTGATTAAAGAGTCATTCATAGAATCAAAGAAAAATGTCTTTTACAATGCTGCATATTCCAAACTATCCAGTGTTAAATCGGGGCCCGTTTGGATGAACACAGAGCTGATATCCTAAATATTTTAGATATGTTCAAATTGGTGATTTACCACAGTACACCTGACCCTCTCTCACGGCAGTGAAAAGCACTGCTTTAACCAAATGTCAGTATGTGTTGTAGTCGCAGGTAAAAACATGCGAATAACATCAGCCTTAGCAAATTATCTTTGAAGTTTACTATGTAGGATGACACATAAAATGTAAAAACATGTAAAGCATTTTTGCATTTTATTTTGGAGTATTTTGCTAGAAAGACTAATAATTCACTTTATAGTGAGACTTGGTAACTCCAAGATACATCTTGTAAACTCCAAATGTATTTACGCTGCCCCAACCAGAAATGAAAGAAAACTTTATTCTGATAAAGGTAAATGTTTAGGAGAAATTAAAAGTTTCCCACCGGACATCTGACCATCAGACTACAGTAGTGTACCTGATTAAGACTCTGCTCTAATGTGTGGAATTAAGAAATCTTTGTATCTATTTAGCGCCATTTCTGGTCACTCTGAAGTTCAATTAAGATGCACCAGATATTGACTCCAGATCCCGCTTTAATGTTCATCCCTGCAAAAACCGAGCCTTTGTTCCGATCCCACGGTTTCCTTCTGTCAACAGAGAGCATGCTCCTCCTTAGCTCTCCGGCGAGGGGCGAGGGGTTGATGTTTTTGGGTTGCACACTCAGTAGCCAGTCCGGTGTGTTCAGCTATTCTCTTTTATGTCCAGTGTTTTTGTTTGCAAGGTCTGGCTGCACCCCCCCCATCCAAGCCCCCTGTACAGAAGGTAGCCCAGAAACATCTGTCGTGGAGGAGGGTTGTATTTTCATGCCCCCACCAGAAAGCTCCG
>NC_050525.1:25264014-25294971 GCF_002922805.2 Oryzias melastigma | reverse complement strand
ATTCTGGACTCTTACTGCTACAATGCATTTACACCTCTGTCTCCTTGAACCCCATTGACATGCCTGGCTTGCTCTTTCCAAGTCTTACTTGCTTTTGTCTAGACAGCTGTGCACTGCTGTTGTCTTTGCGGCGTTATCCCCCAGAAGAGAAGGGGAAGGACCCCATATGCTACCAGCTGCTAGACTCATTCACTCTCACTGCTAAAGATCTACCAGAGAATAAACCATCGCAGCAAGCAGAACTAAATTAGGAATACTTGTGAATGTATCATATTTAGGTTAGTTTCCTCCTTTTGGACACATGAACAAATTTACTGAGGTGTAAATTTACTTTAAAGTGTTTATTTTTTGTTTTAGCTTTTAGGCATTACCAAAAAAAGAGGTTTTCGCCTGAAGGTTTGGTTAGATTTAGCATATCCAGGCTGGCTGTTATCCCAGGAACCAGCCTCCATATAAGGCTATAACAAAAAGGGCCAGCTGCCTTAGCCACACTCTTTTTAAGAGGGCGCTTTACGGTTGACATTCTTCTAATTTATACCCCACATGGGCCCCTAAAGGAGCATACGAACCTGAGACACATGGTGTGAATATCCCCCCCGACAAAAGATTTGAAACCCGTCTCTCTTATGGCTGCAGAGAAAAACCCATTAGGAGGTTTGACCAGGTCAAGGACGAGTCTGCAACGGGTTCAATCAAATACGGACCCAAAGAGCATCTTGTGCTGGAGATTTTATCGTCTAAATGTACAGATGAAGATATTGCTTAGTTTACAGCGTGCTCGCACTCTAGCTTTCCTTAAAAAAAGGAAAAGTTGAGTGTTTAATGTTGCTTTTCAAATCCCCCAAGGTCTGATTTTACCCTTGGAGCAGCAGGAACAGTCCCTTCTAAAGTATAATAAATCCATATCTAAGGCCGTTGTATGGTTAGGTTGCCACACAAAAATAATTTCAAAAGAAGCACGCCTAGATTAATAGGAATGACTTTATGTTCCGATTGAGAACATTGAGCTCACTGCTTCAGCAGCAAAGGGGTTCGGAAGAAACTGAAACTTATTTTCTCACATCCTACCCTCTGTTCTCCGTTTTGGCACATTGTACAAACAGGTCTGTTTATCTTAACAGAGCCATTCTCTCTCAACTCGTTTTGCTACATTTCCCCGCTTGCCACAGCAATCCAATGTTTCCTAATCCCAGCAGTTTCTTTGATGGCTTCAGGTTGATCCCAAGCGATGAGAGTTGAGCCCCCAACAGCAGTTAAACAAAGAGAATCGTTGGTGCTCCACTGGATTACCGCTTCATTATTCATTTACTTGTCACAGATTCAGTTATTGGGTCTCATGGTTCCGTAAGCAGGACCGTAATGAACTGTAATTCGTTACGTTACTCAGTTACTGACAAGTAGGGGTGTGCTAAAATATCGATATTGCGATATGTAGCGGTATTTATTCCTGTGATTGATTCTTGATGTGTTCTCACCAAGTATCAATCTTATATTTTCATTTGAAGAGGCTGTTGCGCGTCTGAGTCGCATGACGGAACTGTTGAGCTGCTGGGCGCACTGCGTTAATGGCGACGCACACGCTTCATTCAGGAAAAAGCACCGGCGAGATACAGGCTCGGTAGCGCGTGTGTGATGCATGCCTATCTGTGCGCAAATATCGTCCATCTGTAGCACAGGCAGCCGGTAAGAAGTGACTGTCTTAGCGCTGGAATGACAGCGATTGCTCATTTCCTGGTTGATCAGTGCGCTGTGGGAACTAGGCTCGCGCTTCGCAATTGCTTGTGTGTACTTCAGGTACTGGTCGGAATTTTCGTTTTCATGCACTTGGATGTTTAACCTGCTGGTGTAATGTGTAACTTTGGTAAATTTATGGTGTGAAATTTTCAAATGAATGAAATTACTTTTTGCTAATGTTAATTTAAAGTAATTCTTAAATAAAAAAATGCAGGATTTGATGTATGAACTTAAATACAAATTAAAATAAAGTACATGAATTCATTGTAAAATAGGGAGGTTGCTAGTTAATTGAAGGACTTAAAATTAAATAAATTATTATTGATTAAAGTTGTTTATTGCTATTCTGTAATAGAATTGCTAAATATTTATTGCCATTATTATGTGTGTTTTAGGGTTTTTCCTTATTGACTTCTGACTGACCAAATGGAGAATAGATAAAGATTGGAAAAATAATTTCAAGTGGCATTCTGAGTAAATCAGCCTTCAATTTTGGATGCTCAGCCCTTTTCAAATGTGGGAAAAGTGCACAAAAAGTTAGGTAACACTCGACAGAGGCTGTAAAACATATTCATAATCCTTTGACGTTCCTTTGGAACTAGATAGCTGTCGCCACTTGAATTTTTTAATTTTTGTTCTGTTGTTTACAACAATTCTGAACTAAGTAGTGGCACGGCTGATCACGTTTACTGTCGTTAACATTGAATTTGACAGATAATTCCAATTCAGTTGTTGTTAATGCTTGTCAAAGACCTAGTATTACTGAATTCAGCAATGTTGAACAAAAGTGTCTATAATTTATTGTACAAAATAAGACAAGTTGTTTAATATGATTGTGTTTAAGATAAAAAAAATAAATGGGGATATATTTTCCCCCAAAATATGTGTTCTTTTATATAATGTTAGTTATTAGAGAGGATTTTTACCAAGTGTCGCAGTATCAGGATATTTTTCGATATCGTGAGCCATGTATCACGTATCGTATCGTGAGGTACCTACGATACGATACTAACAAGTAACTGTTCTGAAATTCAAGGATTTAGTTTTTCCTTCACCCATAGGGCTGGGAATTGAACAGAGAAATTGATCGTAATTTTTCATATGCAAGGTCTTAAAAAGGTCTGAAAAAGTCTTGAATTCAACTCAAAGAAATGTGTAGGAACTCTGTATAACGATTAACATAAAAACTATTGTTTTACTGACACAGATGTAGTCAAACGGAGAGAGAGAGTCAACAAAAGAAGCGTATTAATGGTCCAGCAGGATGTGCTTGGTTTTGCAGATATAAAGAACGAAAATAAAAGTTTCAGTCCATTTATTTTCAATATTACAAGCAACATTACCAACCAAGTCGTTACCATCCATCTGTATGGATTCTCCTCTTGCCTGTTAGTTGCTCCTGAAATACTAAACCACAATTTAACATCTGCTAGGTATTGATTTTTTCACCAAAGAAGATCCAGATAGATTCACTAATCCAGAGACTCGCCCAACTACTAGAAAATTACACTTTAGTCTTTCAATTTTGGTGTCAATGACAAGTGATGTATTACTTTCATTAGAGTGCACAGAATTTAGTCTACTGTCAGCCTGTTCTTACGAACCAGTATCTACTTCCACAATCCATAGACTTTTGTTGTTATGAAGAGCTTGAATATGCAGAGTAATAATTTGCATGTTTATTGAAAGAGCAGCAGCGTCCAGAATGCGGAATGAAATCCGAATTGCAGCTCCGTGGAATGAATTTGCCTTTGTGATGCTTCTGTTTTGTGGCCCGGCGTCTCTCTCATATAGAAACCATCTGTGACCACTCCAAGCATCGGCTCTCCTTGATGAAAAGATTGTGTAGCCCCAGCTTTGATCTACTTCCATACTGTAGTCACTGCTTTCCCTAAAACTTGCCGTTCTCCGTTTGTGCTTTCAGAATTCAGAATGAGGTTTTATTGTTTTTGGTTTTCTCACCTTCTTCATATCTTTCCAGCTGTTTGTGTTTAAGGGATTAATAAAAAAAAATACCAGACTGAAAACGCTGTGGTTTGATGTTAACCATGAAAGACTCTTAAAAATTCTTTGAGTGTTGGGATTTGAACAGATGACATGAGATTCATTAGACGTCTGCACATCTGGCTGTGGCTCTGCAGATCTGCAGACAGGAAGGTCACAGTCATTTTGTAGTTTGTGGCTCAATCCAACCAAAGCTCTTTCATTTGTGCCTTAAATCCTAAAAACTCGAAATGATTTTGTACAAATGCTTCCTTGTTCTCTACTCTGTAATGATAAGAGAGGCTGATTTAGTGTCTGGTTTGGGCTACGATAATTATTTCAGATTTCCAGGAATGTTAATAGTTTAAACAAATAACTCCACAACAACAAATAGAGAGAAAACTGATGTTGTGTTAATTATAAAAACACAGTAAAACAATATTCCGATTGTACTAATTCCCCTTAATTATATTAAGGATATAAATACTGACAGTAGAAGATGTGTATGAAAGAAGACATGTATGTAGACAGAACCTTCATATCTTTTGAATAACTCACAACACACTTTAAGATTCCCCAATTACATTTTTTATTACACAGTTTTGCTTCAACAAATCCATCAATACCATTAGAATCTATTCTGGACAAAATGTTAAAAACAACTCTCTTGTTTAAGGAGACAATTGGCAACACATAATGCCTACTCATTAAAAGGCCTATTCCATTATCTTTGTAAGTTTTTCAGAGTAAACTATATTCATATATAAGATCATATATTATCTTTGGCACACTAAAGAACAAATTATTTATCAAATATGAGTTATCTTCCTTAGTTTGAGCAGAAGCGCAGCAAAGCGGCATGGAATGGTAGCGGCCTCCGTTCCGCACCCTAGTTAACCTATAGTGTGGTTCCTACAAGGCGCGAAGCGTTGCGGTCCTCGCTATCGTTTTGGTGTCTGTCTGGTCTAATTTTTGTGCAGGCCGTGAGCGTTCCGTGTCAATTCTGACAGGAATTCACGCCAAATACGAGAAACTCTGGATGTCTAAAAACACAATCAGCGAGGGAGAGAGGGAGAGCAGTTGGCGACAAGACAAGATGGAAGATGTCATATTACTTGTAGAAGCTGTAAATAATCCCAGCTGAGCAAAAGCGCCTGTCGACCATCGTGAAAATATGCATGTCTGGTGTGCGTGCACTCCACGCGCACACCGCTTTACAGCGCTTCTGCGTCTGGTGTGAACCTGACGTGAGGCTCCGCCTTTCACTGCTTGCGAAATGACGTTATTTAAAAAAAAACAACGTCCGAACTTTGCAAAGCCGGATGTGCATCCCATATATCGTATGTCCGCCTTAACTAGCGGCTGAGCTCCACTCGCTGAGCGGCAAAGCTAGCGGCTGAGCACCACTAGCTAAGCGGCAAAGCTAGTGGATGAGCATCACTAGCTCCATGAAGAAATTAGGTGTTAGTGTTAAACTGGAGGCGGTTCTGGCAGCACAGACTCTTCCTGTTCTCACTTTGTGACATCAGCTCGTGAGAACCTGCTCATTTTTCGTTTGTTAGGAGGGGCTGGTGCTCAGAGTGCAGGTTTTTAGAGGACTACTCAGAAATACGTGAACGGATCAGAATACCGTTTAAGGTTTCTTTATATTGAGGAATGAACGTTATAAAACATTTGAAAGCTCAAAAGTAGATTTTGCACAGTGTGGTCCCTTTAACATCAGAATCTCTTCTGGACAAAGTATTGATAACACATCAGTGTTTAAGGAGATATTGGCAACATGTACTGCCTACTCATTAATGAAAATCAGAGAACCTTAAAAACCAAATGGAAGATGGGACTCTATATCAGGATTCCATATGACGAGTGGCAGTCTGCTCTTGATAGAATCCACTGATCTTCAGTCTCAACGACATAAAGTTGTTAAGTCAAAAGTTGTCCACCATTCATACTGTTCAAAAGTGAGATTGGCACAAATAAAACCCTGACATCAATGATAAGTGTGATCGCTGGACTGTCTATCACACATGTACACATGGAGGTGCTCGAAGCTGAAGGAGTTTTGGAAGGTAATCTTTATTTTTTTAGGCACAGCTTTAAAAATCTCCAGTCACTATGAGTTACAAAGAAGTGACACATCAGGAAAAAAACTGTTGTTTCAATTGCAACTTTTCTGGCCGTGAGATGAAAAGATGATCTCCCGTCTACATTTAACCACTGGATCCGTAATTGAATAACTCTAGAACCCATTTGTTACTCAGCACAGGGCAAGAGTTTCTGATACCTGGCAGCCTGTTCTTGATCTGGTTAAAAAGACAGACTTATGTTGTAACTCAACAAACCTAATTATTGACATTCCACTATTATAACTTTATAGAGAATTATTATTTGAACTTTATGGCTGTCTTCTTTCTTCAGTTTTGTGATAACCTGTTAGAATTGGAGGTGGTAGGGACTATGGGATATTGTTTGTTATGTGTCATATATATGCAAAATTGAATAAAAAGAATATAAAAATATACTTGGTGAATGCTGGCTTGATGCACCACTGACACACATAGTTCACTGGATATTTGTTTTTGTCATCTTTCCTTTGAAAAAATCAGAAAAGCTTCTGCTTTCTGTATGGATTTCTATCCAGGCATTATAGAGATTCCTCCTTACAAAGCCGTGTTATTCTGAGCCCTCCCGCTTTGCTCAAATGCTCTCTTTGATTAGAAAACTACGACTGTGTGACTCTGCAGTCCTTGTTTGATGGAAAAAAAACAACTTTGCTGCAATGAAAACACAGCAGGTATCCCACATATAAAAGATCGAAATAAGGTTTGGAAAAGGGGAGTCGATGCTTTCTATATCAGCTCTTGTCCATTTTAAATATTAGAGTGGGACTTAAGAGATATTTAAAGATTTGCTGACTCGATTGGATCAAAAGCCTTTACAGTGGTTTGGTCCTGGCAAACTGGATCGCTGCTTTCCATCTGGAACTGTTTAGGAAGGAGAATATTTTTAGCCGTCTCACCAAGGGCAGTTTGCCTCTTAAATTATTCATGTTGAAAATCGGTGCTTTACGCTGTGTGTTATCTTAAAGTGTTTAGTTAAGAAATTGATTCTAAGACCAAGTCGTGGCAATGTTACCATAATCTCCATGTCGACTTCTGAGGCGAAAGCATTCTGTTGGAGTCGCCTCCAGGAGGCTGGCTTTCAAAGTCTTCCCCCTCTTGAAGTCTTTATGAACAATAACAAATCAAGACACCCGAGAAGAGAACAAAGTTCCCATGGCCGATAGCACATGTCACACTTAACCTCTTTGTCCCGACAAATTTTCCTGACAGAGGATTGTCAAGCCGCGTGTGAAAGCTTCCCATGCTTCCTTTCACTCTTGTCTCGTTGGCGTAGAATTAAGTGGCAACCATGTAAAAGCTCCCTGTGAGCCTGGAGGATGAGGGGTCGTCTGTAGGTCATCCTGGAAACCTGCGGAGCTGAAGGGCGCCAACAATCTCTGGGAAAGCGCTACAATGAAGCGCTGGTCATTTTAGACTCGGGACAATGGCCGCAGTTTACATTTCACCTTTGACCTGCTAGATGGTACATTTAGAAACCATCCATTAAGGCTGCACATTAATAGGGGATTCTTTCATGCTGTGACCCCGGAGTCGAGCTCATGTCCCTGTTTAAGTGAATGTACAAACCTGTTTGGTTTTCTGGCATTTTATTCCTTTTCAGAGGCTGTGTGGGCGCTTGTTGGCAGAAATACTGGAATTTAGACGAGAAAAGAAGTGTTAAAAATGGAAAAACAACAAAAACTATGACTTTTTATTCTTTTTAACTTAATAAAAACACTTGAGTGTTTAAAATATTTTATATGAATAGATCTTTATGACCAAAATTTCAACTTGTTTACTTTTATTCTATTATTTCTAACAAAAAGTAGTGTTAAAATGTAAATGTTTTTATGACACCTTAAAAAATGCAAGATATCATCGGGCCATTAATAACAATAAAATAAAATGATCTCAATCTCTTTATTCAGACCAGATTCCATTGGGCTAGATGCATGACATCCAGATACCAGATGTAGCTGTAGATATAACATATGAATACCCTCAGTGTGGTTTGATGCACATATATCAAGTTGTGGCTACAATTTTTAGCTTTATAGCCTATCACAATGTTTTTTCTTATTTAAATGGATACAGTAGGCTGTTGTAGCTGGATACTAGTGCGTTTTTTTGTCATGTTTCCACTGAATAGCATGTACTCTGGAATAAAACATCAACTTCGTCTCTTATGGCAGAGTAAAGCTGTGGCAGTTGAAAATCCTCATTTCGTTCCTGACAGGTCTAGCTGCAGTGGATTTATTTTGTTTTGGTCAAAACTTCTCTCCATGAGAGCTTTTGTGCCTGAACGGCTACCCAGGGTGGACGAGGAGGTGAAGCACAAGTGAAACACAAGATCTCTTACGTGATTTCTCATGCCCCCTCAGTGTGAAGCACAAAGCACAACTGGTGTGCGATCATGGTTCATTTGAGAATTCTTAAAGCAAGGATGAACACAGGGCTTTTGGAGCCGTTCCCAAATCAACAGGCCATGTCAGAAATGCAGAATAACAGCCAACGGCTAATATTCCTGACGTCTCCAGTGACACACTGGTAGTTTACTGGTGATGAGACTAAAAGAAAGTCATTTACTGCAGAGTAAACGTGTTTTTTTATTTTTATGTCCTCACGTTCATCTCCTCTGGGGTGAACTGTGCTTGCCTGTGGTAAGACTTTCTGTCACTGCCGCTCAGCACAAATACATCATTGCTTTTATCCTTCAAAACATTGCGAACCTAAGTGGTTTCTCATTGGTTGGAGAAATTTATCTTGCTTTAGCAGGTGGTAAGGGGAATCTACACAAGGACGCCAGAGCCTCTGCCTAATTCTTCACAGTCGCGTTTAAAATGGCAATCACATCGCGCCCCTTTTGTTCCTCCCTTTGTGGAATATTCAAGGTTAGAGAAATTCTTTCTGGTTAATACTGCCCGTTCTTCTGCATTTACCGGGTCTTATGGGTGTTGAAGATTCTGGCGCGCGCGATTAAGAGCTACTCGGTTAACCTCAGACGTTTGATGAGTTTATTCCCATGATGCATGACCTATTCCTCTAGAATTTGGCCAAACTGTGGATTAACTCATCTCCTGGCACTGTGGAGCTTGTGTTACCTGTCATCCACGATCATAGCTGGAAATGTCGCAGCTAATTGAGCGTACAGTGACCTTTTTGTCAAGTGTGTTAAAGGGAAACTCTGCTTTCAAAGCGGAACGTGTTTTAGATCTTAAATTAGTTTTCAATAAAACTGTAACGGCACGGGTACGAACTCTGTTATAAAAGCACTTTGTGGACTTGTTTTTTCTTCTTTTAATATATTTTACATATGTCGATGACATGCTGCTTTTGGGGAACAAACCCCGTTTTATCAAGAACATCTGGTATCAAACTCACTTTGCACTCCACTTTAACTATAACCCACGAAAGACGGGAGCTGCTCCAAAAATAACAACATGCACTGGGTTTGGTAAAATATTCATCACCTTATTGCTTTTGCAGCCACAAAGTTAATCTTTTTTGCTCTAAATTGCTAATCAGCTTTTGCTTTTTTAACCATTGCTGACCAAAATCACAATTGAATCTTATAAATATTGAAGCCAAATCAGAAAGCAGAATTCTTGAATCTAAAGAGGAGTTCTGCCATACTGGGCAAGAACTTTGGAGTTTTTACGATTAAATTGTGTATACAAAAGTTAAATAATTAGGAATAACCAAATGCAAGTCATTTAGAGGTCAGAAAATCTCCATATTTATCACAATTATGGGGGCCAAAATCCAAAACACACCTTAGGTCACGGGTCAAACAGTATCGAACACTACATTTTTAAAACTTTGAAACCAGTGGGCACCACGTACTCTTATTGAGGCATCTGATTGGTCAGTTTAAAGAAAATATATCATGAAGAAAAAAAAATAGGTTTAGCAAGAACATGTTACAAAGAGACACCAGAGGGAGAATGGTTATTCTGACAAACAGAAATACTGAGTAATAGCTGTTTATTTTTCAATAGAAGTCTATGGGAATTTGGCTTTCTGGGACTAGAGGGTATTTCCTATTAAGAACGCGACGGGGGAGGGGATAATCTGTCCAGTTTTCTCTATGTACGAGAGAAGAGGCTTCATAAATATGAGCAATTTTTCTTTTCTTTTTTTATTTTTTTTTTAGTAAAGGCTAGCGCGCTTGAAACTCGGATAAAAGTCATGGACTGTAACTCGACCATATTAGACAAACAGATTTGTGTTTGTCAACCTGCATACTTCAATGTGTCATTCCCTCATGGCTAAAAGCACTTACCACCAGTGCTTATATCAATACCAGATGTTATGTTGTGCAAACAGCAATATGGGATTCCAATTAGTAGGCTGTTATGGCTGCAGGTTGCTGTAATACAGCCTTATTGCAGGAGGTAAAAACAGCTGTACTTGCAGAAAGCCTTTTTCTGTAATCCTCTGCCGCTACGATTGTCTGCAAGCCACAAGACTCTGACTAACATGTCTGACAAGCATCTGCAGAGGATTAGCTCACCTCTGCCGTGGGCTGACGTGCACTCAAACAGGCGCTGGACAATGAATCCAAATGAATCCTCAGGTATAATATATCATCAAGGCGCCATTTGGAACGGACGTTCTCAGTAGACAGGTTAAATGTGGACATGTCCATCGGACAAAGTTTTTCTGGATGGGAAGGTCATGTTGTTGGGATTCAGTTTGCCCACCCTGTGGAATTGATTCTCTTTGCCCACAGTTCACTTGTCCCGGGTTAATGGATGATTAAGTGGGCACAGGACAGCACTTGACTGATGGGCTTGCATGTCTGAATTCCCAACTACAGTGGGAACTGACTGCTGGTTTTGTGCTGGTTGAAAGTGGTCAAAAATGTTGGGGTAAAAAAAAAAGTCTATAAAGGTATCTGTAATTTATATTTAGCATTTGCATATTATTGTTAAATTGGCTAAATAGAACTGAACATTTGGAATTAGCTCAGCTTCCACAAGAAAGTAAGACTTTATCAAAGTATGTTACAGTCGATAATAAGTTATATAATTCCAATTTTCAAACAAAACAAACAAAAAAAAAACTTGGTGTTGTATCATTCCAAAGCCCAAAATGCTATTATTGGTTCCTCCTTTAGGATCAAATGGTTGTACTCCCGTGTTTTGAAAAGGACACTATTCATACGTCACCACGAGTCCCTGATTGGTCAAAGTTCCACAGGTTTAACTTTTGACGCATGTTTATTGGCTATTTGTACGTAGAGCCTGAAAACAAACATTAGATGCAAAAGTTTTGAATACAGAAACCCCGAACGCGTTTACAAATGTGTTTACATCGACTTCACTGAAAGTAGTCACTCAAACAAGCCCATTGTGAACATATAACTTTATGATTCTTTCTGGGAAAAGTGTTAAAGAAATAAAGATATTCTATTCTATTCTATCCCACCCCACTAAATTCTACTCTACTCTACTGTACTGTACTCTAGTCTACTCTACTGTATTGTACTCTACTATACTCTATTTTTTGTTTTCTACTCTACTCTACTTTACCATACCCTACTCTCCCCTTCTCTACTCTCTACTCTACCCTACTCTACTCTATTTTACCATACCATACTCTACTCTACTGTACCCTACTCTACTCTACCCCACTCGACCCTACTCTTTTGTTTTCTACTCTACCCTACCTTACCCTACTCTAATCTGCTCTACCCTACTCGACTATGCCCTATTCTACTCAACTCTTTTGTTTTCTACCCTGCCCTCGCCAACTCTGCTCTGCTCTTCTCTATTGTATTCTGATTCACTCTACTCTTATAGCATAAGAATGGGATTCAAATTTTTTAATTGGTTTGAGTAAATCTTCACTTTGACGATAAAACACCCACTCATGAAATCCAATTTCTTGTGTATTTTTCAAGCAAAAATTAATATTTATTTTTTTTTTTAGATTTTACTGCAAAAATGTATAATTGCACAAATAAAAATGCTCCCTTTGTTTATTTTTAAATAACCTAAATATTGTAAGGGGAATAATGCATGAAAAACCCAAATCTGATGTAATTTTAATAATTGAAATTATATTAAATTATATATTCAATCAAATATGAATATGAACTGCGTTTATACATATATATGCCAAACTTGATCGAAATTTTAGAAATTTCACAGTTTCCATAAAATCATAACTATCCAAATAAACACAAACCAACTCACATAAGTCATTCAAAAACATGACGATGGATGTTAACTACATTTTATTTATAGCAGATACATTCATATATTTGTCACAGCACTAGCGCTCATCATCACCTATCAAAGGAGACGTCGGCGTCTTATTCTGGCCATGGAGGGCGAGTTTTGTGGCTACGGATGAAATTATTTTGGGAAATGGTGGTTTTACGGAGGAACTGTAGATCCAACAATTCTGCATGACACGCTCTACTTTTGATGAGCTGTGTGACGCTGTGGGACCTCTTGTGGTGTCCACTTGTTGGTCACAGGACTTATTTAATTCGAAAAAAGTGTTTACATTGCAGTTTTGCTAAATATCTCTAAAACCACCTCCTCCAAATGCAAAAACTATTTTTTGACCAATGTGATTTTTTTTTTTTTTTTTTTACTGCAAATCCACTTTGTGGAATTTCAAAATCAATGGAAACACAGCTAGTGATGTCCAACCCTTTTTAAAATTACTTAGAATTTACTCTAGTAACATATTAGTAACACCTCTGCAGACCCCTGAAGGTATATATTAAATAAAAAACGGACAATCTCTTTGCATTATAATATTGAAAGAGTAATTTGTAATTCTATCGGGAGCTGTTTAAATCTAATAACCTGTATGAACTTTGTAAAAAAAAAAGTGTTTTTTTTCTAAATGTACTCCAAAGAACTAAGAGAAAATTGTGGATTTTATTTTTTTTCCAGAGGGAGTAGTATGACTTAGTTTTGTTGAAATTTCTTCTTTGTAGGTCCTATAAAGCCTTACAAACTGAGAAAGTCAGTCCTTTGTTTTGTTTTTCTGATGATTTTAGTATATGATAGCAATGTTAAGGATTACCAAACAGCATTATATCTTACTCTGTTAGACTACATACATTGTTTTCATAGACCTTATATACTCTATACTCAGCCAAAATATACAATGATGTGTTTTAAGGGCTTTACCGTAAACGCCAGGGATAACTTTGATGTCAGAAGCAGTTGAACCCTGAACTCTGACTACATTCCTAATCTAATCCGAAAACCCACAGGGGAGTATTTCCCTCCAAACCCAAAACATGAAGCCGAGTGAGCAAGCGTGACTTCTAAACAATACACGCATGTTTTGGCCAACTGTTCCTAAAAATCCAAAATGCACGCCACAATCCCCATGACCCCTCCCACCTCGACATTCACTGGACAACGTTCATCAAAATTAACTTCAAAGTAGCCGCAAACACAATATTCCCAACGTCCAGTATATTCCAAGGATATGAAACGGTTTGATTCTGTGCATTCCACAGGCAAAACCCACAGATGAAGCAGATAAGTTGATCTCCAGCCTGAATGAAGGCATGAGAGCTGCATGTGGACATCATGCTCCGCTTCTCTGCTGGAGTTCTGCTTGTTTTTGCTCCTGTGTTGACTTTCTGAAAGTTGAAACCGGTTTGGGTCAAGAATCAGATCTGAGAACGTCCTTTAGTACAAAGGCTTTTGTTCAAAGAAAAAACCCACACCGCATACTTAAAAAACATCATGGTTTCTGCAGTGGAGAGGCTGATTGGTTTTCTGTCATCTCAGGTTTACTTAGATTTAATAGTTTGATCATCTGAGCAGTAGTTGGCTTTCAAAATTCCATCAACTATCTTGTTTTTATTTGTGTTTTTTTCTTTTTACAATTCCTGCAATCGATGGGCTTTGGTGGTCACACAAATGTGACCATCAGAAATCCTGTTCTACACGCTTTGGTTCTTTTTCTGTAAATATGTAGGAATGAAAACACCAGACTTCTATTACTTTGGAAACTTGAAATGGAATATTTTCTTAGTAAATATGTTTATCTTTGCCAATGTGGAGCAAACTAGTGTCTGCATAAAAGACAAAACACACTGTTGCCCTTTATTTGTATTCCACTGTGAGGAAACGCCAAGCTACTGTGGTCTCTGGACTTTATGACATACACGGGCCGAATCTGAATTCTTCCCCTACATTTAGCCCTCCTAATGGAGAGTTCTGGGAAAATAGTGGTATGTCTGGATTCCCACCCTAATCCCTAACTACCAAAAAACTATACAGTGCAGGAATATCTGATGTCCTGGATTTTTAAACCAATTCGGACACCGTGCTCACTCATTTTCTTTTGTTTTTCTAAATGACAGATATGATGTCTCCGATATCACAAAGTGAAAATGTGATCAATTTGAGTATTTCATGACATGTATTTATGAATCCACTGTGTTCTATTGATGAAAATCTTGATGGTTTAAAAATCATTTAAACACATTTTTTCACAAAATTGTTCAAACGCAATGCATTGTGGTCTATATTTGCCAATTTAGCTAGCTTCGATGCACACTGGTTGTTCAGAAATTTGTAGGACAGGAGTGTCAAACTCAAACACGCAAGAGGAATAAATCTAAAACACACCTTAGGTCGCGGGCCGAACAGGATAAACATTTATTGAACACTCTAAAAACTAAATTTTTAAAGCTTTAAAACTGTAACTTTTTAACACAATTATAAACAATAAAAAGGCAGGAATATTATTCCAGAATAAATCAACTTAAACCTTTAATAACTTTCATTATTTTACTCTCCATAAAAATATACTTTGTCAAAATTATACAAGTTGGAAATAAGTACAAGTTTTCAACTAAAATTATTTTGATCAAATGATGTAAGTAAACAACTGAAAAACAGTTGTTATGCACCAAAATATAAACGACCACTGCCGGTTTGTGTGAAAAAAAAAGTACAAGAAAAGCTCTAAAACATCATGGAACAGAACACAAACATGATAAGAAAATACATTTGATCAGAAATTGGAAATAAATCAAATAAATGGGAAATAGACTGGGAAATTGGTCTTAATTTTTGAGATCTCTGGCCTTAAAAAGGTCTTAAAGTCTTAAATTTAACTTGAAGAAACTAGTAGGAATCCAGCCAAAGTTTCCACCATTTCTTTTTTTAAGTTAAATGACAAATTGTCAATTTATAGGAAAAGAAAAAGTGTGACGGATGTTATCTGCTTGATTGGAAGCTGTGAACATTTCTGGTCAAATTTAAACATCCCTGCTGATGCAGATGTTCAGACTTTTACCGCTCTCCCTTAAAAAAGCATGAACCAGCAAACAGGTTACATCCATACATTTCTTGCCTGGTGCTAAGCAAGACCTCTCCTGATGACATTTAATCATGACCCCCCCCCCTTTTTTTTTTTTACCCATTGCACCGTCTATTTGTAAAGAAAGGTCATTGTGCACTAGAAGGTCCACAGAAGTCATTTGCATATAACGTCTCTCTTCTTCAGTGGCCAGACTCCTCTGATTTATGACGGCCCCATAAAAAGCACAATTGTCAGGCCCAGAAGCCGAGCTGACAGATGCAAATGTCTCTAAAGATTTACGATGAGCGCTGCTTTACAATGTTTTGTTGTTGATAAACTATAGTTGGTTGGAATTCCCACGTTTGCTTTAATTAAAGGTGATGCATCTGCATGCACGAAGGCTCAGTGGTGAAACATTTTTTTAACTTGTAGACTGAAATTAATTCACTTTTTAATAATTAATACTGTTTCTTTTTGACGACCATAAACTGTGTTACTCTCTGGGCTTTGATTTTCTAAGACAAATCTGTCTCTGCAGAGATGATACTTCTCTTTTTGTCTTTCCATCCATTCATCCAAATACCATACAGAACCACACCATACCATATACCATACTATACACCATACTATACACCATACCAAATACTATACTATACCATACCATACCATACCATACCATATACCATACTATACACCATACTATACACCATACAAAATACTATACCATACCATACCATACCATACCATACCATACCATACCATACCATACCATATAGCATACTATACACCATACTATACACCATACCAAATACTATATCATACCATACCATACCATACCATATACCATACTATACACCATACTATACACCATACCAAATACTATATCATACCATACCATACCATACCATACCATACCATACCATATACCATACTATACACCATACTATACACCATACCAAATACTATATCATACCATACCATACCATACCATATACCAATACTATACACCATACAAAATACTATACCATACCATACCATACCATACCATACTATACTAAACACCATTACCATACTGTATACCATACCATGCTATGCCATACGCCATACTATACCATGCTCTACCCTTCCACGCCACGCCAATCCATACACCATAAAATAAAAAAACAAAGCAAAAATGTTATTCTTGTTTTTCTAAAATGATTTGTTGAAACTATAAGAAAAAAGTATAACTAACTATAAGAAAAAAGAATCTTACAAACATCTGAAAATGTTTTGAAAGTTCAGAAATCAGGAACCACTTTGTGTCTTTGTTGTATTTACCCAATTTAATGTGTGAAGTTCTAACCACTTTCTTGCCATACTATGTTCTCCCATCCAAGTTTCTGGCATTATCTATGCTATAGGGCCCTCTTGGGTCTGCCCTAATATTGATAAATGATTCAGATCAGCGCAGAACTCAACACATTAAAGGAAATCAGTAGCCAACAAACACAATGAAGCGGCCCTGCACTTCATGACACTCAGAGCTCTCCATCTGTCTCCCAGACTAAGTGCTCCCCTTTAAGCATGTAGTGACCAACGTCTGGAATTCATTTACTCACATTATGATTTATAGGCAATTCTACTAAAGATATTTTCTCTGTAGGGGGGGAATAAAAACATAAGCAGTGTTTTTTTTAAACATTCTTTGAAAGTGGATCAATCTGTATTTTTGGAAATACTATGCAGTTTTAGGTAATCTTTTATGACAACGATCATGAATATTGTTTAAAAATTGATTAGCCATAAATGTAAATGTAATATTTTTATTGGCAATTTATTAAATGTCAGTTTTACTTGTATGTTACAGTGAAGCCCCCTACATACTTACATGCTTGTATCCACGCCCTTGGCAAATTGAAGATCTTTTATTGTTTTGTTTGTCTGTTGTCATAATTTATAATTTATAAGCCACTCGAGTTTATTTATTTTTTTAATATCTCATGACAGTTTGTGCTTGCATGATTAAAAATGTTTCATGACTTCCATGCAAGGCTGCATGGTGTAGCGGTTAGCCTCAGGCCATGGTTCAAATCCCGGCTGGGTTCTTTCTGTGTGGAGTTAACTGGTTCTTCTCATGCATGTGAAGGTTATCTCCAGACAGTTCAAAAACAACAACTGGTGTAACTGGTGACCTGTCCAGGGTATGCTCCGCCCTCCCCCGACAATGACTGGGATAGGCTCCAGCAACCCTAAATGGGTATTTGGAATATGGATGGATGAATTTCCACGCATTAACATGGATAATTGCAGCTGAGTTTTAATATACATCAAAATGTTTGATTGGTCATTTATTTCATTCAGTTGCGCAAAAAAGAAAGTTCATGGAAAAAAAGCAAAAATATGCTTAATATTTCAAAGCAAACGTTGCAATTTCTGAATAAAGAAAGTAAAAACAAGGAAATAATGTGATTCCAATTATTATGGCTGGATATCAAGAATCATTTTTCAGAATTGATACAATTTTGATTTACTAAGGCCCGAATCGATTGGATTTACGATTTTTTTAACCTTCCGATTCAATTGATTTGATTTAATTTTGATTTTTGCACAAAGTTTCACATGTTTAAGCATCTGCTTTAAAGTCCTTATGTTTTTAACTTTGTTTTTAATTGTTTTACTTTCTATTCCGTCCTGTACGGCTTGGCAATAAAATAATGTATTTCGTGATATAATCTTTTCTCGATAGAGGAATGAGTCTATTTCGACTGACTTTTATTTTGAAGGGTCCAAAATTGACACTTAGCTGCCACATGGCGATTAAATATTTGTATCTACTTATTCATGCTTATTAGCTTCCATTTTGGTAAATTTTTGGAAGTCTCCGCTTCCTTTGTCTCCTAGCAAAGTAGACAAACGCTCTCGGGTCACCTTTTTTTTTTAACTTATTTTAAAAACTAGTTTCATGATTTTCAGTGCATCTGTTATGTTGAAAGGATGAAAGGAAATAAATTGTTAAATCTCAACAACGTGCATTTCTTTTTTAATGCGAAGATTGTTCAGATTTGACAAATGTAGTTGTTCGGTCTATATCGTGATATATATCGTTATCGCCTGGTACGAAAAAAAAAAAAACATATCGAGATTTTAAAAAAATACCCTATCGTCCAGACCTCTGAGGTTTTTGTAAGAGAAGGGTAATGTCACTGGAAAAAGATTCATCCATCCATTTTCCTGACCGCTGTGTCCCTTTCGGGGTTGCGGGGGTGCCGGAGCCTAACCCGGCTACTGATGGGCGAAGGCGGGGTACACCCTGGACAGGTCGCCAGTCCGTCGCAGGGCCTCAACCACACACACATGCACTCTCACATCCACACCTAGGGGCAATTTAGAGTCACCAATTAACCTATGAAGCATGTTTTTGGATGGTGGGACGAAGCCGGAGTCCCCGGTGAAAACCCACGCATGCACGGGGAGAACATGCAAACTCCACACAGAAAGGTCCCAGCCGGGATTCGAACCGGGGCCTTCTCGCTGTGAGGCAAGAGCGCTAACCACTGCGCCACCGTGCAGCCCTGGAAAAAGATTATTTATTTATTTATTTTTGGCAGAAAAGAAAATGGATAACGATTGATCTATAGTTTTACAGATCGATTGTTTACCAGATTAGGATCAATTCAGATCGATTAATCAATTCCTTAAACCCATCTCTACCAATTCTTAACTAGTAAATCAAACCAATGTTGATGACTGCTTTTATGGTGAAATTGAAAAAAATAAAACAACATAATTTTATATTTTAAACATGTTTTACCCATGGATATATTTTTTTTTTTTTAAATGGCCGTAGGGCTGATTCTTCTTAACCATACTGGTTGAATGAACTCCTCTTTACTGGGTTTGGGCCTTCATGTGGTACAAACCAGTAATGGAGACATTGCAGTCCTACGAAGTCACCACAGTGAAATGAGCATGTCCACAAGGGTGTCACGTTTCTTCATGTGGCTGGAGAGCCGCTTGATATAAGACAGAAGACCACTGTTGTCACTGAAGACAAAGCCAGATGTCCGTTGGTGTTCCTTCTCCCTTCTTATTAAAGGCTGATATAAAATGTGTTTCTGACATCAGAGAAAAACAA
This sequence comes from Oryzias melastigma, assembly GCF_002922805.2. Classification (NCBI taxonomy): domain Eukaryota; kingdom Metazoa; phylum Chordata; class Actinopteri; order Beloniformes; family Adrianichthyidae; genus Oryzias; species Oryzias melastigma. The sequence goes on along the minus strand of NC_050525.1, from coordinate 25,275,741 downwards.
CCAGAAACTAAAAGCTGATGTATTTATGCGTCTGTCTGCCCCACTGTGTGAAATACCCTCCAGATGTTCCTCAAACTAGGATTGTTACATTTGACAGTACGAGTGTGGCCAAAACAGGTTGTGAAAGCTGGACAGAGCAGAATTTAACGAACACGCGAATATTGTGTGAATATTTTTTAAACATTCACACAATAGTGATTCTCCTGCTCCTTTCCTTATGTTTTTTGGCACAAAAAACCCAATCACACTTTCAGTGATTTCAGCAATCTTGGTATCAAAATGTTCACTCGTTCAGATCATTACTGCTTGTGTTAATCATAAACTTTATAGTTTTTGATATATTGAGCAAAATATTCCCCATAGGAAAAGAATGAGAACGTCTTCAAATTTCAAACTTTTGAGCAGATTAACAACAAGTCTTTAAATATATTCTTGGGCTATGTTTTCATCTTTTATAGTAATTTTAAAAACAATTTGAGTTCAGCTAATATTTTAGCAACATGCTAACGTTTTTGCTAATTTGTTATTAGTTGGTGTTTTCTAGGCTAATTTAGAGTTTGGCTTCTATTTTAGCAACATGCTAACGTTTTTGGCTAATTTGTCAGGTTTTTAAAGGCTAATTTGGAGTTTAGCGTATATTTTAGCTTTATATTAACGTTTTGCTTAATTTGTTATCTACTGAGGTTTTTTAATTTAATTTATAGTTTCGCTTTTTTTTAGCAATTAGCAGTAATTTTGTGAGCATTTTGGAGCTTAGCTAGTGTTTATGCAACAAGCTAGCTTTTTTGGCTAATTTGGCTTCTGCTCATATTTAAGTAACACACTAAACGTTTTTTTGCAAAATTGTCATGTATTATTATTGTTATGTATAATTTTAAGCAATTTTACTAGTAGTTTTTCTGAAATCTCGGTAAACTTCAGTGCTTTTTCATTATTTTCTAACAAAATTTCCAGTCTTTTAGCCAATTTAACATTTAAAAAATAGCTCTAGCATTTTCAGCAAATCCCTTCAACAGTTAAAGTGAATTGTTTCACCATTTTCAGCATCTTCAGTGACTACTTTCAGAAAAAAATGTTCACACTAGCATTATCGCAGGTAACCTTTCTAGTTAATTAAATATTGTTTTGTCAGCATTTTAAATCGATACGTGTATTGGTAAATGAAATATCGCGATATATCGTCTAATTGATTTTTCCCTACACCCCTAGTTTTTATAGTTTCTCATATCACAGATAGGAACTTGTAAAAGTCTACTGCGGTGTCCTGTTTTTTCTTGATAATTGCAACTTAACTAATGTATTTTTTTTTTTTTCTCTCTTATTCTCCCCTCATTCCCAATGGACCTGAAACATCCCTCCTCGACTTTCATATCAAGGTAAGAGAACTCTGTCATTTTCCTGTGAGCTCTTCAGAGAGCATGACTGATCATACGCTGCTGCACAAACAAAAGAAAATACCCACAATTCTTCAATGGCTTTGACACGCCACGTGAAGGAAATACAGTAAAGGTAGAGTTCAGATGAGTCAACATCTGGGAAGAAAATGAGGAAAAGTCTTCTTGACTGCTTTGCTAAATTTGTCCCTGAAGCCCCCCCCCTCACATTTGTTCAGAGAGGATCATCTCCTCTGTGGTTTTGGTGCCGGGCTCAGCTTTATGAAAATGCTGCTCCTGCAAGGTCTTCGTTCTGAGGGCTCTGTGGGTATTTGTGATGTTCAAAGGATCCCTAGTTTAGCTGCATCATTTCAAGCTGAAAAGAGAAATCTGGTCTCCATATCTCATTCTTACTGAAATGCCACCATTTGACTGTGAAAGTGGAAAGCGGGCCTTTCATGTGTGTGTTTTTTTTCTACTCTGATTTGCATTGCCTTTATTGAGCTCTGTTTTTCCGCAGACTGGTGGAGAGCCCCAGTGACTGCGTAACAAGCTGTTTGTGCTGTGGTTGTGTTACTGTGTGTTCACCCGTGGACATTTGTCATTAGGTGAGGCGAGCCTCGCAGACATGTTGGCAGACGAGGCATAGTGTAGACCGCGTTTGATGTATTTGCAGTGAAAAGTGAAGCTCAATCAGCTCTAAAGTCAGTTCGCTACGCATTTGATCCTGTGAGCCCAATTGACACGACTGGCAGGAACACACACCGAAGCACACACTGATGTCAGAGACACAACTAGAACAAGTGTGTGTCTTTCACATTCTGCAAGAACCAAAACTCTTTCATTTGCAACAATGTTATACGAGACTGGGATAAAAATACCTCTAATAATATAATAAATGCCAAAGTGATAACAAGAAACATGTATTTGTCAAAGGAACAAACACTGAGGTTTATTTTAAGGCGTGTCACACTGTGCGACGTCCAATGTGCCCACATATGTAACTTTGGTCTTTCATAAGTGTTTCGTCATTCGTCCATGTGCACAGGTGTCCATCAGGAGTCTCGTCTGATTGGTCTTTACATGAATTTATGGTTTGAGCTGTTCAAAATGTTTGGTCTGTTTAGAATTACGGAGTTTATACGTGTTTTATGTAGTTTATCTGTGCTAAAAGCGCAAATTGTACTCGATTGTGCGTCATTGTGCAAGATGCATACGTTCCACGTAAGTTCATGTTGGTCTAATGCAGTGTTTTTCAACCTTTTTTGAGCCAAGGTTCACCTTTGGCTTGACAAAAATTCTGCAGCACAGCAGCGTCTGTATTACGGAACAGTCCCTCCACAATCTCGTGACAATTTTTTAATAATAATTAAAGCAGAAAAGCTGGAAGTTGTGGCTGTTTTTCCAAAATGTTGCTATAAAAGTTGTGATCATTTTCAATAATAATTTTCAACTTAATTAGTTGAACATTTGCTCAAGTAGTTGTTTTCCTCTTAATTAAATGATTAATAACTTTATTAATAAGCAATTTTATGTGACCTCACAAAAAACATGAATATATTCTTTCCAAGAGTGATTTTTTAAAATATTTCTATAAATGTTTGTGTAACTGTAGTGTTTGAACAATCATATGATCAAAACATGTTTGTTTTTTACACACAAAAAACACATTATATTCATGTTTATGTTCAATTGTAACAACACAAAAAGTGAAAATTTTGAAGTTTTATAATTTTTTATTTTGTCTTCATACAATATATAACTAAACAAAAATGTTTTGTTTATTTTTGGGTGAATAAATCGTTTTATTTTAGTAGCATAGTGCAGAAGTGCTGTCACTTTAACCCAATGCATCATGGGACATGTAGTGCAAAATGATGATGGTGGATAAACTCACGTCTCTGACCTTCATCATTTTGTTCACTTTTTCCACAGTCTGACACGGGATCCTGCGGGAAGCTACACCGCTAAACTCGAGATTTAGCTTTTATTTTTGTTAGAACTGTGAGACTTTATGAGATCAAAAATGTGAGGATGTTAACAGCTTGTGATTGGTCCAACTGATGACATGATTAAGGCTCTGAGAATGATTGGTTGAGACAGTTTGAGGGGCAGAACTTTTTCAAAAAACAGCTAGCTGTGGCTAAATCGCTGAACCGTCATTTTTCGTCAAAAAGTCGTTATTTGATTTAAATAAATACAAAGAAGAAAAGTATTTTATGGTTTTTCATATTCTTAAATATTCAGCGTTTTACCAGGACCTGTTTGGATGAAAACAGAGCTGATCTACTGGTGATAGAAAATGCTTTTAGATCAATGAAAATTAATAATTTCTTACGGCACACTGATTGAAAATCACGGATTTAATTAAAACAAATATTCGTTGTAGCCCGCGATGGGTGCTGTCCATGGTGCTGACGCGATCTGCAGTTCTTCGTCCGTGATTGAATTGTAGATAATTCGTGTAAAATCTGTGAAAATGTCACGTAAAAGGCTACAACTTCTCTCATTTTTTCCACGTATATTCCCGTACGACCAATTTTCATTCATGCAATATGCACAAAATGAGTTAGAAGGAGTTTTATACATTTCTGTTCACAATATGTTCATATTTATCCATTTGTTCTGTGGTTTCTTTCACTTGCTGAGATGCATCCAACAACTGAGTTTGGGGTCACAGGTCAACATCAGTTTCAGTAACCAACAAAGGAGCGATTCAAGCTGAAGTCTGCTCTTTAACCTACAAGACTCTTCCACCACTCCTGCTAGAGTGGTAGATGGATGTTCTCCATTTGTGTGAGTCAGTTTAATCAAAAATGCTTCTCTCTTTTTTTTTCTTTTTTAGGGGGCACGTTCTAGTATTCTTTTATTTTTCTTTTTTTACATTCAGACTTAAGTTTATCAGTTAAACTGAATTATCAACACATCTGGATACAACATCCACTACACTCCAGTATATTTTTAAATGCAGTTCTCTTATTTAAAAATGAATGCTGTGTTAATTGTATGGAATTTTCAGGTATTTTAAAGCTCCTGGTGGCAAAATTGTGAGAAAATTGTGGTAAAATTATGACAATTGTTTGTTCAGTAATTCACATATATCTGTTTTATTAAAGAAATTAGCTAAAAATCAATTTACAAATTTGGTATAACTTGTTGAAAAACAGGCTTTTAATTTAATTTTCTTTAGATTTTTAAGTTATATAAGCATCCATGCTTAAGTTTTTAGGTTAAACTGAATAACTACCACAAAACAAATAGATAATTTGGATAGAACATACAATATTCTACAATATATATTTCTATATTCAGTTTTTTTCTATATGTATACGTTGTTCCAGGTATTTTTAAAGCATCTGGAATCAAAAAAAATGAGTTAAGTTGTCTCTTTTATTTGAAAAATGAGCTGAGAATCAAAAAAGCAACTTGGTTAAACATAGTGAAGAACAAATGCTTTTACATTTGATGAATTTTCAATGTATTTGCATAGGCGGATATTTAAATGGTGTCATTACATACTGGAATACAAATAGGAAAATATCCACAAAGAAAGGTTACTTAGAGTCCAACATTTTTTCCAGCCCGTTCAAATATGAGCCAAAGCTTCCAGATTAGGCGTCCCTAATTAGAACCATTTGATCACAAGATTAGCTAACATTGCGTAGAGAGTCCTTGAGCAGTGATCTCACTGCTGCTAAAATATGTGCCGTCATTATGCTTAGATCTAAGGAGCACTCAAGGTTTTCAGAATCAAGGAAAAATAGGACCTTTACGTCTGGCGAGGGATTTGAAAAGATCTGCTTATTATTTAAGAAAAAAAAGAAGTGATTCCACTGCGGGGGAAAATCATCTTCAAGCCGTGGAGGTTTCCAACCACGACCAGGAGCGGCCTTGATCTTTAGATCAGAAACAGAACCTTTATTGCTAAATCGGGTTTGAAAGAAGCCAAGAGTTTCATTTCAGTATCTGCAGGTAACTCTTGCAGCTGCCAGTGCTGGCATCTGTAGGAAAGAAAGAAGAAAGTGCAGCACAAAAATGTGGTAGATTAAAAAAAAAAGCATTTTTTGAAGAGTGCACATAGTGGAGTGTATGTCTGATCAGATCGGGTTAGATGTAATTACCTATCCATAATGTCCTCTCAAGCTTGATGACCCAAGCATTTGTGGGAGGAGCTACCACCAAATGCTTTTAGCCTGATCGCTACATGGAGTGGCATCTATGTATATCTCATGAAGACACAAATGATGTTTAGAGATTATGTTTATTCATTTCAAAAAAACTCTACAAAATCATCATCTCCACGTCTGGGTTCATGGCGTCACTCATAGACTCTCCCGGTACGGTGAGGTTCACTCCCGCTGCAGGAGCTGCGTCTGAAGGATGGACGCTTTCCGCAGCTGCTTCCGTCTCTCTTTGACCCAGTTTGTAGACTTGAAACTCGAAAGGGGAAAAATCGAAATGAGATTGAAAATAGAGGTTCTTTTTATTATTGTCTCCATGAAAATGGTGCATTACTCCAGCCCATGGGCCCTGAAACAGACTGGAGACCTGTCCAGGTGTACCCCGCCTTCAGCTGCCCCGACAATTTCTGGTCCAGAAAGGAGAACAGTGGGCTAAGAAAATTGATTGAAATGTTGATGGAGAACCCTTCCATGGATCAGCCCTATTGGATGATAGAGCTTAATCCCTGATTGGTTGATGCGATGCGTCACCCTCACCAAAGTTAAAATATTTGAACTCATGGCACACCCTGTCTGACGCCCAAATTGGTGTCTGCACATTGACGTAGTTTCGAGGGTTAGCTCAAAGCTTAAAGATCATGGGCTATTCGACATTGTCTAAATTCACTCAGGACTTAGTGCACTTTATAGGGCATTTGTCATTTTTTTCAGAGAGGGACCTGGCTGCAGACAAGATGGCACCTAACATGATAGCAATGCTAAAATATTAGCTTAACTCCAAATTTGCTTAAAGAAAATATGTTTGCATAAAAAGCCAGAGCACTTGCTTGTTCCTCACTATATAGTTTTTTTTAAAGGTTAGCGAGTAGTGAGTGAATTTGGGCTCCACCACAGATCGACAACACAATGTGTTTATGGCGTGCATGAGCCTTCCACTTTACCCAGGAAAACAATTGCTCAAATCCTATGAAAGAAAGGAATTATCAAAGCAAAAGTTGGTGGTTTGCGCTGTTTCCTCTCAGCCTGAAGGCTGTGGTTCAAGTCCTGGCTGTGACCGACCAGCTGGGAATGACTCCAGCATCTCCTGACCCTCCAAAGGACCAAGCGGGAATTGAGGATAAATTCATGGATGGTTGTGGAACGGGAAGTTTTAGATAATCTGTCAGGAAAAACGAAAATATAAACATTTTTGATTTGAATGGCTTGGCCTGCCAAATGTCTCTCTTGGATGTAAAAATAGATATAGTGACAAAAATACCAAAGTTAGAAGCAGAATATCATCTAATAGCAGTTATAAGACTCTACTGGAAAAATGAATGTCATAAAATCATACATTTATAGTTTATTAGCTAAATTTTTCTAATTCAGATTCCCCACTTGGGTGGAAACTTGCAGCAGCTTCAGTCACATAATGTGCAAATGTGGCCTTGCGTGGCCCAATTGTTGTCCTCCTTTCCAGTCCTCAGAAGGTTACATTGAAATTCAGGTTAGGTTTTCTTTTGGCTGAAGGCGAGTAAGGCGTCATTGTCTACAATCTAACAGCTTGTGGTTCACGCAGAGGGAGACCGCTGATGGTTTAATAACACACAACACAGACCGGGCTGTCGATCTGGAATTTATTGCATTTCAATATCACATTCTGGAGTCTGAATTAAGCAGACATCCGTCGCATTTGTTATTTTTGCAATTGTCCGTGTTCACAGAGTGTTGTGGAATAAAGACTTGGTCTTCGTGGAAGTGTAATATGGGAGTGCAGAAATGTGTTTCTGGAGCTCACAGGTGACTAACAGGCTGGTAGCCGTACCTCTCTGACTCAGTGTGGACACAGAGAGCAGGTTAGAGGACACAGAAAATGCTAATTTTCTTTCTCCTTCATCCCATGCTCTCTTGCAAAAATAATGGGCTGATCTCTCTTTGACATGGCAGACACATATGCTCTCTTCTGTCTTTTTTCCCTCTGAACAGATTTGTCGACTGACTCTGGGAGATTCAATTATTAGCATTCTATAGACGTGTCGGGTAAATGATTGGAAAACCACAGAGAACAAGACAGACATGCAGCCCTGGCTGATGGTGCGTCTGCGTTAAGGAGAAGGTGGATGTTTGGCTGATGCAGCTTCACTCCGGCGCTCTTGAGTGTCTCAATGATTGGGATTCATGCCGTTGTCAAAAGCCGACATGACACTTGAGCGCATATTTTCCATTAAAAGCTGATCTCGTCTCACCATTTTGAGGAGTGCGGTCACTTCTGAGGCTTCCAAAGTCTAAACTGGTGGTTTTAAAGTCCTTAGAAAGTCTTGAGAGAGTTTAGAGGCCATCAAGCTATCTGAGAGGTAGAGTGTCTGCTCTTAAATAGAAGATTGAGTGATCACCGTCACAGTTGGGTCTCACCAGAGGGCCTTCGCTCCTGGTACCCCCCATCAGGAGATGGATTTGGAGGTTCAATCTCGACTCTTTCCAAGTGTGGTTGCTCTACAGACCCTCAGATGGTTAAAAACAGCCATTTTGTACACTCGTATATTAAATAATAAGTGGAACTTTAATTAGATCTCCACTTAATTATTTTAAGATGTGAAAGACGGCCCCTTAAAAAGGTTACTTGAATTCTATTGATAGTCAAGACAACCAGTCTTTAGCTTTGTAGTTTTCCATTTATAAAACATTGGAACATGGAAACGCTGTTGACGGTTCTCGTTCTATTTTCATTGAGGCGTTCATTGACTATCTTCTCGTCATCCGTCTACTGGAACTGCAAAGCTTTGAGGAAATTTTAAAGATTTGTTGTTAAATGATCCAAAGCTCTGACGTCTATGATATTTTTAAAGTAATAAACACCATTTCTTTTTCTCAAATTCTTTGTTTTGATCTGTTGTGTTTTGTTGATACTGATCTCCTTTTTCTAAATGAAGGTATAAATGATGATGGTGAAGAAATACACATTATTTAGATTTTCATTAGGGTTGTAAAAGGTATTAGAGACATAACGAAAAATGTCGAATTGTTTGAAAACCACAGTATGTTGGTTAAAAGGTATAAAATCAATCAAGAAGTAAATAATCAATTTCTGTCAAACTGTAGCTTCTCTTCCTATTTTGTTTTTCTATCGTCTTTGGGAGGGGATAATCTGACCAGTGTTTATTAAGATCTCCTTAGCCATTGAGCAAGAATGATGAGGGTGCAGCATAGAAGGAGTAGTTAAAGTCCTAAGCTTTGCAATCCATGTCAAGTTAGTTTACGTATTTGAACTTTAGATTTTGTGGACCAATTTTCAAAGCTTGAATCAAAACCAGGTATTAACAGATTGATTGTCCAGTGGTGTGCTCCGTATTATTGAGGATTCTTCTCTGGTGTTTTCCCTGTGGTCATGCCATAATCTCACTGCCTATATAAATAAGTGAGTGATAGTGTGTTCTGACTGCAGACTGGGTCCCAGTCTATTTTTTTTTATTACTTTGGTATGTTTAACACCAAGTACAACCCTTTCAACCTCTACTTTGGTACTATGGAGGCATGCTGCAAGGCGGTTTCTGAGGAGACGACGGCTAAGAAGGAAAGCTGGTTTATGGTTTATAGATTGTCAGGGAAACAGTGTGACAAGCAAAAGGTATCATATTAAAAGTTGTTATTACAAGCCTGTATTGATCTGACCACATTTCAATGAGTTGCTGTGTCTTATTGTTACTTTTGTCCGCGATTCATTGGTTTCTTTTAGGGCTGCCACAATTAGTCGACTAATCGACTTTTAAAATAGTCGACGATTAATTTAATAGTCGATTAGTTGTTAATTTCTATTTTATGGAGTCAGAGTGTAGTAAAGTTGAAAGTTATATTGTCATTATGCTAGCTTTTTGGACTATTTTGGCATTTATGAAGGTTTTTTTTAGGTTTTTTTGTACTTTAGCTAATATTTTAGCTACATGCTAGCTATTTTTCCTAATTGAGGCTTTTTTTGTTGTGTTTTTAGGCTATTTTGGAGTTTAGCTAATATTTCAGCTGCAAGCTAGCTGTTTTGGCTAACTTAGGCTTTTTTCCATTTTTAGGCTAATTTGGAATTTAGCTAATATTTAAGCTGCCTATCAGCTTTAGCATTTTCAGCCATCAACTTCAATATTTTTAGCTATCAATTTCAGAATCTTCAGCTGCCAAATTCAACATTCACACTAGCTTTATTGCAAATTATGCTATATCTAGTTTTTAGTTAGTTTAAAGCTAATGATGGTTAAGGTGTGTGCTTTACATCGAGTTTGTGCATGACTTGATTAGTTAATCCCTGGCTACAGTGGGTGTTTTAGTCCAGTTGTTCGACTCCAAGCATGGAGTCTATTCAGACAGCACACTGGAGCTCAGTCTGATTAGAAACTAACAGAGACCACCTCGTAAAATGGGTCTGAGAGCGGTTCTCAATACTGGACTGGAGTTCGCTTGGGTACATTCTGACTGAAAATTAGTTTCAGATCATTTGGGGGAAACAAACTCTGGTTGACTTTTAGCGAACCAGTCTGAATACCTCTCAAGTCTTCCCTTAAATGAGTTCCACCACAAACCCCAGAAAAAAAAACATCTGAACTCCTACTATCAAGCATTTGCATTTCTGCAATGGTGGGATACACGATGTCTGGGTTATGAAGCTGTTCACAGTTTCAAAAAAAAAAAGCACTCAGCAACACATGGTGTCTGCAATGCTGGTATCTAATGACTGTAACTCCCCCAGCACTCTGTGAGCGTTCGGGGGCCTCTCACCAGCGAGGGGCTGAGGTGAACACATTAGAAGACAGAATGGAGAAAGAAAGCAGCACAAAAGATGGCTGTAATGCAATAAGGATGAATAAAGGGCTTTTTAATGAGGAGGCCTCTCTTCCTCTGACGTCCCCTCCACCATTATTCTGAGTGGGAAGTAAGAGCAGCAGGGCCTCAAAGCTGGGGTTACTGGAGACTTGGGTTGGCAGGGTCACAGCACAATCAAATCATCTGTCAAAGGGACATTTTTTTGGTCATTCTGCATCATGTAAAGGTCAGCTGCCATCTGCCGTTGTGGGTAAAATTGTATCCCAATGATAAAAGATGTGTGTTAATATCAAAACTTTCTTTTAAGGATATTTTTGTACCTGTGCTTTAGGGCTGCTAATCGACGACTAATTGACTATCAATGACTAACTTAATAGTCGATAAGTCGTTACTTTATACTCTATGGAGTTAGAGTGTAGTAAAGTTGAACGTTAAATCATCATTATGCTAGCTTTTTGAACTATTTTGGCATTCTAGGCTATTTTTGAGTTTAGCTAATATTTCAGATTCATGCTAGCTTTTTTGAATAACTTAATTATTATTATTATTATTTTAGTTTTTTAGACTGTTTTGGAATTTAGCTAAGATATAACTGTTATATAACTAATAGATAACTTTTTTGGCTAATTTTGGCTTTTTTTCCATTTTTTAAGATATTTTGAAATTTAACTATTTTTTCAGCTACATGCCAGCTGTTTTGGCTAACCTTTGTTTTAGGCTAATTTGGGATTTAGCTCAAATTTTAGCTGGCTATCAGCTTCAGCGTTTTCACCTATTAATGTCAACATCTTCAGCTATCAGCACTAGCATCTTCAGCTGCCAGCTCTAGTATTATCTCAGGTAATTTAGGCTTTTTTGTTTTTTAGGTTATTTTCGAGTTTAGCTTATATTTCAGTTATTTTCTTGCCGCTTTGGCTAACTTAATTATTAATAATATTACTATTATAATTTTTCATTTTTTAGGCTGTTTTGGAATTTAGCTTTTTCAGCTATATGCTAGCTATTTTGGCTAATTTACACTTTTTTAAACTTTTTTAAGCTATTTTGGAGTTTAGCTAATATTTCAGCTACATGCTCGCTGTTTTGGCTAACTTATTTGTTTATTTATTTTCAGGCTGATTTGGCATTTAACTAATATTTTAGCTGGTTATTAGCTTCAGTGTTTTCAGCTATTAGCTTCAATGTTTTTAACTATCAATTTAAGCAACTTTAGTTATCATCAGGTTCCAAATTCAGCTTACAGCATTCGCACTAGCATTATCACAGGTAATGCTAGTGTGAATATATCTAGTTTTCTGTTAGTTTAAAGCTTATGACGGTTAAGATGTGTGCTTTACATCCACTTTGTGCATGACCCGATTAGTTGACTAATCCTCAAAAATAATTAG
>NC_050525.1:25260449-25263989 GCF_002922805.2 Oryzias melastigma | reverse complement strand
CACAGAAAGGTCCCAGCCGGGAGTTGAACCGGGGCCTTCTCGCTGTGAGGCGAGAGCGCTAACCACTGCGCCACTGTGCAGCCCTTATGAATAATATTACTATTATAATTTTTCGTTTTCTAGGCTGTTTTTAAATTTTGCTTTTTCAGCTATATGCTAGCTATTTTGGCTAATTTACACTTTTTTAAGCTATTTTGGAGTTTAGCTAATATTTCAGCTACATGCTCGCTGTTTTGGCTAACTTATTTATTTATTTTTTTCAGGCTGATTTGGCATTTAACTAATATTTTAGCTGGCTATTAGCTTCTGTGTTTTCAGCTATTAGCTTCTGTGTTTTCAGCTATTAGCTTCAATGTTTTTAACTATCAATTTAAGCATCTTTTGTGCCAAATTCAGCTTACAGCATTCACACTAGCATTATCACAGGTAATGCTAGTGTGAATATAGCTAGTTTTCTGTTAGTTTAAAGCTAATGACGGTTAAGATGTGTGCTTTACATCCACTTTGTGCATGACCCGATTAGTTGACTAATCCTCAAAAATAATTAGTGATTAGTCGACTATTAAAATAATCGTTTGTGGCAGCCGTACGGTGCTTGAAAACCAACCTGTGCATTCCCCTCACGTGCAGTGTTGTTTTTCAGTGCTCACAGAGGAATTGTGCATTTCATTTTGGTGCTGTGGCTGCGGGGCATGGCTGCTGTTCAAATGGATTGGATTAAGATCAACAATTGTCCACCGTAGGGAAAGCCGGATGAATAATTGTGTCATCCTCGAGTGTAAACCGGCTGCTTTGATTTTGGTGCATTATTTGCACTTTTCCTCCCCCTCTGTGTCTTAAGTTTCCGTGGCTTGATATCCTGTAAGGCCAAAAGGACACGGAACACTAAGGCTGCAAAGTTTTCTGTGTTATCAGATGATTGCTGTATGCAGTCTCAGAGCGGCTAGGAATTCACCAGACCGAATCTGGCACAGTTTACGAGGAAGTTTCACATCTCACCTGAACTTATACCAGGTCAGTTCTAATAGAAGTGCTTTGAAAATGACTTTTCCATAGGATGCAAGCCAGATGTCTGTAACACCTGAACCACCTTCTGTGCTTTCAAGCTTAGGAAAAGCGTAGACTGTATTTTAAATGTCCATTTTGTAATTAAATAAGCATTCCCAGTAGTGTTTTAACCAAAATCCCACAACTTAAATGTCTTAAAAAGTCAATTTTCATGTTGACTTGAAGCAGGGGTCTGTAACCTTTAACCTCCAAAGGAGCATTTTGTCTCAATTCTAATAGACCAAAAACCCACAGAGAGCCACAATGTTGAACGTTAAGCTGTAAGTCTAGCATGTAGCTTTACAAAAAAAAGGTTACATTATAACACTGTGATATTTTTGCATAAACAACATTTTAGACAAGTTCCTTTCAAAATAAAATAGACTAGGTCAAATAAGATCATCCGGTTGCAGTTACAAATGCTAGAAAATATAGTCAAACATGATCAGTATGATAAACCGTTACCTTTTTCTACGTGTACTATCAAATATAAACATGGCACATCAGTGTGGAATCCACATTCGTAGTTTATATACTTTCATAGCCAAACTGGCACTCAGTAGATTGAACGTTTTACAGTCATTATGCTCAATTATTGACACACTAAAAATCTAAACAAAAAATAAAAAAAACTTTATTTACTAAACTAAACTCAGTCACACAAGGGGCCAAAATCTAAAACAGGTCCCGGGCCGAACAGGATAAACATTTATTAAACATTATAAAACTACATTTTCAAAACTTTAAAAATTTAACTTTTTAACGTAACTATTAGCCAAAACAAACGGAAAAAAAAACAGCTAGCATGTAGCTAAAATACTAGCTAAACACCAAAATGAACTAAAAACAATACAGAAAAAGCCTAAAATTAACCCAAACAGCTAGCATGTAGCTAAAATACTGGCTAAACTCCAAAATGGCCCTAAAAATATCTTAGTAAAAAGTATCTTAGCCAAAATAGTCCAAAAAGCTAGCAGAATGTCAATTTTTAAAACTTAAAAAAACATAGATTTTTTAACACAACTATTACTAATAAAAATGCAGGAATATTATTCCTGAATAAATTCATTTTTAACCTCAAATAACTTCAAAACATATTTTGTCAAAATTATACAACTTAGAAATGACCACAAGATAACATCCGACCATTACTAACAATAAATTAAAATGATTTTGAGGGGTGGATAGAATTACCCGGAGGGCCGGATCCGGCCCCCGGGCCTTGACTTTGACACACTTATACTAAAACAAAAGAACCAAAACTACAAATCTAAAATCATTATTAGCATTTTTCAATGAGCCACAATGGAGGGATAAAGAGCCACATGCGGCTCCAGAGCCTCAGGTTACATTTGTTCTAAGAAAAACGCCACATATACATGTTAAAAACTAAAAAAAAACATGATTCTCATCAGACTTTAATGAATTAGAAAAACAATTTGCAGCGTTGTTGCTTTTCCAGACCTGCTCTGGTATTCGGGCGGTTATCTCCGTCCTGCAGTCGTATGCAAATCACCGACGGTCTCATCGGGAAACCCCGTCCCAGGAAACATAAGGAAAGAATTAAGAGGAGATAATTGTTCAGACAGCTGAGCTCTCAAACTACTTTCAACCTAATTGACACTCCCAACCCACTCACTTAACATGATATGTAACTGCTTCCCCAGTTCACGCAGCAAGTATGTAAAGCAGGCCGACGGTTCCACTGTTCTGTTTACTGGCATGTGTTCATGTCTGATCGCGAGCAGCTGTCTCAGCAGATAGAAAAACCCACAATCCCCACGAGGAGAGCAGAGGACTTACACAGGGCTTTCACTCATCTTTCACTCATCCCACACAAGTTCAGGTCCTGTTTGGCATTTGCAAGTTAGCAGACTTTTTTTCAGCCTTTGTCCTTTTTTTCCCTCTTCAACCAGCTGGTAGATTTATTTAGTACAATGTTAACTTTAGTTTGCTTCCTTTACTTTTGAGAACCTGAACAAATACTGCACATCATTTGGGAAAAACTTAAATTCGCCTCACTGCATGTTGTGTAGTAGAGTAGCTACAATTCTCGATTGGAAACCGAACCGTGTGTTGCACCATTAACCCTTTAAAGGCCCGCTCAACCAAAAACATTTAGAAAACATGTTTTTTTAAATATTGATTGTGTGTAATACTCCCCAAGGTACAGAAAAAGAGAAACCGAGGGGAAAAAAATGATGTAAAAGCTTTTTTTTTATTTTTTATTCAAATTAAAAAAATATATAATAATAATTCTGGTTACTACTTGATGCCCACCAGGTAGTAACTGGATCGCATCAAGTAGTAACCGCAATATTTTTTGGTTATTTCAATTTTTAGGGAACAAAAAGCAAAAAAAAAACCATTTACTTTCTGGTGTGCACCAGTTTCTAACCAGATTTTTTTTATTTTATTTTATTAATTTGTTTTTAGAAAAACAGGTTGTTATCTGTTGGTAACCAGAGCTTTTTTGTACTTTTGTGTTTTTAC
>NC_050525.1:25257647-25260131 GCF_002922805.2 Oryzias melastigma | reverse complement strand
AGGGTTAAACAGAATGGTGGAAAACTGAATCTTTGCATCCCGACTGCGTACCAGTATATTTACGTTGTAAGTGTTTAACGTTAAGTGGTCCCAAGGTAAATTGAGTTAGAGAACCCTGATCTACACCAAGGACAGAGTACACACACACAGTCACAACTAGGATAAAAAATATTGAATCGATCATAATGGAAGATAATTTGGACCAACATTTGTGCAATTTCTTTTTTTTTTTTATAATGCAAATGACTAATGTCACTAATACAGGCTGTGGTCTGGAGTGTCCATTAACACTTTTAGTATGCAAATTTAACACGGTTGTTTTATACAGAGAGAGAAACATTACAAGCCGATCTGTACCAAATGTGGAGCGCACTATAATCATCGTCTCTGTCTCATCCACATCAACAAACATCTGTGTTTGGAAACGTGTGGAAGATAGACTCCAACTTGTTCTGATCTTGTATTTTCACGAGATTGAATCAGATTTTTTCAGATAAGACAAGTTTTTGTCCTTGAAAAGCTGTTGACGGTGTTGTTAGGCGACTGTGAGGGCATTTTTGCATTCGTGGTGGATGAGTTTTGGCGTAGAATCCGAATAAATTAGACTCTGTGAGGACTTGAGCGGTAACTGATTTACAGTATGTAGCTAGAATGACAATGTGGTGTTTATCACTGCCTCCCACGAGACGGATCAGAACTAATCGCTCCTAGTGGATCAGCATTTTCTCATCAACCGAAAATATGAAACAGCAAAATTGATTACCGCTTTTGTTCAGGAATCTCCATAATTTGACTTTCATATCTGCCGCAGTCGCATGCAGTGCAGGCATGTAGCACGTTTTTTTTATTTTTTTTGTTTCAAGGTTGAATTTTGCATGCAATTAAAATTTCCTTTTGAGCTCCACAAAGGTCACTGGGTCCTTTGATGCTTTTTGACAGCACCATTCAAAAATAACCCCTACAGTGCTAATGTGAAGCTACCAAAGCATGCTTGACATTTTGCTTAAAGGAGACACATTATGAAAGAAAAACTCTGTAGAAAGTGAGAACAGCAGTTTGACCATTTATCATTTTTTAACTACATTTGGGAAAGAGTTACTATTAATACCTCTGAGTTTGAATATGTACTTCAATCTTGGCTACAATTAAAAAAGAAGGGAATTCACATTTATTATTATTAAATATATTATTATTAGAAAAAATCCACAAAATTTCCCCCAAATTGAAATTCCTTTTTATTATTATGATACAGTGTTTACTCGATTATTGCTGGATTTAAACTCTAAAATTAACCTCCAATAGGTGAAGGCCTCAGCTTTATTTACTTTGCAATAAAAACTACGGCCCGCTGGCCGG
Organism: Oryzias melastigma; assembly: GCF_002922805.2. Classification (NCBI taxonomy): domain Eukaryota; kingdom Metazoa; phylum Chordata; class Actinopteri; order Beloniformes; family Adrianichthyidae; genus Oryzias; species Oryzias melastigma. The sequence continues at coordinate 25,258,775 of NC_050525.1, read as the reverse complement.
ATCAGGCCCGCCTCCACATTTGGCCCACCCCCCACACACTATCAGAAACGCAGATTAAAAACCTCATAGAGTGTGATTTTTTTATTCCACACATCTGTGCTCTGAACTTTGATGGGAGAGGATAGAATATTTATTGGTTTAATGATTCACTTTTCTTTATTATTATTGTTTTTCTTCTCTATGTTTTTTTTGGGAAGTCTAAAGCTCTTCAGCTCTTTCAGTTGTTAAAATATTTAGTTTTTTTTTATGCTACATTTTTCAACTGCTATGCTACCTGTTTTGGCTAATTTAAACATTTTACCATTTTTTAAGGTTAAATTGGCATTTAGCTAATACCTTTTAGAAGTAAAGATGGCCTGCTGGAAAAGAATGTTATAACTAATTGTATAGCAGTAGGTTGAGTCATTATATATATATATATATATATATATAATTAAAACGATTTTTTCCTAACCAACACATTTAATAACTGTATGAATGCTTACTAAGCATTCACACAGTTATTAAATGTGTTGATTAGGATAAAATAAAAAGTAAGCATTCACACTTTAGTGATTCTCCTGCTCCTTTCTGTATGTTTTTTCACACATAAAAACTCAATCACACTTTCAGCAGTTTAGCAGTCTTGGTATCAAAACATTCAGCTTGTTCTGGACATTACAAGCAGTAATGTTGTTCATAAACTTTAGAGTTTTTGAAAAATTGGGCAAAATATGTCCCATAGGAAATGAATGAAAAAGTGTTCAAATGTCAAAATTTTAAGTAGCTTAGCAACAAGTCTTGAAATTGATTCATGAGCTAGTTTTGTATCTTTTACTGTAATTTTCTAAATAAAAAAAATTGAGTTTAGCTAATATTACAGCACCATACTAATGTTTTTGACTAATTTGTTACCTACTGGTTTTTTAGGCTAATTTAGAGTTCAGCTTCTATTTTAGCAACATGCTAACGTTTTTGGATAATTTGTTATCAACTTGGATTTTTCTAAGCTAATTTAGAGTAATTCAGTCGGCATGTATTAGAGATTTTTAAGGAATTTTTACTACTTTTTTTTTTCAAAAATTTAGGTCAACTTTAGCGCTCTTTTATAGTTCTTAAATGAAATTTCCAGTCTTAGCAATTTTAATA
>NC_050525.1:25250251-25256382 GCF_002922805.2 Oryzias melastigma | reverse complement strand
TTGTTACCTACTGGTTTTTTAGGCTAATTTAGAGTTCAGCTTCTATTTTAGCAACATGCTAACGTTTTTGGATAATTTGTTATCAACTGGGATTTTTTAAGATAATTTAGCATTTTTTGAGTAATTCAATTAGAAATTTTTAAGCAATTTTACTAAAAATTTTTAAGAAATTTAGGTCAACCTCAGTGCTCTTTTATAGTTCTTAAATGAAATTTCCAGTCTTAGCAATTTTAATATTTTCCAAATAGCTTTTGCATTTTCAGCAACATTAAATTGCGCGACTACTTTCAGCAAAAAGCATTCACACTATCATTATCGCAGGTAATGCAACTTTTCTAGTTGTTTTTGTTTTTTGGAAAGAGCTGAAATAATTTCGACTCCATGAAGTAGAAAGATTTCTGTGGTGGTAAACAACTGCCAGCACAAATGGAATCAAAAGGTCAAATAAAAAAAGGTTTAAGTGTGCTTGTGCTGTAGTCAGTCTTCCCAGATCTTTTCCATCTCGCCACCAACTTTTGAACTCGCCCACTTTAATGAAACAATTTATGCTATTTTCAGCCATGTCCTACTCTCTGACTTGCTCTCATTTGCAGTTCCTCTTTTTCCCTCCGAATCTCTTTGTATGTGAGGAGAATATGTGAATGCTGCACTCTGGGATTGTTGCATACCCCCTGATACTTATGACAAGTACAAAGAAAAAAAGAAAAATATGGCAATTTGGATATTCTGTAATCCTCGTCTTTGTCTGGAAGCGACATCTGGGAGTCTGCATTAAGCCTTTCTTCTCGTACAGTACATCATCTCACCTTTCCTTCTTCCAGTCGCTCAGCTCTCCGTCTTTGTTCTTAACTTCTTCCACTCTACTTGTTTTTCCTCTTCTTCCCCACTTTGTTTCTTGTCCCTCATTTCCTCTCTCTGGGGGAGTCTTGGATCAGAGAGGCGATTTGGTGCCAGGCTGCAACAATACTTCATGTTAATAAAAAAGGATGGTTGGAGGTACGCTGGGGGCTGCACAGAGCCTTCTTTTAGGTAGTTTTCTTTGTTTTGTTGTGGCGGGAAAGAGTCTCCTGCTGCACAGTTCCATCACCATCACAGGCAGCAGTTTGTGGTTGCAGTCAGACCTATATTTTAGCTGCTCCTGTTTTATTTTTGGACCTCAAAATAGGCTTCTGGTGCACACGCTTAGTTTGCTGTGCTGTAAATGATGTTGTTTTGTAATTGGACGGGGAGAAAAGGAAAGTCAGGCTTTTAGGATGATTTAATGAGAAATAAAACGGAGGTTCCTTCTCTTTTTCAGAATGTAATGGTGTGAGGAAGTGTTTGAAAAAGGAAAAACGTGCCTCAGTAGATCATTGCTGTGAAAGAGCTGCTTCCAGTTGGCTTTAAATGAAGGGAAAGGCAGGTCACACCCTGTCAAAACGGGGATCGGCTCCCAGCTATTTGCCTAAATGTGTACTCTCATGACAATGGGATTGTGTAGAAATAACTGTAGGTCATCGTATCTGCCCAGAACAAAGAGTTGTGGGACATTTGAGAATGATTTTGTTTGACCTGGAGTGAGAACTGTTTCAGTTTAACCCTTTAACCCCTGATGTGACGCTTAAACACAAAATCTGTAGCATACTGTAACTTTTCAACACGATCAAGGTAAATCCAGGAGATTCTGAAGGATAAAAGCTTTACTGAAAAAAATACAGTAGATCAAAGAACAGAAACACTGGAGCAAACAAAGAAACTAGGAATAGATAAAATTAATCGCAAACCGGAAAAAAATCGCGATTAATCGCTATAATTTTTTTTTTTATGTATTTTGTTTTTTCTAAGTGACAGTGGAACAAGTGGAATAATACCTGAAGAAATGTTTTAACGCACGCCATGGAAGCCTGAACCGCCGAGTTAAAGCGAAGGATAATTTCTTCGATTAATTTGCGTTTATACATATTAACATGTTAAATCTTTTTGATTAATCGCGTGCGTTAACGTGTTAATGTTCACCCCTTAAAAAACAATCACTTAATTGAACGTGTTTTGCACTAATGAAATAAAAAAAGTTACATTTTTAAGATCAGTCTTCCAGTGTGACATTGAGCGTCTGAGTGGCCGTGTTGCGTTCAGGTTCATCTGCCGTGCAGACTCATTTCAGAGCATCGATATGAACCCAAAAATGTTTGTTGATAGAGAAGTGGTGGCACCAGAGCAGATGGCATATTGATCCCAGCCTCCAGTTTATTGAGACCCTCCGTCTGTGACCTTTAGCTTCGCTGATTGCCACCTGCTGCCGTTTCTGTCCACAGAACTTTTTCAGAAATGAGGCCAGACTGGAAAAAAAAAACATGTACTTTATTGAACAAATTATACATGAAATCCTCAAATATTCCTGAATTGTATTTTCCTGTCAGGAGCTAAAGTGGTGATAAGTATTTTTTCTGTTTTCCTCCCTTTTGGTCGTTCCCCAAAGTCGGCAGCAGCATCTCGCCGTGTTGTTATTCACGCGGCGTGTTCAGCTGTTGAAGACATTGTCATGGCAACCGGTGGATCTGTTGTTGCTGATGTTTATTGGACCCCGTGCGTGCATGTGTGCAAGGTGAGGTGCATGCTTAATTGCTGACCTCAGGGGCTTGTCATCCAAAGTGCCGATGACACGTCGGCTCAAAACAATCCGACACTTCCTTTGTTTTCTCAGGCTCTCGCTAACATTCCAGTCACATCGACTATATCGGGATCATTTATTCTTTAAAAAGAGAATGTCATGAAACGAGAACAGGGGCCCTTCGTCTTTTGCCTGAAGCGCAAATGTGTCCGTGATGAAAAACAGAGTTGCTAATAACCTCACCAGGAGGTTTTATGATCTTAGAGAAATGAGCATTTTGCATTTTGTCTGGTTCTTAATCATTAAGTGAGAACTCATTTAGATAGCGTTCCTAAACAGATGTCTTATTATAGAGTCGGAACAATTAGCAAAAACCCACTGAAATGCAGTTTTATTCTAAAAACACAGACATTTCAGACGTTTTGTTGGGAAGTAATGATGTAACGGAGCATCATTTGCTATAATCACTCCATGTCACAGTTTCTCAGCATAAAGGTGCAGGTTCCCCCGTCTGGACATCTACAAACATCTGAATCCTGATTAAGTTCATTCAGGCAAAGTTTACATCTAAACACAACTTTGGGTTGTGTTACTGGTAAAATAGTGGTAGTTTCATGTCTTTATGTCTTTTCATTTCCACAAAGCAACCAAGACAAAAGATGAATAAAAGGGAACAGAAAGAAGAAAACTTGTTTTTCTGCCTTTTCTACATTTTTTGGTTAAACCTGCACATCTAGTCATGGATGGACGCTCAGTTTGGGCCCCCTCCGCGTTACTTTTTGACGTTGTGGGTGTCCCCAACTGGCCATTTTTTGGCGTGCCATTAGATCACAGGTCCGTAGCGCTCATGATGCAGTACCGGACGTGGAACTGATACCGGGTTTGGGTTAGAAAAGATGCAGAACAATCAGAGGACTCCACGACTCCATACAAGTACATATGTCTGTTGGGTCACATAACAGAGAATATGCAAAAGGATTCTGGTCTGTTCTTAAGAAATCTCTTGGCCAAATATCGTATTCACAAATGTCAATTCTCTGGACAAAAAAACATGTTTCATTGTTTTGTTTTCTAGAACGGTATCTGAAACTCTGAGAGACAAAAATCCATCATAAATCAAGATTCAATATTTTGACGAGAAGACTAATCCTTATCTTATCTTAATCCTTATCTTCATCTTATAGTTTTTTCCATCTCATTGGAATCCTAAAACAATTATGTATTTTTACTATTACTTATTACTACTGCATTTTATTATTTTTTTAGTATTAAGAACACTTTTTTAGGTTAAGAACTGTAGCAAAAGTTGAAAAGATTGAAGTCAGGAAACAGCTGCTACTCTGTGTGCTAAATGACAGACAAACCCAAGTGCGTACTTTTGGTTGCTGCCGTAGAAAACATAAATGTTTTGAGCTTGGAAGAGCCAAATGAAAAGAAACCGGCCCCTCTCAACAGCTGCATGTCTAATTCTTCACCCCATAAATCCAGAGTCTCTCACATTCAGAGCAGACTTTTCTCAGAACATTTTCACGTTGAAGTGAAGCTCTGTGAAATATTTCTGGACATGAGTTCCTGCCAACAAACCACCCTTAGGATGAAGATGAAAGGCAATCGCATACGCAAAACAGCAGGTTTATCGCATTTTATCGAGTTAGGACATCAAAAGCAGAAATGTATCAGGCTAAAATACTATAGGAGTCATCACTTGAAGACAGTGGATGATGTCTTAAAACAGATACAATTCATTACCTGAATTCTCTGATGACACAGGTAACAGAAACAGCCCACTTGACCCAGATTGGGTTTTCTTCTCAGTGTTCTCTTGCTCTTTCAGCTGTAGAATCTCAGGTGGGCGGTCTTAGGGCGTGGCATAGTGTAATCACATCCGTTGTGCGGAGATAAAATGTTTTCGATGCTCCAGTTTACAGGCTTTTGTATACAAACGAACTGTTGACTCGTTTTGTCTTGAATTTTCTCACAAATTTCGATTATGAATGCTTTGCTAATGGTGCGTCTCTTCCACGTTTGATCCTCAGATCATTGTGTGTGTGTGAAATGTTCTTTCCATGCATGGGCTTAATGGACACAGCGCAGATCAAAGAGCACCGGCAGAAAATAAAAAAAAGAAAAAATACGGCTCCGTTCTGCAAAAAGCAGTGAAAGTGAGCTCGAACGACTAATGCGTGATAATGCACGACGGCGTGTATGTCTTCAGTCTCACAGATGGATGGATCAGTCGGCGTGTTTCTTCTCTTGAGTCTAAAGACAGAGATAAGAAATGCCTTCATGTCTGAGATGACTGATGAAATTGACACCTATGTGTGTGATGAAGCTTTCGATTTTTTTCCCTAAGAAAATAAAGAATCGCAGATGATTGGTTTGTGTTACTCTGTTTGACTAGCGAGGTTCCAGCTTCTGTTATGATTGAATGCTAAGCGGATCTTTCATGGCTGATCTGCTGTTACAGTGATTACCTTTAAAAAAAAAAAAAGATTTTGGGAGTTGGAAGCATGATGGATGGGCGTTCTCCAAGTGAAAATCACTGGCTCGTCAGTCGGAGCCTTGTCCCTCGGGTGCAACCACTGGCATGGGAAATCACGGCTAATCACTTCAAACCTTGACGTGAACTGACAACAGTTAAAAAATGAACAACAGGTAAGCATGAGCCTGAGCCAATTCAGCAATTAAACTTCAGCTTGGGACGCCTGCCACTAATCTTTCTACATGGGCACAGCTTTTTTTGGCTCATTTCACACGTGCAACCGTAACAGACGGGTACTTTTCTAGAGGTCCCGACCAGCTACTGCGCAAACAGTACTATTGTAATACAGTTACTGATCCAGTAGCACGTGTGTCAAAGTCAAGGATCCGGCCCTACAGGTCATTTTATTTTATTGTTATTAATGTTATCTTGCGCTTATTTTGAACTTCTATAATTTTGAAAAAATATATATTTTTATGGTGAGTAAAATATTGGAAGTTATTTAAGGTTTAGGTTGAATTATTCTGAATTAATATTCCTGTCTTTTTATTATTCACAGTTATGGTAAAAAGTTACAGTTTTAAAGTTATAAAAATTGGCATTCTGTTAGCTTTTTGAACTATTTTGGCATTTACTAAGAGTTTTGGGGCTATTTTTAAGTTTAGCTAATATTTCAGCTACAAGCTAGCTGTTTTGGCAAATTTAGGCTTTTTTTTTTTCATTTTTTTAGCCTGTTTTGAAGTTCAGCTAATTTTTCAGCTACTTGCTAGCTGTTTAGGCTAATTCCGCCTTTTTTTTTAAATTTGTTTAGGCTGTTTTGGATTTTAGTTAATATTTCCTGCTGAATGATAGCTGTTTTGGCTAATTTACGCTTTTTTAAATGTTTTTTAAGGCTGTTTTAGAGTTTAGCTAATATTTCAGCTACTTGCTAGCTGCTTAGGCTAATTTACAGTGGTGGACAAAATTGTTCTTACCCCTCAGTTAAAGAAGGACAAACCCACAATTCTCACTGAAATCACTTGAAACTTCCAAAAGTAACAATAAATAAAAATTTATTGA
>NC_050525.1:25250009-25250202 GCF_002922805.2 Oryzias melastigma | reverse complement strand
CCATCACTTTTGAATTGTAGATTAACATAATTATTTAAAAATGAAACAGGCCTGGACAAAAATGATGGTACCTCAATGAAAGATTGAAAACTATCTGACCAGAGTCACATGATTAACTCAGGTGTGTCCTTTAATTGACATCACAGGTGTTTTATTTATTGTTACTTTTGGAAGTTTTGAGTGATTTCAGTGA
>NC_050525.1:25233255-25249881 GCF_002922805.2 Oryzias melastigma | reverse complement strand
TTGGAGTTCATCAAACATTCAGGCTACATGCTATCTGTTTTGGCTAATTATTAAGCTTATTTAGAATTTATCTAATATTTCAGCTACATGCTAACATTTTTGGCTAATTTTTTTTACCAACTGAGGTGTTTTTTTGTGCCTATTTAAAATGCATCTAATATTTTAGCAAAATGTGAATGTTTTTGGCTAAAATGTTATCTATTGCGGTTTTTATGCAAATTAGGAATTTATCAAATTTTTTAGCAACATGATAACTTTTTTGGCTAATATGAGGTTTGTTTGTGCTAATTTATCTAATATCGCAATCAATGAGATATATGATTTTAGCAACATACTAATGTTTTTGGCTGATATATCAACTGAGGTTTTCTCTGTGCTAATTTGGAATTTATCTAATATTTTAGCCACATGCTAATGTTTTTGGCTAATATGAGGTTTGTTTGGGCTAATTTGGCATTTATTTAATATATTAGCCATTGAGTTATATTATTTTAGCATCATACTAATGTTTTGGCAAATTTGTTATCTACTAAAGTTTGTTAGGCTGCATTTGAGTTTAACTAATATTTTAGCAACAGGCTAACATGTGTATGTATCGTTATATCGCTCAGCACTAACCTTGAACACATGTTTAATGCAAGATGACGCTCATGGATGTCAGATTTGGTAAGGCTGTATTCCGCTGTCTGATTGGATTTTGCCGTAAACGAGAGCCCAGTGATAGAGCAAGCTATTAAAAAGGGGAGTCACATAAAAGCAGAACCAGTACCTTGAGGATTTTGTAATTGATATGTTCCCGTTTGGGTTTGGTTTGGGGGTGTTACGCGGTTTAATGGACGAACATAAATGCTGGAGTCTGGGGCCGCACGATACGCCTCATAAGCCATCTGCAAGCCTTTCAATGCCCTGATCAATGAGGGACAAGGCAGCACAAGCCCCATTAGTGGATCATTTCGGTTTCAAGCTACTGTGAAATTCATCCCTGGCTCTCTCATGCATGCATGCATACATACATGCTTCACAATTGGCCAGCTTGATTTGTCTGCACAGCCACCGGAATCAATAGCTGCTGATTTGATTGCAAAGACGCACTGATTATCTGTCCACACTCTCTCAGACTGACCCTTATATCCATCCACTCATGTTTGGAGGGGACAGCATATGTGAGACTATTGGATTCTGCTGGGGTGTACAGCTGTGAAGGCCTCCTGGAGGTATTCAGCTTCCCTTTAAACCTGTTTACTGCCATCTACTCTACCACACTGCACTGTGTCTTACATTGGAGGACAGTTCTCTTTTTTCTTCTCTGCTGGTTTTCCCATGATGTGAAAATGCTGGATACCAGGATAGCTTGTGTCCGTTCTTGTTTGGGACAGGTTGGGTCCTGGTTTGGGGCCCAAATTTGAAATAGAAACAATTTCTATTTTCGTCTGAACTTTTGGTCTTAAGGAATCGCTGCTAATATTTATGGTGACTGTAACTGGACCACACATGAACTCAAACAAAAGGCCTCGTTATGCAGAATCCATCTGGCAGTGTAGGTGAGGAGAGCGGAGACATAACATGGGAAGCAATAAAAATCCGGATGACATCATGACTGGTCTCAGTTTATTCATGGCTCTCTGGATGTTTAAACAAGTGTTTTTGTGTTGTGTGGTGGACTTACAGTCTCCAGAAGGGTGAAAAATGAATTACCTTTGCCTAAAATAGAAATCTAAACAAATTTAAAGCCTCAACTCTTTCTTTGAGAATTCATAAAAGACATTGAAGCATTACTTGGTCCTTTTTATGAACCATACTTACATCATTTCTGGCTTGTGTGATTCCTCAAAATCATTATTTTAATAGTTACACACAACAACAAACACATTTCTCTAATAGCTCATATTCAGTTGGTTGTTTTGGCGTCAACCATGTCTTGAAGCCAACATTTTGCTTGAAAGAAAGGATATTTCAAGTATTTCAAGACCCACTCTGCTAAAAAAATGTGGCACAATTGTCATGATGGAGGTAGGGCTACTACAAATGATTATTTTAATAGTCAAGGATTAAGTTTTTCGATTAGTCGACTAATTCGGCCACGCGTAAACTGGATGCAAGACACACATCTTAACCATCATGAGCTTTAAACTTGAAGTATTTCAGCTATTCACTAACTAAACATGAAGACAATTCGGATAAAGACATTAGCGTGTTGTTATGGTAGAACTTCCTGTGACATCACTACTGACCCGGTTTAGCACTACTGCACATTTGTGTCAAAGACGCAGCATTAGGAAGTGTGCACTGTAGTTTTGAGATTTAAAAAAATGTAATCGTTGACTATTTTAATAGTCAACATAGCCATGACTAGTCGACTAATCATGGCAGCCCTACATGGAGGATACATATAAAGGAAATCAAACGAAGAAATTACCTTTCTGACTATTTCTTTATTCAAATTACTGTAAATTAAAAGTCGTTTGAAAAACCTTGGAGGTGTGGTGTCAAACCACAGCTCCCTGCTCTGCTCCATTCTGATGCATCCACTTGAAGACGACCAGATCCATGTATATCTTGGTTATCCTTGGCATCGTCTCAAAACTCTACGAATGAAAAATGCTAATGTTGCTCGCCATATTTGTTGCATCGGTAGGGGGTGTGAGGGCTGTATGCTAGCTGGAGAGGGTGTGAACAGATGGATGATGGGAAATGGGGGTGAGCATACTCTACACCACATAAGTCAAATTCAAGCCCCGGGGGCCGGATCTGGCCCTCTGGGTAATTCCACCCGGCCCTCCAGATCGTGTTCTGAGACTGTTAATAATGCCAGATGTTATTTTGCACTAATTTCTAACTTGTATAATTTTGACAAAATCTAGTTTTATGTAGAGTAAAATATTAAATTTATTTTAGGTTAAAGTTGATTTGTTCTGGAATAATATTCCTGCCTTTTTAGTTTTTATAATTATGTTAAAAAGTTACGGTTTTAAAGTTTTAAAAAAATTGAATCATGCTAGCTTTTCAGGTAATATTTCCGCTACCTGCCAACTGCTTTGGCTAGTTTAAGCATTTTTTTCTGTTTTTTAGGCTATTTTGAAGTTTAGCTAATACTTCAGCTACAGGCATTCACACTAGCATTATCGCAAGTAATGATACAAATATAGTTCATAATTATGATAAAAAGTTACGGTTTTAAAATGTGTTCAATAAATGTTTATCCTGTTCGGTCCACGACCTTATGAGTGTTTTGGATTTTGGCCCCTATGCGATTGAGTCTGACCCCCCCGCTCTACACCAATAGTCAGAGGCAAATCTCCAGTGAACTCCTGCTGCTCTGCAGAAACTATGAGAAACAACACACGATTATAGCATTTGCTTTGAAAATAGACCAAACGATTGGAATGCGGCATAAATATGTCCCTTCGTTAGGGATGCATTTATCTTTAAATGGTAAATATCTTTTAGCTTTTGCAGGTTAGAGTTGGAAGGGCATTGAAGCATCCAGAGGTTATGATTCTGCATTGATCGACTCTGTCTCCTTCTCCTGAGGCTGTGTTGCTCCACTGAAAAGGTCTCACTTCTTTGACAAAGTGACTTTGGGATAATGTGAAGTCATGAGGGAGAGAACAGTAGCAAGACCCCTAACTGTACATAGAGGGACACTTTGACGGTAACTTTCCCTGAAGAAGGACTCAAGGTGGATTCAGTTCTTTATTAGATGATAAAACTGACCAAAAACAACAAAAACAGTCATTTCTTTACTAAGAAACTGAACAGACTATTGGATTGTATTTAAAACCAGGATCTAGAGTATTGACATACTTGTACTCTAAAGCACACATTACACTAAAAGCTTCACCTTTAGATGGAATTCAAAGTACCCCATCGGTTTTATTAGTTTGATTTGTTTTAGCAGTTTTCTAGTTCTTGATGTGCTCTTTGGCATCAGAATGCACTGCCTCTTTAGATATAAAACTTTCCAAAACGCGTCCACCCCAAAGATACAGCGGCCCGCGTCATTATCATAAAACCATTTATTGGCTTTTCACCAAGATATCATCCTCGGCTCAAATCTTCATCAGCAAATGGAGTTTTCATGGAGCTGCTTTCAAGTTCAGCGATAAAGAAGTAAATGTATTCCAGCACGGCCCATCTATCATGATGTGGGCTTCCCCTGCTTGGTCCTAGTTTAATACTTTGCCTACTTTAAATGGGGTAATACTGCACTTCACATCAATACCTCCATCTGTCAGAGCAAACAAAGGCAGGGAGGAAAATGCGGCTGGTATTGACTCAGTTTTATCCTCCGCTGTTTTCCCTCTCTGAATATGGAACAGCCAGGATCAATATTTTTCCATTAGCTACAGGAGGGGACTGGATGGTTCAACTGTCGCAGATGGGCAAGATGCAAAACAGTGGGCAGAAGCCACGGCCACTTAGTTAATTACAAGAGATTCGGTTTGATTCTTCCCCCCGAGGACCAAAACACTAAACACTGAAGTGAAGGAGGATTTTATTTCGAGCTCGACAGTCTTCTCATATTTTCCACATTACTTTCATCTTTATGAGATGCTGAGTTTTCATATGAAACAAAAGGGAAAGGAAGGTGAGCTTCTGCTATTTCAGTTCAAAGTTCAGAACGATTATTCACTTTTATTAAAAAAGTAACCTTTTTCTACCAGTCTCTTAAATTCCCAAACTAACACTAAGAAAAAGTGAATTTAAAGGGTTTTTATTTCAAACTCAACAGATTACATAAGAATGAAAAACGTGAACTCTGAACTGGATTCATGTGCGGATATATGGATATAATGATGACTTGACTAACACAGTACATGAGCTAATAGTTACAAACTCATGCAACTGACTTATGTATGTTATGTAAATTAGAATGAACAGATTTAATGGGTAATCAAACAAAGAAATCAACTTTTTTTGACTGTTGACCTTTATAAATGGGGCATTAAAAGTTCTTTCTGCTGGTTGTTGCCAAATTTAATTAAATAATCTTGTTTAATTCATGAAAATATAATCAAAATTTGTCTGTGCGCTGCCCCCTATAGGTTAAAACGAGGTATTGGAGTTGAATTTTGTGATTTGTCAGCTGGTGCAAGTCCCAGAGGTTTGACAACATCATGTTTTGCAGCTACAGTATAAAAGCCCCGCCCATCTTTGATCTGTAACGGATGGTTGTTAGCGTTAGCATAGCTCGTAGGTGTTTTGCCTTCAGTTGTCAAAAATCTACTGGCTTGAACAACTTTCCAGTGGACTTGGAAGTTAAGGAACAGAGGCTGAGTGGACTTGGCATTATATACAGCAAACTCTATTCTGATGATGGATTTGCAATAACCGTTTCACTCGGGATTGTTTGTTTAATACGTTAGCCTTTATTAGCTATGATGCTAGCAGCATTTTACCACTCTCAGACAAACTGCAAACCGTCAGCTGTGCCGTCAGCCCTGCTGGTGAGCATTGTAAGAGCAGCCTCTTGAGCATTGAAATATATTACAGGATTGTCTCTTTGCTGCTATAGACGTGCGCGCACAGGCACCATTTCCATGCATTGAGTCAACAGAACGCAGCTGTTTCAATGTAAGACATACAGACATCAACCACAAATCCAGGCTAGCTCCCTCATTTTTATACGATTTCAACAAAACATGACTCAAATTAAAGCTTAGGAATTCATTAATGGTATATTTATAATTTTTATTATCTGTACAAGTGTTACAGCTACATAAAGCAAAGTAGTAATCTTTATTTTTTTGCAAAACTGTAAAACTCCTCAATACTCACTTTTTATACACATTTTCACACTTTTCTCTTTTGTTTAAACTATCAAACCTTCACAGAAATATAAGTCCAGTATTATAGAATGACACCTAGATCTACTAGAGAAGGATAACCAACGTACCCTGCTCTGGCATGTTATAATTGGCTGGATACACCTGAAACAGGTAATCTGTCATAAATAGAGTTTGGATGTCTGCAAATCAAGCAGACACTGCGGCCCTCGAGGCCTGGAGTTGCCGATCCCTGTACTAGAGGTTATGCAGATTTAAAACAGACATGTAGGCGGATTCCTTCCGGAGTGAAACCTGGCGCCGGTGGGATTCTTTTGAATGCACATTAAAGTAGCATTTGTACCAAAGAGCGCTCTCTGGAGGCCTGTAGACTGGGGAGCCTCCCGAGTCACAGCTTATCCTCATGTTTTCTCGTCTGGTTGGAATAACCGTGACGATAACAAAGCTGAAATGTGGCAGCAGCTAGCCGGTAGGTGGTAGACCATGACAAATCACATCATTATTTCTCCACTGCATACCGCCTCATTAAGTTCCAGGCTTCTCAGTCACTTCACACTTCTGCAGATCCTTGAAGTTTCAGTGATGGATGTCAAGAAAAACATGTTCATATGGCTGACTTCTACACTTAGATTTGGTTTTTTAGTGGTATAGACGGAAAACTGTCTGAACTGCATCAAGTATGCATTAACTTATGCCCCAAAACTGGTCCGATACGGATCCACCAGAAGTGCTGTGCCAAAGTCGTCCATCTGAAACATTCTGATCTGATTGATCACTTAGATTCTATTTTTAGTTCATCAGTTAGAAACAGATGTTTCTTTTCTGAAGATACACCTGTCCAACATCTGTTTTTAATACGTATACTTAGATAAATAGACATGCGCTCTAAAGCTGGAATGAGTTCCACTCATACGAAGCAATAATGATCTGAAGAAGCCAAAAGCTTGATTTCAATTTAGGACTCTGTCATAAGGACGTTAGTAATATCATTTAATCCACCAAGCGTAAAGAAGAATAATGACTTCTGCTCTGTTATCTTTGTGAGTTTAATACTTTCCTCCTGACTGAAGAGTTTGGCCCAAATAAACTCTTTGAAGGTTTTAGAGAAACTTCTATTTACAGCTTTACATGATGCCAACATGCATGTCTGTAGAACAACAAAGAACACGGAACAACCTCATGTTAGAGGCTGAATTATTTCTTATGTTTCATAGTGCAGAGCGGTCGACTTCTGAACGGAAGATTCAAGATTCCTATCCTTGAATATATCCTTTTGGACTATTTTGGCATTATTAATGTTTTTTAGGCTATTTTGGAGTTTAGCAAATATTTCAGTTGCATGCTAGCTAATTTAGCCTTTTTTGTTCTTTTTTTTTTAGGTTTAGATATTGTTTATGCTGCATGCTAGCTGTTTTTGGCCAATTTAAGTATTTTTTTTTCAGTTCTTTAGGATAATTAGGTTAAGTTCTTTAGATTCACAATTGGCTTAAGCGCTTATTATAAAATGGACCCATTAATCCAGACCAATTTGTACCATTTTTGGTCCCTCGTTGGTTGTAGATCCATAGAACAAATGAACAAAAAAATTAGGGCGGAGCTTCTGTTGTCACACTGTGATTCATAATTTCTGAGTATATTCTTTATATATAGTGAAAATGGAATCTACTGAAGACTAGTGTGTCTCTCACCTTCAGACACTGAGTTGTAGTCACACCCAACAACAATATGAGCATTTGATTCCTGCTCTGACTTGTTTTGTTGTTCTGTTTGTGTATTTTAAGCAGCATCACAACTTTGACAGTTACATTAACAGGCAGCGCAGAGGTGGGCATGTTGAACATGACCTCCCTGCTTTGTCTTTCTCTGTTTCAAGCAGCGACAGAGCCAGCATGGCGAAACCCTTTGATCCTGTCTGATGGCAACAAATACAATTTGACTCCATTTTTTGTCAAGTAAACGCTAGAGTTGCTTGAAGCGTGCCCAGTTTTACAGATGGACTTAAGAGTTTTTAGTATCATAGATGAGAGAATCATATCCCACTGTTTAGTTTGCTCTATGCTCTTGTTTATATGGAATTCTGAAGTTCGATCTCCTGTTTTGCCTCTTTTTTTAAAATGCAATCATAATAATTTCTTGTGTTTTCTTAACATCAAACCTAATTTCATCTTCAAAAAGTTGCTTTCTATTTAGCATTCTTTCCTTTAGGGCTTCCGCGATTAGTTGACTAATTGACTATTTAAATAGTGGACGACTAACTTATTAGTTGTTACTTTCTATTATATGGAGTCAGAGTGTAGTAAAGTTGAAAGTTATATTGGTATTCTGCTAGCTTTTTAGACTATTTTGGCATTTATTAAGGTTTTTTAGGCTAAAGTTTATCTAATAGTTCAGTTACATGCTAGCTGTTTTGGCTAACTTAGGCCTTTTTTGTTTGTTTTTTTAGGCTAATTTTGTATTTAACTAATATTTTAGCTGCCTATCAGCTTCAGCGTTTTCAGCTATTAGCTTGGGTGATTTCAGCTATCAATTTCAGCATCTTCAGACATTCAGCTTACAGCATTCTTACTAACATTATCACAGGTAATGCTATATATACAATTTTTAGTTAGTTTAACGCTAATGATGGTTGAAATGTGTGCTTGACCTCCAGTTTGCACATGACCCAATTAATCTACTATTCGGAAAAAAATAATCTGTGATTAGTCGACTATTAAAATATTTGTTTGTGGCAGCACTATTATCATCTGTCTCTACATTTCTGTGGTGTTTCATTGTTAAGCTGTACTTCATGTGAAGACTTAATTCTGCATAAAGCAGCCAGGATGACTGCTCATTCATTGCGTGGCTTATTGTTGTCCAGGATGAACGATAGCCCATTAACATGAGCTCTTCTCACGAGTCCACCGCTCAAATCAAGCCTGTTTACGAGACTAAAACCAGGCAGTAAAGGTCAGAAGAGCGGTGCGTAATTGCAGGATTCGGCTGAAGTATGTCATCAACCTTGACGATGCCTCAAACAGGAGAGGGCTTCATGATGGAGGGAGCTTTGTGGGAGAGCTATTCTTCCAGGTGGTCCAATATTAGGATGAAAATCTGGGGTTTAAGGTCCTACTGATAATGTTTTGCACGCAGATTTTTAAACTAAATCTGAGATTTGAAAACATAGTTTTCATTCCCACGTAAAGTCCAAACCAGAACAAATCTTTATAGTCTCTGAGAGGGATTTTTTAAGGTAGTGCAGAAACAAAAACATGCTGTAAATGAGCAAAAATAACTACTGTAACAAAATCTTTATGAAATCTCCACCTTCATGACTGGATTTGTCTTACCATGTATTATATACATGCATTTCTGAGACCCCTATCTCATTAGCACAATCCAAACTTTAATGTTTAATGTTAAAAATATGTGGATCAAATTTGAGACAATGGATAATTAAGGTCCCTTTTTCCTGAAAATTAATGTAAGAAAATTTTAATCTTAAACTAATATATTTGTGAATCAAAACTTAACAAATCACCCAAATTATCATAATTAATACTATCTATTAAATGGACTAGGTTGATTAAAATTGATCTGGTATGATCTAAGCTTAATACAATAATCGATTCATAAAAGTAGAGAT
This sequence comes from Oryzias melastigma, assembly GCF_002922805.2. Lineage (NCBI taxonomy): Eukaryota > Metazoa > Chordata > Actinopteri > Beloniformes > Adrianichthyidae > Oryzias > Oryzias melastigma. The sequence continues at coordinate 25,240,470 of NC_050525.1, read as the reverse complement.
TGATCTAATGCATAATGCTAGTCTCTGCTAGCTTGACGCTACTCTAAAATGGGATTTCCAATAGGATGGCTAATGCTAACGCTTCGTTGACCCACAAATACATTGTTGACTAAATGAACATCTTTATAAACTCGGGCATGGATTTCCAAACACCATCCATCTTCCTCCGCTTCATCCGGGACCGGGTCGCGGATTTCCAAACACTTTTAAGGTAACATTTGTGATCTAAAACAGTTTTTTTGCTCATATTTTCTTCTTCTTCTGGAATAATGTTTAATGCTTAACAAATGATTGTAGCATTTTTTTATGGGTTTTATCAAATGGTTCAAAAAAACATATTAATATATAAACCCCCCAAAACTGGCTATAGATTTTCCTTTTTATTTATTGTTGTTTTTAGTCCATAATCACTGTTGTGGTGTGAATACACCCAAAAAACTACACAGATACTTTTTTTTCTACTTGCTGATTGATATTCAAGATGCACGCCACTGAAGTCTGTGGGTCAATTCTTAAGTTGTGCAAACAGGAACTTTTGTTATGGCGACACATCCTCATTGATCCCCTGCCCTTGTTCCCTCTTTGAAGACGAGCACTCTCTTGTATATCACCATTTCCTTCGCTTGAAGACATCAAGAAAAGAAGTGGAAGAAGTGAATTCAATCCCGGCCGAGGAGATCTTTTGTTAGATAAAGTCCTGCATCCATGTTTTATCAGCGTCTCGTTTCAGATTCCACAAATAGGGACTCAGTAGCAAACCGATCACAAAGTCTAAGCTCAGAGAGGGGAGAGCTTTTCAAAAAGGCATTAAACCTGCAGGAGGACTCTCCTCTTCTCATGTCTGGAGCAAATAGTGGAGCTCCAATGCCATCACTTTTTCCAGGATTCACAGTCGCTGTCAAGTTCACTTCCCCTCCTGGGAAGTTATTCTCCTGTAGGTGAACTTGTGAGGTTCTCAAAGCTAGTTTGATCAGTGTTTGTTCATTTAGTAACGTGTGAGGCTCTTCTCTCCAAAAAGTCAAGAAAAAAATGTACGAAATATGGTAAATGTTGCTTAAAATAAGAAAGAATTGGCTTGTCAAGACTTTTCAAAACAAGTAAAATATCTAACCTCAAAGGAACTATAAATATCTTAAAATGTGATATTTTTACTAATATCAAGCTCATTTTGACTTATATAAATACAATTTCTAAGATTAATGTTCTCAAAATGTTCAAAATAATTTTTTAATTAAGATTTTGCTAGTAAGGTTATCTGATGCTAACCACTCATAATAGGTAATAAAATCTTAATAACAAGCCCTAATATTTTATTGAGATAATTAAGTACCAAAACTCTTAAAATAAGGGAATTTATCTGGCATAAAATCTAATAAGTGAGAAGAATTATCTTACCATTAAAAAAATAAGCATGTATATTAGTGCTGCAACAAACAATTATTTTAATAGTCAACTAATCACTGATTATTTTTTCTGATTAGTCAACTAATCGGGTCATGCGCAAAGTGGATGTAAAGCACGCATCTTAACCATCATTAGCTTTAAACTAACTAAAAATAAATATAATGAAAATGATAAACTTTTAATGAATTGTGCAGTCTTTGTCCTTCATTAGTTTTTGGTATTAAAACAAGAGGAAACTAGAAAAATTGCATTACCTGTGATAATGCTAGTGTGAATGCTTCTGCTGGAAGTAGTCGCTGAAGATGCTGAAGCTTTTTGCTGAAAATGGTGATGCAATTGACTTTAATTGCTGCAGGGATTTACTGAAAATGCAAAAGCTAATTGCAAAATGTTAAATTTGTTAAAAGACTGAAAAAATTTCTGAAAAATTTCTAGTAAAATTGCTTAAAAATTGCCAACACATGCCAATGTCATAAAAATATTTACTCAGTAAACTAAATTAGTCAAAAATGTTAGCCTGTTGCTAAAATAGAAGCTAAACTCTAAACTAGCCTTTAAACCTCGGTAGATAACAAATTAGCCAAAAATGTTTGTATGTTGCTAAAATATTAGCTAAATTTTTAATTAGCTTAAAAAACTTCAGCAGATGCCAAATTAGTCAAAAAAGCTAACACATTGCTTAAATACTAGCGAAACTCCAAAATAGCCAAAAATTCCTCAGTAAACTAAATTAGTCAAAAACGTTAGCTAAATTTTAAGCTAAACTCTTAATTAGCCAATAAAACCTCAGTACAAATTAACCAAAACGTTAGCGTGTTGCTAAAACAGCTAAACTCTCAGTTAGCATAAAAAAACTTAAGTAGATGCCAAATTAGCCAAAAAAGCTAACATGTTGCTTAAATACTAGCTAAACTCCAAAATAGCCTAAAACTCCTCAGGAAACACATTCAGTCAAAAATGTTAGCATGTTGCTAAAATTGAAGCTAAACTCTAAATTAGTCTTTAAAAACTAGGAACTATTTATCACAAAAGATTAAAAATGATTTTTTTGGTGCTTATTTACTACATTCCAACTATATTTATTTTAAAGTAACGACTAATCGACTATTAAATTAGTCGCAGACTATTGGTGGCAGCCCTAATGTGTATGCTTGTTTTAAGATGGTTCATCTCGCTTAGATTTTACTTTTTGCAGTTTTCCCCGTTTCCTTTTACTCATTTTACATAGAATCTTAATGAGATTTTCAAAGAAGGCTCTAATTAGTGCTTTTGGTCTGTGTGAGGTGATGACCCATTTACAGAAAGAGTGCCTGGTTTCTCATTCCCTGGATAGCTGCTCGTGATAGCGTATGCCGCTGCCCTATCGTGAAGACGTCTGGGTGTCCTTTCAGGGGCAGCGTGGTGATGCAAATGCAGGCTGGCATTTGCTGACAATGGGAAGAAAAACTTTAATGTTAGCTTGATGAGCCGCTCTGGGAGTTTCCAGACTGGATCCAACCTTTGACTGTACACAGTCTTTGTTCATCACCCCAGGAAAGAACCCCCCATTATAGTTAGCTCCTCCTCCTCTCTGCCCAGGTAGCAATTAAAGTCTGTTGCTGAAAATGAGAAGAGTCTGCATCTAAAGATTTTTTTAACACATTTTCTTTCAACCACAGTCAAAGTTACTCATATAGTTTTCTGTTAATGCACAATAGATTCTCTTTGATGAAACGTACATCAGTACGGTGCCTTATATTCACAGGAGGTCTTTGTAGAGACAGGATAGGAGATCCAAAGATTCTGCTGGCTCTTCCATTGTCTACCTTGATGAAAGTGTTTGAGGACTTTCTTTTCTTTTGACTCTTGAGGGCACAGGAATAAATATACTGAGTGGTTTCCTGCACACGGCGGAAAGTGAAATGCATTTAACAAACGTTTATGATTAGCACAAATATATGTAGTGGTTTAAGCGAACTGCAGGAAATAATGCAGTTAAGTGTGAATTTTTCCAGACCGGCTTTGGCAGGAACTCCTGCAAACGAACTCACCAGGTTTGCAGCACCATCTGCTAAGACAGTTGTGGAAGGCGAGGTCTATATGCCAAAACATATAACAGATCTCTTTAGGAAAATGTTCGTGAAATTTGGACGGCGAGTTAATGAAGTTCACTGTAATATAAGAAGGCTTTCTTTCATTTGGAAGATGAAAAGCGGCTTGCTGGAGAAAGGGAATATTAGCTAACTTTGTGTCTGTGCTTGTGGGTATCTCACAGCAGCAGAATTTATTTTTAAAAGTAGGTTGGTCTGTCTTTGTTTCCTGCAGATAAGAACACGTGTCGTCCATGTGAGGGGGTGTTTATTATCTGGTGCCCCTCAAAATTCCTCGGTCTTACTCGGGGTCAGCTCCTGTTTATCTTGGAGCAGATTTTTCGAAATCTCTTTGCTTCTGTTTTATTCTTTCAATCACGAAGAGCCACATCTGGCTGGGAGCTGCTGGTTCTGGTGACCTGTTCGTTTTCAAGGTTCTGCGGGTTAAACTTCAGCTTCGGACAGATGCTTTGACAGAGATTTGGACGGATTTCATTTTTGCAAATGTGTGGTGTGCTCTGGAATTCCAGTCAGACTTTGTTTAAACAACTTGTAGGAGACGGAAAAGAGAGTCTATGAAAGAGCTGAAGAATATTAAAATTGTTAATTCTCCTCAACACGGAAGACCACCTTTGAGTCGAGGAATGATTCGGAGACCTCCGATGAACCTTGTTAAAGTCACAAAATGACATTTTAGCCAGTCTTATTAAAGACAAAATTACTTTGAAATTGAATTTTTTCATCCCATTATCTCACATTTTCCACTAAAGTCAACCAAGCAAACCTAAATTCTTAAATTGTCCTCTCCCTAGAAGATTAAAAAAGTAAAAATGGAGTTCATGTCAGGGAGGCACATCTGCAGAATTAAAGGGAGGTATTTGGAGGTAATGGAGTCTCCCATTTTTGGATTTTTCTTCCATTGTTACTTCTGAAAGCACATTCCTCTATGGAAACCAACAGCTGCATTTGACGGCTTTGCACGCTTGAGGCCTCGCAGAGCAGTGAGCAAAAACCCCAAAATTCAGCCAAAAAAATCCACTGACTGCACACTCACACATGCAGCCGGTGATTCAGCTATCAAAGCACGCCAAAAACAGAGAGAGAGAGACAGGGCGCCATCCGGACAAAGTGCTTGGTCACCGGCGAGTAGCAAGAAACGTACTTTACAATGCAGATTTAGTTCATTATAGGTGGTAAAGTAACCATGCTGGCTGGCTAAGAGATTTCCCTGTGATTCCTGGCTCGGTTCACTCTCTGGCTTTAAGCTAAAAGGGTTCAACAAGTCTTTACACAGAAAGTCAAATCTTTTTACTTCTGATCTGCTGCTTCTGTTAATAATTGGGTTTAACAGCTGCAAGTGCGTTTTTTAAACAGAAAATATTTGAAACTAGAAAAGAAAAAGAAGGAAAATCTATTTTTTTTTAGTTTCTTCTCTAAACTGTAATGTTATGCTTTAGTTCAGGGGTCTGCAACCTTTAACAGTAAAAGACCCATTTGGGATTTTTTTCTAAACTTAATAGGAGCTGCAAAGTCTTACTTTGATACTGCTAACATATTTTTCATCAATAAATATGATTTTTTTCTTCTTTGGGGCATGAATAAAAACAGAAACATAAAAAGAAACTAGCATTTTCTCAACATGTAAATAGTGCTGCCACTAACGATTATTTTAATAGTCGACTAATCAACGATTATTTTTTCCGATTAGTCGACTGATCGAGTCATGCACAAACTAAATGTAAAATTAGCTTTTAACTTGCTTAAAACTAGATATATTCACACTAGCATTATCTGCAATAATACTAGTTCAAATGCCGTAAGCTGAATTTGGCTAAAGATGTTGTAATTACGACAAATTCAATTCAAGTCACTTTTATTTATAGAGCCCAGTATCACAAACTAGTTGTTTCAATTGGCTTCATACCAGATATTGTAGAAAAGCATAAAGTCAGAGACGAGCCATAGGCTAGGTCCACGGCCAAGGACAGGAGCCATCTGGAGGAGAGTGGGAAATTGGGACAACAACTGAATGGCACTGCACCAAACAGAAGCATGGAAAAATAAATGAAAAATAGATTATAAAGATTCTGATGTGGGGGAAAAAGGTCGATTTGTGTCGATATGTAAAGTCTACAATGGTAGAGTTTCCATATTAAAGCTGCTCTTCTCCATGTCAGAATTTGTTGGAACTATAATTGCGGTTGAGAAGTTTAGAATATTCGAAGACCATCAACTCTCGAGCTAATATTCCAAAAACGTCCTTTTTCTCTCTTTTGATTTTCAGTACCCCTCCTTTTTACCTCTTTCAAAATGCACACCATCCTACAGCTATAAGAGCGAGCTCTGATCATTGAACAAAGCTCAAGGTTCCAGCTAAAATAAGAGCCGACTGCATTCGTCGGACCACGTTTTTCTGGAAATCATCAGAAACTCTGCAGGAAAAGCTGTCGTATCTTTTTGGTTTTAAGCTTTTATCCAAGGCTTTTTGAGAGCAGGCATGAAAGAAACTTTGAAGAGATTCGAGGTACAAAAGACCCGGGGTAGCATTGTGATTCTCAACAGATTTTTAGATTAACCTTCACGCACACAACCAGCACTTAAAAAAAAAAAGGAGGAAGGCTTCACTCCTCTAGGCTCCGGATTAAAAATAGTCAGCCTCAGTATAAAAAATAAAAAAAACATTGAAATTAAATGTAAAATGGCTCATACAAGTTTCCCTTGTCTGTCACATCCTGTATTGACTTTTCCAGTCACAGAGGAAAAAGGAGAGCAGTCTGGAAATCTGAGGACTGTGGTTACCATGAGTGGTCGAACTGTTCAGCCAAAGGCAGTTGTCTCATCATCCTGTTATGTGCATTTGCATAAACTGAAACTTCTAGAGGAACCGTATGAATCAGCAAAAGCTGTGTGGAAAGAAGGGCAAGTGACACTAGGAAATGTACTTTAAAAAGAGACCAAATAAATCGTTAGAAGATGCTACACCACACAGTTTGATCTACTTTACCATATATATTTCATTTCTTTAAAAAGAAAAATAAAAACAGAACATTAAAAAAAAATATGCATCCCTTGATTCATGTTAAAACAAACTTTTGAGGTTTTGTTTTCCCTTCATAAAGTCATTTTATGAAGGAAGGAATTCTGCATATATGAATGCTCTATTTAATTGAGATTGGAATATTATTTGAATGACTTTATAGCAAAGATTAAACACATTCTCACTTTTTTGTGTTATTATTATTTGTTATTTATTAGTGTAATACAAAGTTTCATAGGGTTTAAATGAGGACAGAGCGTGGAAAAATATGTCTAGATTAAGTAATCAAACCTCTCACATCTGCTGTCTCGTCATGTTTTGGTTGGCTTTAGAACTGGATTAATTAAATATCTTTTTGGTGTCTGGCACAAAGTCAGTACAACATGTTTGCATGTTTTATTTACAAGTATTCACAAAGCCAAATTATGAATGGAACTGGGCCATTGCACAATGAAGACACGTTTAATGCAGAGGAGGATGGAGCGGCTGGATTTCAATCTTCTTATATTTCAATTAAAAAGCATATTTTCTGTACACAAAAGACTCTATAAAACGTGCTATATGGTGGTGATGAGTTCAAAAACAATGTAAGGCTTAAAAAGGGTTTAAATTTCAATCCAAATTGATTAAAATACATTTTTGAGGTATACTAGTGTTGTGTGTGTACAGTCTAGGCCTAAAGTGTGAACACCTTCTCATTCAGAT
>NC_050525.1:25229901-25233160 GCF_002922805.2 Oryzias melastigma | reverse complement strand
GCCAAATTATGAATGGAACTGGGCCATTGCACAATGAAGACGCGTTTAATGCAGAGGAGGATGGAGCGGCTGGATTTCAATCTTCTTATATTTCAATTAAAAAGCATATTTTCTGTACACAAAAGAATCTATAAAATGTGCTATATGGTGGTGATGAGTTCAAAAACAATGTAAGGCTTAAAAAGGGTTTAAATTTAAATCCAATGTTGATTAAAATACATGTTTGAGGCATACTAGCGTTATGTTGTGTGTGCACAGTCTAGGCCTAAAGTGTGAACACCTTCTCATTCAGATGGTTTATTTATGTCATGACTTGGATTGTAGATTCTGTTTATGCTAATTATTCTTTCTTGCATTTGTATGTCTTGGGGACTGCAGATAGAAATGAACCTTTAGAGCTATAGTCTGGACCAAAGCATCTTTACTTTGATTAATGCTCCTATACACGCTCCCTGTTAAATAAACGTAATGAAGAAGCTAGATATATAGCATTACCTGCGATGATGCTAGTGTGACTGCTCTAAACTGAGAGCTGAAATATATATAAAAATAGATATATGCTGAATTATTAGCTAAACTACAAAATAGCCCTATAAAACCCTTAGTAAATGACAAAATAGCCAAAATAGCAAGCATGTAAGTGGAAATTAAATCTAAAAATAACAGAAAAAATCCCAGTAGATCTCAAATTGGTCAAAAAAACAGAACAAAAAACAAGCTAGCTTGTAGCAAAAATGTTGGTTAAGATCCAAAATAGCCCCAAAATCCCAGTAGATGACCAATTAGCAAAAATAAATAAATAAATAAATAAAACAAAGAAAGAAAAAAAGAGAGGAAAAAAAGCTACCATGTAGCTAAGATGGTAGCCAAACTCCAAAATAGCTAAAAAATCGGAGTAAGAGTCCAATTTGCCATTAAAAAAAAAAAAAAGAAAGTGGAATTGTTATCTAATCTTAAAAGTACCCTAAAAAATTTCAGTAGATATCAAATAGCCAAAAAAAAAGAAAAAAGCAAGCATTTCCCAGTAGATGTCAAATTGGCAAATAAATAAATAAACATAAAAAAAATGATAACAATTAAGATTGAGCTTGCCTTTAGCTAAAAATGTTAGCAAACTTATAAATAGCCCAAAAATCCAAGTAGATGTGCAATTGGCTAAAAAAATAAAAATAAAAAAATAAACTTGCATGTAGCGGAAATGTTAGCTAAACTACAAAATAGCCTAAAAAACCTTAGTAAATGCCAAAATTGCTAAAACAGCAAGCGTGTACCAAGAATGTTAGATAAACTAAATCCCAGTAGATGTCAAATTAGCCAAAACAGCTAGCATGTTGCTAAAACATTATTAAAAAAAATAATTGACTAAATAACCTCAATAATTGCCAAATGAGTGAGCGTGTTGCTAAAATATTAGCTAAATGATAAGTTAGCATACAAATTCACAGTGGATACCAAATAAATCTGCAAAGTCTCTTTTCTCCATGTCAGGATCAGCAATTAAGTACTTCAGGACTCCAGAAGTGTGACATATCAATACAAAGCTGCTTTTCTCCATGTCTAAAACCACTAGAGTTATATTTATTTTTTTAAACTAGTTTTTATTAAAAATGATTCATTTAAAACCTTGATACATAAACCATATATTCTGATGAGTTAGTTGAGTGTTGAATATAGCGTTCCAAAATAATCACGACTGTCTTACTAGATTAGTCAAAATTGGCTATCGTCATAAACTAAAAATTAAAATTTCTTCCCCTAAAAGGTAAAACTCTCATGTTGTGTGAAAAACCCTGTGAAAGCGCTGTTTCTGCAGCTAATTCATACAGTTTTGCTTAAATTCCAGTGGATTCTGTTGCTTTGACATCTATTAGTATATATTTCCCAGCTGATGCTGAGTGTTTTACTCCCAGCCTCCATTTGTCCTTGATGGCAGCAATCTTACTTAAACTATAATTTATTTGTGTTTCACTTGTCAGCTTTTTGTCATTAGGCATGCATTTCCCTCCTAGATGTAGCTCATCCCTTTAGTATTGCTTTAGTAAGAAAGATGTTAGCGCCGCAGAGTAATCCCCGTGCAGCGGATAAAATGATTTTCAGAAAAATAGGCCCTATTTTACTGATAAAGGTTGGTGATACAGAGCAAATTAAACTACGCTTTCAACTAAACAGACCAGGGAATGAAGGAACATGGTCACAGACACGGAGTAATACAAAGGCTCCAAGGATATATGTCTGCATAAAACAGAGCGCACATTTACTTAAATCATCTGATTTGAATAAAGAGCCTGTAAAAATAGCTTTTATTCTCCAATTTAAAATCTGTGCGGAGTCAGAGTAATAAGTTATGTAATAGTACAATTTATTTTAAATGTAATTTATACATTTGGAAAATATTCCAAAATATATGACTGTTAAGTTTCTGTTAAAAGGAGACGGAAACAGGAAGTAACAACAAAGAGCCAATAGCAAGAATTAGATTAAAAAGGAGTAAATGCTATTTTTTAAATTATTTGATAAACTTCAGGACATTCGAGGTTTTACAACTTTGTAATGTAATTTTATCTTCTATAATTTTAAATAATATGGCGTTAACAATGTCGGCAGTGAAGCACCGCAAGCATTTTGTCTTCACCATTTTGACCTCTCCATGATTCTCAGACTCTTTTTTTTTTCCTGAGAAGGAGAATCTAACGGAAGAGATGTCTACAGTTTGTGGTTTAGTTTTGCAATTAACTATTGTTTATATTTTATGGACGATTTTGTTTTTGTACAACTATTGGTTTGATTATAATTGAATATTTTAAACTATGCTTTTGAATTTTTCTGTAAAAATAGGGATCACCATAAAAGAATATGGCTGGGTATCATCAATCAGTTTCTAGAATTGATTTGATCGATTTGATTCCTTTTTTTATTTTTTTAAATTGTTTTGGTCTTCTCAATTCAATTTTATAAGATTACATTTTGAGTTTACGCAATTTATACATTTAGACACATTTGTTTAGAAATACATTAACAATCTATATATATATGTTTTGAGGATTTTCATATTAATCTGATACAGTTAACATACTGTAAATTTTATTTGTGGAATTTTAACGATTTTGTTAATACCAGACAGTTTTTCATGGATTCTCAAATGAAGAAGCTCCAACAATTGTTCTACCTCTTCCAGAGGACTTTTCCGTTTGGCCACTAGGTGGCGATCGTACTATAGCATTACACCTTATAGCAGAAGAAGAAGAAAGTATGATCAAAA
>NC_050525.1:25217092-25229056 GCF_002922805.2 Oryzias melastigma | reverse complement strand
TCATATTAATCTGATACAGTTAAAATACTGTAAATTTTATATGTGGAATTATAACGATTTTGTTAATACCAGACAGTGTTTCATGGATTCTCAAATGAAGAAGCTCCAACAATTGTTCTGCCTCTCCCAGAGGACTTTTCCGTTTGGCCACTAGGTGGCGATCGTACTATAGCATTACACCTTATAGCAGAAGAAGAAGAAAGTATGATCAAAAAACTGTGTTTTAGACCACAAATAGTTATTTTAAAAATATCTCATTAAAATAATTTGAAAAACTCATGCCTCTTAGTTTATAAATATGTTCCATTAGTCAACAATGCATGTTTACGTCAACCAAGCGTTAGCATTAGCCGCCCTATGGGATATTGCATTATGCGTTAGCATGAAGCTAACAAACTTTAGCGTTGTGCGTTAGATCGATCTCTACTTTTATGGATCGATTATTGATCTATTAAGCTTAGATCGTTCAGATTAATTAATCGATTTTATCAACGCAGCCCTGCAAATACTTATAAAGAATATGTATAAAGTAGATTTTTTTTTGACAATAAATTCAGATGATTGTGAGAAAAAAGTTGAAATTTTACTAGAATTATGTTGTACAATTATGAAAAATAGTTGTAAAATAATGAAAAAAAGAAAATCAAGTCTTAAAATTAAGCTATAAAAAGCTGTAATTTTATGAGAAATAGAAAGTTACATTAAGCTTTTAAGCGTTTTCGACAAAGCTCATCAAACATTATGTCTTTATTTATGCTACAGACAATTGAGAATCTCGCAGAATATTCCTTCTTAAGTCAAGCAGTTTCACATATAAGATGAACTTTGTTTTGTAAAACGTTGACTCTAATTGTAAACAGTGGGTAACAACTTATTTTAATGTTTTTTTTCTTTCATTTTGTCATCTAAGTGTAATAATTACATCTATTTCTAGTTAGGAAAGTGCCTGCAAATGTCCATGTTCTCAAATGAAGTACAGCTCTGGTCATAAGGATTGGATATATTTGTCAAAACGTTTGAATCATAAACCACAAGCCACAACTTCTCTGAAACCAGTCGAGATCCTTGGCGTGAGCCAAATGCCTCACAGTATAGTGTGTTTCGTATCACCCAAGAGACTGGAAATGAGTGGGCTTGACAACTTTTATTACATTTTTGGTAAAAAAAAACATAATTCAGGGTGAATGTGATGTATAATAGTGCAGGTATTACCATCAAATGAAACCCAAACCAGTCTAGTGGGGGTCAGTAGTTGATGAAACTACTCCAAGATTCATTTTAATTAGTACTCTTAAAGGTGGGCAGGGTTGACAGCAGCACCTGATCCATTTTAAGAGTAATAAGTTTCTAAAAGTCCCATATAGAATCAGAAAAAAAAAACTCAATGTTTGACTCGTTTCCTTCTTTTTTTTTGCTGGAGGAGTTAAGAAAAGGATCTTAGGTTTTTTTTTTTTTTTTCCGCTTTTTGTGGCTGTTTGCAATACTACTACTGACATGCATCACAAAAGACGGCGGTACTGTGGCATTCACGTTTCAACACAAAATAACCAATGCCGTTTTGACATGTTGTTTGTGGTGGTAAATATGTCAGCGGTTAATCCTGTGAAGCGGAGAAAGAAACGCTCAGCTTCTGTGTTGGTTCCCATTATGGATACATGCTTGTTAGACGGCCTGCTGTGCCCCCAACCACAGCAAAGATGCCACGTATTAACTTTTCCTTTATTCAAAAACTTTTAGCAAAGCAATTAAAAATCCTGACCAAAACATAGGAATGTTTTTTTAGTCGAAGAAAAATAATATAAATGGAACGTCTAGTAAAAATACAAGCGGTATTGTAAATAAAATTATATTCTTATGGTAATAGTTTATGAAATCGTTCAAGAATTGAACTAAACAACTTACTGTATTTGTTTTATGGAATCTTCTATGCTGTTTAAAAGCAACATTTGAAATAGCTTAATGTTGTTGACTCATTTAATATCTAATTAGGATTATTAACGTAAATGGATTCTCTACATCTTCTGATTAATCTATAACTTCAGTAAACGAACAAACAAACAAACAAAACAATAGTCTTAAGGCATAGTCGAATACAGTGCAGTCCAAAAGTTTTACACCTTTTTTTAATATATTCATGATTATTTACATTGCAGATTCTCACTGGAGCATCAAAACTATGAACGAACACGCATATGTACTCAACAAGGTGAAATAACTGAAATCATGTTTGATTTTCTTTGATAGTCTGTTGCTCAAATAACTGCTTAACTCAGCATTAGCCCTTAAAACCTCAGTAGATGCCAAATCAGCCAAAAAGGCTATCACGTCACCAAAATACTGGCTAACTCAGAATTAGCCCACAAAACCTTACCTTACCTTAAGTGTACTTGTGACCAAGACTTTAATCTAATATAGTAAACAGTATATTCTTAGATAGCGCTTTACTACCTTCTTAGGAAGCCCAAAGCACTTTCCAGTCACAGTCCCAATTACGTTAGCGCACACACATTCCCACACTGATGCCGAACACTGGCGCCAATCTACAACCACAGGAGCAATGCTGGGTTGCCCAATGACACTTGGGCAGATGGACAGACAGGGCAAGGGCCCAACTTGCAATCTTCCAGTCAGAGCTTGATCACTCTACCTCTGCACTAGAGCCGCCCCCCAAATATAAATCAGCGTTTTATTGGACCCTCATTCCGCGTTCCCTTAAGACAACTTCACTGATAAATTGATCAGTTATCTCCTCGTCTTTCACCAACATGATCCTTGGATGTCTTCATTTAGAATTGCTAATTTCCGGCTATTACACAACTGCTATTGACTTTTAGAAAAACCTCCCTGTGAGCCAGGAATTTTAATGAATGGAGTCATTTAACACAACTTGTAATAGAGGTTTTCCCCCGGGTTTGCGTCTCCAGGCTGTAATAATCAATTTGTATGCAAGCCTTAGGCCCAGCCATGAGCACAGTTATCACATATTATTCTGTCTGCTAATGAGTATATCTTCCACAAAGTGTGATTATTCTCACTGTCCTGGAGTCTATTGCTTGAACTTGGACATTTTATTTGTGATACACTGCATTTAGCTGGCAGATCCATTTGTGAGTGTGAGTGACTGACATGGCCCTAGAGGATTCTGGGAGGAAGCGATAAACTTGGCAAAAGTTTTTCCTCTTTTTCTCCCATCAGTTGTGTTTTCATGAAGAAGGAGGCCCATTGAGGGTAGAAAGCAGGGATGCACCGTGTAATGTTTGCATCTGAATGAGGAAGTTAACACTGACTCGATACGTTCCAAAATGAACCTTTTTAAACTTAACGAGGAACTTGCTTAACGAGGGAGCTCGGCACTGATAAAAATATGTTTCCTTTAGTGATCAGAACATGTTTATTACTTTAAGGAACTGACTTGGGGTCTTAGCAGCTTCTCCATTGTTTTTTTTCAGCTGTTCTGGCCCTATTCACAGTTAATTGAGTATGTCAACCCCGACGTTTGCCGATACCAGTTTAGATATGACTGGATTTAAGCAAACATACAGGTATTACTATTGAACCACAAGCAATTTTCCACTTTAGCCACATTCACTCACCCTCACTTTGAAGTGTATTACCCTCAGGCAATACTTCAAGTTGGATTTACCGTACTGGAGTCAAAATATAACAAAAGCAACGGGAGCAATTCAGGTTTTTAAATTTGCCCAAGGACAGATAAATTTGTACTGTTAACCCTTTATTTTGTTTTTGTTTTTAGTTTTGTTTTTGAGTTTCGTTTCGTTTTATGTTGCATTGCATGTTCTGGTTCCGTGTTCCAGTTCCATTTCGGTTTTGGTTGGTTTGGTTTGTTTTAACTTGTGCGAAGCTAAGCTAAGCAAACAGATCAGAGCTGAAGGCCTCTTGTGTTGGACCTATCTTACGGTTACAACAGGGGGTTGTGGGTCTTCTGACATAAGGTGTATATTTGTATAAACCCCTTTTTCTAGTTTAGCCTAAACTTTATTTATATTGGTTATATTCCTTTTTGTTGGGTCAGACAAAAAGAAGAAGAGGGAAGAAGAGAGAGGGATGTTTGGGGGAGGTTACAATAGGAAATATTTGTTCTTGTACTGTTGACCCTTTAAACCAGGGGTTCCCAAATCCAGGCCTCGAGGGCCGGTGTCCTTACAGGCCAAACACACCTGATCCAGGTAATCAGCAGCAGATAGGGCAGGATTTCTTCAAAAACCAGCAGTAGGGATATCTAAATAACACATACTCTTTGACTTACCATAAATCTTTGACAGTTTGGTGTCAATCATCTAATTCTCAAGTAGAGAAAAGCTGTTAGGAACTGATAGTAGTGGACCCAAAATACAGGACAATGAAAGTTAAAGGTTTATTGTGAAGTAGTAAGGGAAGAGCAGGGGGTCTGGATTGTAGTTCTTAAGATGGCTAAACGGTTAAAAATCCACATAGCTTCACAATCAAAGGTTATCTGTATGTTGCTGATCAGGACAACATAAAAAATATTGTAAGTAACAACTTAAATCTCTAAATCTTAAAAGAGTAATAACAAGAAATATGGTATAATTATATGCACAGTGGGCACATTTAACAATGTGTTGCAAGAACATTTTTTTCCAGGCACCACATGGTTCTCTTTGCAATCAGCTTTTAATCTTTATTTTGAAGCATTTGTGTTGATTGTAGAGATTTGCAGTCCTTCCCACAGGTTACATCGCCTGCATACATAGATCCGTTTGCAGCATATTGATGATTACAACCAAGAAAATAAATCTCTCTCCTTCCAGAACAGTCCGACTGTGTTTATGAAAAATAAAAACAAATACGAAGATGGAGACCATAAAGCAGGAGTGTCAAACTCAGTCGTACAAGGGGCCAAAATCCAAAACACACCTTAGGTTGTGGGCCGAACAGAATAAACATTGATTGAACACTCTAAAACAAAATTTTTTAAACTTTAAAACTGCACCATAATTATGAACTGGATATATAGCATTGCCTGAGATAATGCAAGTGTGAATGCTGTAAGCTGAACGTGGCAGCTGAAGATGCTAGTGCTGATAGCTGAAGATGCTGAAATTGACACCTAAAAATGCTAAAGCTAATAGCCAGCAAAAAGATTTGGTAAATGCTATATTAGCCAAATAAAACCTAAAAAAATAGCTAAACTGTGGCTGAAAAGATAGCTAAACTTCAAAATAGCCTAAAAAAACAGAAAAAAGCCTAAATCAGCCAAAACAGCTGGCATTTAGCTGAAAAAGTAGCTAAACTCCAAAAGAACCTAAAACATTTTTAAAAAGGCCTAAATTAGTCAAAATGGGTAACATGGAATTGTTAGCTATGACTTCAAAAGAGCCTAAAAAATCTTCATAAATGCCAAAATAGTCCAGAAAGCTAGAATAATGCAAATATTTATACTTTAAAACTGTAAATCTTTAACATAATTATGAATAATAAAAAGGCAGAAATATTATTCCACAATAATTCATCTTAAACCTTAAATAACCTTCAATATTTTACTCTCCATAAAATATATATTTTATCAAAATTATACAAGATAACATCAGGCCATTAATAACAATGTAATAAAATGATCTGGAGGTTCCGGATAAAATTAACTGGAGGGCCGGATCTGGCCCCTGGGCCTTGACTTTGACTCGTGTGCCATAAAGTTTCATTTCAACAACAATTATTTTATTTTTCGAATTTATATTTTGTGTTTTACATAAAGTGAAAAATATCTTTTGCTTTTTTGTTGTAATTCAAATATTGAAGTCATTTATTGTATATTTTTTTTTAATTTAAATGTCACTTTATCAAGTTCAATTTGTATTTGGTCTTTTTTCTAGAGACCCCGAAGCAGATATGATGTTTTCTTTTTAATTTGAAGAAAAACCTCAGCTTATATATAAGTTTGTTACTTCACCCTTCTTACCAAAATAGTTTTTTTTTTTATTGTAAGGCCAAAGTTTTTCTTGTAAACAAGTTTATATAGGATTTTCTGACTTCTGGGAGTTCTCCTATTCCCTGCACTCCTATACTTTAAGTTTTCCAGGATTCTGTTTATGCTTTTGTATAGGGGAATCCAAAAATCCTGTACATACATGTACAGTCCTGCTATACTTTTATTTTCCAAAATATGCCACCACCGACTGAGAAATTCATTAGCAGACATGTTGGAGAAAGATCTCCCTCTTGTTATTTCTCCCTAGAACACTCAGCGCTGCCGTAGTACTTTAATATCCTTCTCAAAGCTTCTTTTGTCCTTTGAAAAGAAAGATAAAATGTATAATCTCACTGGAAAAACTCCTCTTGTTGGATTCATTAATGCATCTCTTTGACTGGGTTCTGTTCCTGCAGTCAGAAACCCTGACATCCAGTATAAACAAAGTCCCTTCCTGCTTCCTGTTGCTTTTTTTTTTTTTTTGCTGCTATGAATTTATGGGACTCAGCAGTTGCAGGAACTTGGTGTCAAAACACGCCGGCCGCCGCGGCAGTGTCATAAAACTCTTCCTCAGGCGGGTGGAGCAGCATGGAAACTCGGATGCTGCAGAACAGTTGTTTCCCGCTCCTCCTGCTTGTCATAGCTGGTCCATAAGGACATAACAATGTAGTATATACCGTCTCCATGTGACGCCTCTGACAGCTTCTAAATAACCCTCTAATTATCCCACGGTGGCTATTTTTGATTCATTTATTTATAAAACTCCCCACAGTTCAGGAGCTTGCAGCAACCCTTCCTCATGAAATACCAGCAGTCTGAAGATGTTAATATTTACACAAAATTGTTTATTTAAGAAAAAAGTTGATTAAGTCAATCATCTTTTTAAACTCCAAGTGTATCGTGAAGCTGTAAACATTTCATTTTACTTTTGAGATTGTTTTCATAAAAGAGAAATGATCCCAATGTTTGTTATATTTTACACTCAGAATACTTTTATGAGGAAAAGGTTTCCATCTTTCTGCCAGATATTCCTTCACAAAAGGGTGAGGAACAATAAAGACCTTTTTGAACCAAGAATTTCTCAAGGTTTGAAACAAATTTGTCACACTTCAATTGGGAGATGGGAAAAAAAAGTAGGAAATACTGTGATGGATGTAAGGAGGTGACTTAAAGCAGTGCTTATGTTTGTCTCCACTGCTGTCTGTAATACTTCATGATAGGTTAGAATAAAAAAGTACTTTTTCACCAAATGTGTGGAGGGAAAAAATCAGTGTTCCATCTTTTTGTTTTATGAGCGCTCAGAGTTAGTAAAAAATGAAGTTGTGTTTATTTTGTCTGTTTTTTTTTTTAGTTTGTTTTCTACCCTCAGGATCACACCAAACTAAACTAAACTAAACTGGACTGGACCAGACTAGACAAGACTAGACCAGACTAAACCAGACCCAACCCCACCAAACCAGACCAAGCCGACCCCAACCCTAAAAACAAAACCCAACCAAACCAACCCCAAATAATACCAATACCAAACTCAAAACAAACCCAAACCCAACCAATAAAATGGGACCTGTTTTATTTTAGACACTCCCTCTTATGTAGACGTGGGTCATTTGGAGTATATTTTAAGTTTTGTTGAATTTATTGAAATAAAACTGAATCAGTGAAATGACAATAATGTATTAGTTGTTTTGCTACATGGTCATGTATCACGAGTCGTATCGTCATTGCAATATTATCACTAATACTATCACTAATATCGAATATTGCAAGTTTTTCTAATATCCTGGTGATACTGTGTCCAAGTGTAGATTATTTATCAAGTAACAAAAATCAGGTTATTGACATTCAACAGATGATGAAGTATTTCAGAAATTAATATTGCATTGCACACATGATGTAACCAAAACAGAAAGCTTATTGATTTTTATTAAGTAACTAAATGGAGTGCCTATTGATTATCATAGATATATTTACAGTATTGCAAAAAATCATTAAGTCATGTAAAATTGAATTATAATGTATTCTAACTGTAAACATCTATTGAAATATTTCAGAAATAATAATTACACATCGCATCATGACTACCATGCCTGATATTTAAGATGAATATCATTTACATTTTTATCATAATATCACAATACATTTGAGAAAACTGAATTAGTAATAAAATAAGTTTGTATTGTGTTAATAGATACAGATTTATTCACAAGTTAATTCATTATTGTGTTGTCATAAAAATGTTATTACCCATGATGCATCTGGATTGATTTCCACCCGCGTCTGCTTGACATCATTTCTTTGTCACAAACATACAGTCGGACTGATGGAATAACTCGATCAATACCTTGTCATCAGTGATCAGTACATCCCACGCATGTTCTTGCTTCAATCTTTTTAACACAAGCCCTCATTTGGCGTGACACAAACTGATTACATCTTGACAAGCACATGACTTCAGTCAGTTGGTCTCGCCGCCGGACCGCGTTACAGTTCCACGTCTCCTGGCGGAGTATCGACGTTGAAATAAGGAGTCTGTCATCGCCGTGTGCCTTCACTACAACAGAAGCCACATTAAGCTGATGGAAATCAAATTACAGTTCCAACTCACTAGTGTAGAAAGGGTTTGTTTGCTGCGGCAAACACGGTCAAAAGAAATGCTGCAACAGGACACCTCGTTGTTGTACAAATGAGATTTCCAATCAGAGGCAGGAGCTCATGAAGCCTGAAGCCATTTGTCATCTCCCTGTTTGCTCTGCCTGGCTTTTCTCTGTGACAGCACTATCTGTTAAATTGTAAAGGAAAGGAAAGGAAGTGATCATGCAGCAGAAACAGAAGGTGATGACGGAAGCATTGAGATTTCACCGGATTAAAAAAAAATAAACGTTGAAGAGGAACTTTACTCAAGAGAGACAGACGTAAAGAAGCCTTCACAGAGCCACGCTAATGGAAAATGTGGTGTTTTTAACATGTCCTTGTAGCATTTTTGTGACGGTGGAGGACGTTTATCAAATCATTTAGGATTAAAATGAGATTTCTGGGTATTACTTTTATTAAACTGTGGTGAATCAGGAGCAGATGAAAAAAAATGCAGCTGAAACATGCGGGCCAAAGTCTACCTGCTCTGCTCCATTCTGATCATTGACTGTGTTCCAAACAGGAAGTACCTGCTGGCTCCAAGAAGCCAAAATCCCATAGACTAAAGAAAAGAAATAAACAGCTGTTACTCCGTCATTCTATTTGTCAGAAGAACCATTCTTGATTGGATACCTTTTTTTAAGATGTTCTTGCTAATTCTGATTTTGTTTTTCATTACATGATTTCTTTAACTCAAGTTAATGAAGTCATATACTGACCAATCAGATGCCTCAGTAAAAGCATGTGGTGTCCGCTGGCCCCGCCTTGAACGTTTGAGCCGCTTTCAGTGGAAGAAGGGGTTTGGACTTTGAACTCATGATTGACAACAATGGTTACCGTAGAAACGTTAACTTGGACCAATCACTGTCGTCTGGCTCCAACATGGCGACGTCCGTATTGCAAAAAGAATGGTGACTAAATTGGCTTCATTTCCCTGGAGCAAGAATTAAGGCTGTAGACGTGGATGAGATGACTTGCGCCTCCACTGGGTTGTCGGTGCTACTTAACGACTGCGGGGGTGGGGGTGGGAGGGGTCACCTGAGATGAAAGCGAACGCTGACCTGCAGTGAGACTAAACAAGAACAGGAAGTGGGGTTGTCCTTAACATTCGGTTGAGTCTTAATAATCCCCTCCCCTATAGTACGATCTATGTAATTATCTGTTTTATATTGATTTTAATGTTTTATAATGTATGTATTTTTATTAGTAGATATTTTCATTTCTTTTCTCACATTTTTATTTTTTTTTAAATTTTGGCTGAAAATGACATAATTGTAATTCAAAGTATGCTTTGAAAATACAGTAGATCTGAATATGATTTCCGTGAGTCTTTAACACATGCTGGCTGCAAAGAAAGCACCAAAAGTTATATTTTTCTGTTTTGTAGTCATATAATAAATGTCTATCTTGCCCTGTGGACCCATTGTGACGCTTGACTCAAACTGAGTGACTTTTTTTTGTTCTTGTCATGTTAAACTCAAAGAACCAGAGTTGCTTATGTTTGAAACTTCCTTCTCAGTGCTGCAGCAAATCATTCATTTCCACAGGAGTCACTCGGGCCTTACTAAGCTTTGACAACCTATCTATAATTGGAATTCTATGTGTTGTAAACACAGCAGAGGAAAACGTTTAAGCTGGGGGGAAGAAGTCCTGCAACATGACAGCTCTAGTTTTGTAAGTTTTAGTCTGGAGTTAACGCAGGAGGTCTCAAACATGAAAGAAGGACTCAGTTTTATAGCATTCATGAAGGATGAACAAATTTAATTTATGCTCAGTTGGTTTAATCCCAGAGGATCAGACTAACATTAAGTTTGGAGTCCCATCCAGTTGTGCCAGGAGCATCTTTAAGCTGGTTATAGAATGAGCCAATTCAGCCGGTCGGCTGCAGGATGGGGTTTGGAAGAGGTCAGTCAGCTGGCAGTGTGTCAACAACATTGCAGGCTCTGACACACGAGTTGCTACCTAGTTTAGGTAATAGGATTCCCACTGTGGGAAATGAGCAGGGGAAGAAGGAAGGAAAGAAAACAAGCAATGAGTTACTTCTCTCATTTTGGTAGATGCCCTTCTCAAGGACACAAAATCCTTCTGCTGCTTCATTTTCAACTGTTGATGTGAAACTTCGCTGCAGGTTTGACCATCTGAGCTAATGCATTTTATCTCCACAAAGGGTTTCAGGTGCTTTCAAAGTTTCATTTGTGTTTCCAGACCTGACAGTGTGACCAATGGTGTGCAGTAAAAGCAGCTTTAGACCAGGAGTCCCCAAACCTTTTCTAATGAGGGCCACACAACTGTTTTCTTCTCAGATGTGGGGCTGGGGTCGGTTTGTAGGATAACAGAAAACGTGTAACAATCACAGCCTAAACATAAACATTAATAGTTTTACAGAAAGCCAAACATGGCTAAATTTAAAATAATTCATTTCTGTAATATTTATAGAAAAATAATGATACCAAAACATTTTAAAAACTACTTTTAAAGCATTACCTGTAATAATGCTAGAGTGAATGCTGTAAGCTTTATGTGGCCGCTAAAGAGGCTAGTGCTAATAGCTAAAGATGCTGAAATTGATAACTAAAAACACTGAAGCTAATAGCTGAAAACACTGAAGATGACAGGTAGCTAAAATATAAGCTAAATGCCAAATTAACCTAAGAAACTGGTAAAATCTGTTGTCTAGCCAACACAGCTAGCATAAAGCTAAAATATTAACTAACCTCTGCTTTAGAGGAAGGTATCCAGAAAAAGAGACACTCAACCTTCTCTTACTGGAAAACTCTTTCTTAAAAATCAATTTAATCTGGTCCGCCAAATTGGAAGACATTATTTTGATTACCCGTAGTTGTGGTTTCTTTCTCTGGAATTCCGGTGCCTCCCCACAGAGGGCGCACTACAAAGAAATTAACCTTTTGTGCAGGCACAGAAAGTTATTCTGATTTCATTTGTTGTTTTTTCAGATATTCATGTGTGACTTCCAAGTCGGACAGTCATTTTTTAGATGATTCCAACACCAAATGAACTGAGAACGGAGTTTTTCCCTGAAGAACATTAACCCATTGGTGAAGATGGCACCAACAAATAAACAAAAACCACAGTTTTAAAAAATAAAAATAGTATGTTTTCGTCCAGATCCCGTGTAATTTCTTTCTTTTACGAGGTGAATTATCAAAACCCGCCATGGATCTGCTCCTGGTCCGGCCCTTCTGTCAAATTTTAGAACTTTTTGTGGCCCGTGAGCAAGAAATTTTGCCCATCACTAACCTAACTCAACACTCATGTCATTATTGTGTCCTAAAGTTTATGACTAAACATTAGAACTATTCAACCCTTCGCTCCAAATCTGTGTTTCAGATATGTTTTCTTCCCAAACATCTGTGAACCTCCTGCTT
>NC_050525.1:25208385-25217046 GCF_002922805.2 Oryzias melastigma | reverse complement strand
AGCCGTGAGAGCAGATCGTTTTCCAAATGAGGACCAAAGCCTCATACTTAGAGGTCTGCATCACTCCCCATTAATTGACACAAACCACTGAAGCCTCCACACAGACTCGAGTGGTATGCGCCAATTAAAGGCTTTAATTGCTTCATAGGAAAAGCAAAAATGTTTAAAATGATATTTAAAGTTTTGCCGCACCAGAACAGAAGTACTATGAAACGAGTTCTATAGCATCATGAAAATAGTAGAAGTATAAGGAAATATACGGATACACTGGTACCTCGTTTACCGTGGGTGTTATGTTCTCAAAAAACCCGCAGTAGGGATTATGGAGCAGTCATCTTCATTTTTTTACAATAATTGTGTGAATGTTTAGTAAGCATTCACACTATAGTGATTCTCCTGCTCCTTTCTGTACCTTTTGTGGCACATAAACACTCAATCACATTTTCAGCGATTTCAACAATCTTGGAATCAAAATGTTCAGCTTCTTCAGGACATTACTGATGGTATTTTTGGAATTCATTAACTTAATAGTTTTTGAAATATTCAACAAAATTCCCCACAGACAATGAATGAGAAAGTATTTAAAGGTAGTTTAGCAACAAGCTTTTAAAATATCCATGGGCTATAATTTTTATATAATTTAATATATTCATATAATTTATAATATATAATTTAATATATTCATGGGCTATAATTTTTAATATTTTATTGTAATAAAAAAAAATGGAGTTTAGCTAATATTTTAACAACATGTTAATGTTTTTGGCTCCCTTGTTGTCTACTGTGGATTTTTTTAGGCTAATTTAGAGTTTAGCTTCTATTTTAGCAACATGCTAACGTTTTTGCTAACGTAGTTTACTAAGGAATTTTACACTATTTTGGAGATTAGCTTGTATTTAAGCAACACACTAAATACTTTTGCAAATTTGGCATGGATTAGGGATTTTTAATCAATTTTACTACAAATTCTTTAGAAATTTAGGTCAACTTCAGAGTTCTTTTATAGTTTTTTACTGAAATACACAAAAATACACATAAAAACAAACCGCTCCCTGAAAGCGAGACTCAAACGAGACTAAACTTTAGTTGTCATGAGACATGTACTACTTAGTGTGAATAAAAGTGAAAAATGTTTCTGGTAAATTCTTGGGATATATCACAATATGTATCGTGAGATGTGTATCGCGATACGTATCGTATCACCAGAGTCTTGCCAATACTCACCCCTGTTATCCAGTTTTAAGTTTTATTTAGGAATCTGAACGAAATGTAAACACAAGACATGGCGAGGAGGAGATTGATTGACAATGGTTTACAGCCAATCAGGAAGCACGACACGATTACCAATCAATAGATTAAATGAATATTAAACAAAAGTGTTGCACCGAAACCACAAAAGATGAATTGCGATTCTGTGAAGGAATATTGTCAAATACAGCATCTTTTTTAGGTTGTAGACATCCATGCAAGGTATGCTGGGATATTTTTTGCTTTGAAATTGTACTAGCATAGGTTTAAACTTAAAAAGTAAAATATTATGATCATCCTAAAAGATAAAAGCTACAAATTTGCAGGCTAAAACTGCCTCCCTTTTTCCACGGGGAAAACTCTATTTGATTACTTAAAGAACATTTTAGGTCAAGAAAATTTGGAGAAGCCAATTAAAGTATAACACACTCGTTGATCCACTAAAGCTCAGTGTCGATATATTTTTCTCAGCCTTTTATCTGTGTGTTTTTCTCCTATAAGAGAAGCTTTAGAAAGTCTTTCACTGAGGTAATGATGTTGTTCTGCCGCCTTTAATAATAGCCTAAAATGGCCCGTGTGCTTCGCAGATAAATGATATTCGGTGGGAGGAAAAGACGAAGCTTTTTCTGAAAATGGACAACAACTCGGTCGGCTTCTCCGCCAGACACCCCTCGCCCCACCCACACTTTCGCTTTCCCTCCATCATCCCTCATCCGTGTTTTTGTTGGAGATGGGGCGCGACTGGTCATGAAGCGACTGTTTTCTCCAGAAGTTTGAATTTCCTTCCTCTATTGCTTTGTTTTCCTTCCATTGATCCCTTTTCTTGTCACATATCCAACAGCTTATCCCTCGCTTGCACAAATATCCCTCCACTTTATGTCCTTTCGTTCCCGGAATCCTCAGCAAATTCTACCTGACTCTTTCCCCTATCAGACGAGTGTCATCCAGAGCTGTTTTCTGCCAGAGCTGAGCCGAAAGACAAGAATTAAGCCACATTTACATGTGGCAGGATTAGCATCCTCCGAAACACAAAATGGAAAAGCACGACTCCTTATTAGTAAACAAATATGCTACATCCCAGGCCTTACACTTTTCAAGGCTGCGCTGAAACAGTTCTCAGATTGATCTCACGGTTCTCCGTCAGCCACTGTAACTTGAATCAAACAAGCAATCAATAACAATACTTTTAATCTTCTTCAGGTCGTGTCTGAATATAAAACACTTTAATGCTGAATCAGAACTTCTCTCAACCGTTTTGTGTGAGAAAGAACACAATGGCCAATGTACCCGTGATATCTGTTTAGGTGTTATGAATTTGTTCTCTTTCTCCAGAGTTCTAACACTTCCCAATTCTCTACACTTCACTTCCCATCAGCCCCTACTGTCACTCCCAGGAACCCCACAACTGGTTCTCATCAGTAATCACCTCTAGAGTCTGTCATTGGACACCAGTAAAGATCGACAATCATTGAAAACTAAGTTCAGCGTACTGTCTTGTGGGGTCCAGATGACCCCACTTTTAATGTAAACAAGCTCCACTGCTCCGTATGGATGCTAAGCTAACAACACTCATGCAACTTGAGGCTATCACCACTAGTACAACTCGTGGAAGATTTCCAACAGGAAAAGGCAGGTAACGAACAACGAGATAATCGCCATGATCTCCTGGAGAGAAGAATGAGCAACAAATGTGAAACATGTAAGGAGATTTAACTCTTTATTGACTCATTGAAGGACAGGTAAAGGTGTTATTGTTTTTTTTCCTCATTCTTTGCTTCCTCTCTCCGTTGCTCGTCTGCAAACAGACTGAATCTCTTCTGCTGGACGGCGTCTTGTCATCTCTGGTTTTGGTATCTTCCTTGAGAAATTTTTCGGTGCTGCAGTCGTGTCTGACATGACAGCCCCCCTCCCCGGGTTAAGCATCATTCATATTCATGGCTGCAGTGTTCAAGAGCTGCTTGGAGCTGAATAACTGTGGGGCTTTTTAGCTACCGTCCCGTCTCTCTTTCTTCTCTTTCTTGAATGTGGTGTCTTTTTATTCCTCTCCGTTCTAAATGCAGCTGATACGAGCCCACATGTGCTACGTCGAATCTCATGAAAATAATTGGTAGCACAGCAACTACAAGAAGAAGAAAGGCCAAATCAATAGTTCAGAGCTGCTTCCACTGTGGTTTTTATTTTCTAGAGGTGATGTTTCCAAGATGGCGTGACGAAGTGAGATAATTATCTGCACAATTTCAGAAGCAATGAAAAAAAAAAAATCTGTTCACATACATCTATGTTATTGTTCCTCACAATGTAAAGCTGAGCAGCTCGTGCAGGAGAGCGTCCAGACCTCTGCTGGGGAGGGACGTGGCATTTGGAAACTGAAGTGTAATCATGTACCTGCAGCAGAAACACAAGTAAACAAATTACACACGTGCTAATCAAGGTGATTTGGCGCACAAATATTAGAAAAGGAATTAGGTTTTGGCTGAAAGACCATTAACTGTAATTTTCTAAGGTTGGTTCAGTTTTGGCAGCGTTCCCTTGCAAATTTCTCTAATTACGCCTTCATGCTTGCATGTTTGTGGAGCTGTAGGCGGAGTTGCTTCACCTACATGTTGTGTTACCAGGTTCATTTCATGTGAGCTGGTCTATTTTAATCCAGTCCTCCGATGTATTCTCCATGGAAAATAGATATTTAAAAAAAACTTTTATCCTGATTTAAAATGTGCAAAATAGAAAATATTGATCAAAATCTAGTGTGAAAGAATTCTGTCAAAACTGTGAATAAATATGCATTTACCAAGGAAAAGTATAATTAAACACAAATTCTAATTAAAATGCTTTTCACAATAAAAAAACAAACAAACAGTTATTCTGATTTAAAATGTGAAAAATAGAAAAAAATGACCAAAATCTAGTGTGAAAGAATTCTGTCAAAACTGTGAATAAATACGCATTTACCAAGGAAAAATATAATTAAACACAAATCCTAATTAAAATGCTTTTCACTGTAAAAAAAGAAAAAATTATCCTGATTTAAAATGTGAAAAATAGAAAAAAATGACCAAAATCTAGAGTGAAAAATTCTGTCACAACTGTGATTAAATACACATTTATCCAGGAAAACTAAAATCAAACAAACTAATAAAAACGCTTTTCATGATATTAATTAAAAAAAAAAGATAAACATCTTTCTTTGTTTTTAGAGAATTCTCAAATTTAAAAAAATGCCCAATACAAACTACAAATACAAACTGTCATCTCTGTCAATCTCTTTTTTTTTAATAAAACCTACTCTTGTAAGAGTTGTATATAATACAATATAGAATTTTAAGGCTAATATTAATAATATTGGTAAAAATAACAAAAAACAAATAGTTTCAAATAAAATTATGACTTAAATCAGCAACACAATGTGACACAGTCGTGACACTAGACTGTTTTTCTAAATAACTGTGGTAAAATAATAATACATATACATGTAAAAAAAATCAGTTTGTTGTGTGTTTTTATTGATTACAGCATTTTACAGAATTTTTTTAAATGTTTTATGGACATTTTTTACAGTGTAGTTGGGATAGGCCCCAGTAACCCCAAAAGGGATTCAGCGACTTAAGAAGACGGATGGATATTCTACCGAAATCTGATTTATGTTAATATTTTAGAGAGTAATAATTGTAAATTAAGCTTTGGCCACCAACCGTGAATCACATTATTGCTGTCTTTTTGGACTCCATATATTAGAAAATAAAATAATAAATTCCGGACCAAGATTGTTCTCCAGAAAGTGCCGGGCTTCATTCAATAATAATCCCTCATTCATATATAATTTTGTCTTCTGAGAGTAAAACGACTGTTAATGAAAATGGCAGCTCTTATCAATGAAAGAGGAAGAAAATGTCATGTGGAAATGGGATGAACATGTGAGGGGTGACAAACCACACTGAGCGCGCTCAATGAAAGGCAGCAAGACAACAGAGCTCAAATATTTCATTAGGTTGATGACTGATGTCTCGTCCCGCCGTTGTATAAAGCAGCAGAAATTCAAAAAAATGGAAATGTTAAAGGCTGAAGGCTAATGTGGCAGACTGTGGAAGAATTGTGAAATTGAATAATTCAGAAAGAAATTACTCCTCAGTGGGGAAACGTGAATAATTCAGGGTATTATGACTTTAATGAACTATCAGCCACACGCAGAATGGAGTGGAACTATGATTAATTCCACATCTGGATCGGCAGCTCCGACTGCTTCTTAGAAAATATGACGCAAAGGAAAGGGTTTGCCCTTTGCTAAGTTTTCCAGCTCCACGCTGCAGCGTTTCGATCTGCTGAGCTGCAAGTGGAGGAGTTTCACTTTTGTGACGGCCCGAAGCGACGAGCGCACTCTTCTGTTCAACGGTCTAGATGATGGAGGGAGACGTCTGTCGTCAACTGCCAATAACCACTTAGAAACACGGAAGGCGAGAGGCGTCCCTGGTTGCTCAGCGTGACGCCCGCCTTTGCAGTGGTTGCGCGTCACGGGGTGAATGTGAAGAAGCAGCGGTGCAGCTGCCTGATGGAGGCGCGCGCCAAAATGAGGAAACACGTCGCGAGGAGATGAAACTGTGGCCTCGGGGTGGAAAGGATGACTGAAGAGACTTGAAGAGAGACACTTTGTCGTCACCTTCTGTCAACTTCTCTCCGACTCAAGTGCTCTTGAGCAAAGATAATAATGTGATTCTTAAGTGGAACTTCAGACACTTTGTGGTCATTTTGGTGCAATTATCAGCCAGTGTCGTTCAGGTGGGTTTTAAGGGTCACCAAACAGGGAAGTTGGAGGCTGACTCCGCCCACAGCCAAAATGTGATAATCCAGTCAAAGGGGTGTGGCTAGGGGGCATTATTACTAGAGCTGCAGATCATGAAGTGGGACTGGAACAGTTTGACCAATCCCAAAATTCTACTGTAATACCTTATTTTAACCTGTAGGGGGCAGCACACAGACAGTTTTGACTATGTTTTCAAG
This sequence comes from Oryzias melastigma, assembly GCF_002922805.2. Taxonomy (NCBI): domain Eukaryota; kingdom Metazoa; phylum Chordata; class Actinopteri; order Beloniformes; family Adrianichthyidae; genus Oryzias; species Oryzias melastigma. The sequence goes on along the minus strand of NC_050525.1, from coordinate 25,210,806 downwards.
AATTGAAAAAAGTTTATTTCAGTTTGTCAAAAATGTGTCAATGACCAACAGTCAGCACTTTTAAAGCCCCATTTATAGAGATCAACAGACAAAAAAAAAAGTTGATTTAGGGTTTGGTTACACTTTAAGCTATGGATGGGCGATAAATCAGTGCTAGCGGGCCCGGCCCGGCCCTCAGCAGCTTGACGCCCAGCAGATCGCCAGTTAAATGTGCCTTTTTTGATCAAAATGCAGCAAGCAAATTTATATAACTGAAACAAACAAACCTCTGCTTTGAGCCGATGTTTGCGACTCTTCCTTTCCTTTTTTCATCTTTTAAGTTTTAAAGAAGGACAAACACGGCTGGAGGGGCACTGCACTGCAGAGTTATAGATTTCATCAAACTTTTGAATTGTTTTATGTACACTTTTATTTTTTTGTATTATTACTAATATGCGCATGAAAAGAGTGGTAGAATAAAATTTTTATCAAAACAAGAAAAAAAAAAAGAAAAAATAATAATATATAGTTACAGTTGTTTGGCACCCCCTTCACCAGATGGCAACCTAGCCAGATTCAAATTGTGTATCACGAAATAAAATATTTTAAATCACAATAACGATATTTATCAGGATATACCACAATAACGTATATGTTCAGTCATTTGCTTAAAAAGTTGACAAAAATGACATTCCTTGCTTTTCTCTGACTTTATTTTTTAAACTAGCATGAAACTGAATCTTTACAAATGAAAAACACTTTTGTTAAAGGATCCAGAAAAAACACTCAACCTTCTCTTACAGGATAACTCTTTCTAAAGATTTGAGTCTTCTGTCTTTGGGGTGAATTTAACTCAACCATTATTGCACTTATATTATATTTTGATACTTTCTCTTCGGGATGTATGTTATGTTTGTTATTGCAGTTCTAATAAAGGGGAAAAAGGGGAAATCTTTTAACTTTAGGTTCTTCTAGAGACTTAAATATCGGTATTGGCTAATATCCAAGAGCCTGTAGGACCAGAAAACCTCATAGCACCCGGACAGGTCAACCTCCATCCGGGTGACAAAGGTTTTAACATTATTGTGATGGATTAATATGTATTTTTGGAAAATCCATTATTTTGGCTGGAGGGGTCCAAGGTGTCAAAGTGTCACCATCAACTATATCGAAATTGACTCTCCTAAACTTTCCATGACAAATATTCTGACATTTGCATTTCTAGTTTCAGTTTTCCCATCATTTATTTTACTCATTCACATCATTTGTTCAGCAGCTCTGTTGAGTTTTCAATCTTTGTCAGAGAAAACTAACTGTAGGCAGACTCCCTTTTTTATTATTATTATTTCAATAAGCTCATCTCCACCCTCAGGCCTAATCACAGAACCTAGCAGAGCCACTTGACATCAGTGGGTTTAGTGACTGAGATGGAGTGCCTGCAAAACTGGTATAAATATGAAACGGAAATCCCCTCATCAAACTTTACTACTTTGACAAAACCAAAGCGTGTTTCACAGTCTGAAGCTCGCAGAAAGATTGACTCGGTTCTGATGAAAGATCGCTTAGTATGCATGCAGTCGTACATTCAGATCAAAGACTTCATGACGTTTTTTTAAAATATGTTTTTTCACTCCTCTAAGTTTCAACTTTTTGTTTAATGTCACAAAGACAGGAACTGTGAATATGAGAGTGGAATGTGAAGTTACTGTGAAATACTAAACATCTCTGTATTATTATCTTTATTTGACAATCAAGCTGCTGGATGGAACTGATGCGTAGAAAAGAACCACAATTCAGAAAAACTGATGAGTTCCTCATTACTGGAAACCTATAAACCACAGAGAGGTCCAATAATCACAGACCAGCTAACCTATATTTATTCAGTTGTAATGGTTTTAGATCTTCAGTATGTGAAATGTATAGCATCAACTAACCCTCTAAGGCACATGTGTCAAACTCAAGGCCCGGGGGCCGGATCCGGCCCTTCAGATCATTTTATTTTATTGTTATTAATGGCCTGATGTTATGTTACGCTTATTTCTAACTTGTATATTTTGATAAAATATAAACCAGGAAATCAGAGCTCACTCATGATTGGCGAGAGTGGTTGCCATAGAAATAATGGCCAATCACTGCTTACTGACTGGCTCCAACATGGCGGCGTCCATATTCCAAAAAAGGCGACTGAATTGACAGCAAATGGTTTTAGACACATAATGTACATCTTAACTTTTCAATACTCTTGTATTAACCCTTTAACTGCCTGCTCAGCCAAACGGTGGAAAACATTTAGAGAAAATGTTTTTAAAAATATCAATTATGTGTATTACTCCCCAAGGTATGGAGCCCCTAAAGGGAAATGAAAAAAAATGTTTCCCAAAATTTTAATAATTAAAAAAATAAAGAATTCTGGTTAGTAACGGGTGTGCACCAGATAGTAAC
>NC_050525.1:25201718-25207978 GCF_002922805.2 Oryzias melastigma | reverse complement strand
AGGCACTTTTATTTGTGTCATGTGATGTTTTAAGAACGTTATCATAGAGTCAAGAGTTCATTAATGCATTGAAACGTACCAACCAGAGACCCCAAATTTAAATCAGGAGTCGATCCGCCTTGAGGCTGAAAACAGAGAATACTTCCTTTTTTCTAGCTCCTCCCCCTTTTTTTGACTGTGTAAGGGGGCAGCAAAAGGACAAATTAAGAGTATTGATTACAAGCTGAACTTCGTTTAAATTTAGCAACTGTATTTGTATGACAGTACTATCACCAATTTGAAATACAATTAATTAATGCAGAAGACATTATAGAGTCACACTGAAATTAAAGTATCTTTTTTTTTATTGTTCATCATGGATTTTGTGCACCCAGCTATGTGCGACCCTTTTTCTGCGTCATCTTTTTCCGGGTAGGCTGGCGCTGGACCCCGCGCTTAGTCCATTTATTGATATTTCAGGATGTGAGTGGGCATGAGAGATTCATTTGTGTACAGAAATTCAATGGTCAGATGTTGTTTACTCTCCAGAAAAATCAATTTCTCACTCTCCTGCCCGACAGTGTGTTTGTCACGTCCCGAGCTAAACTAGTGATAAAGCACTTTCCCACTTTTCCAAATGGATCGCCTGCCTGTTTCCAAGGTCACTGAATCCGCCATCCATGGCTGGGTGTCTGTAAATGTTGGTGGCGGAACAAGAGGCATGATGGGATTGCGTACCCTTCTGCTGCCGCGGGGGGTTACTGTACGAAAACTCCAGCATGACTCATCCTCAAGGTTTATGAATCATCGGCTTATTAATCATAGTGTTTGTGTTCAGCTGCTAACGGACGTAAACAGGAAAAAAGAGACATATTGTGATACAGCAGAAGATGATAAATAACTCCTTCCACAGTTGGGTCTCTTCAATTTACAGTAAAGTCAACGGAAGATGAAGTCTATTTCTGGCTCCTTCAGGTAAAAATACAAACTTTAATAAAGTCTAGTTTGTTTTAATTTGCCATCTCCTCTCAGCTTCGCCCCCCCAACTCATTTACCATCTTGCATAACCGTACAGTGTGTAACAGATGATAAGCAGGTCCCACCATGACTTGCAAACAAGACCTTTACCAGGAAAGCTGATCTAAATCAAGCAGCAGCCACAAAACAAACCAGTGAGGTCGATAGGACGTCTTATTGTTGTTTTTGCTCACAAAGTAAGAATGGTTTTTAGTTGATCTAAGCCCAACAGATTTGTCAGACTTCTGGGCGGAGCAAACCACCAGGAAGATGGTGGATTCTTGTAAAGTCTTTAAAGTTCTTTTATTTAAATAAACTAAAATAAGGTCTTAAAAAGCATCAAATTGTCTTTAAATCTGGTTTAAATCATGTTTTAGTGTCTTTCTATCACATACACAAAGTATTTCCAGGATGCGGTATGTGAACTGGTCGGTGATGGTTTAACGTCAGTTAACTAATTATCTCATGTTTGTCAATGAAATGGGAACGTCATTGAGAAGTGGCTTGAAAATAGGGATTAGTTAAAGTCGGTTTGGGAAAGTCTTTATGAAGCTAACTTCATGGTTTGCCGACAGACATATAAACTTAGTACAACACCAGCTTCTTTTTTTTTTAATATATACATATATTTTTTAATTTAGTTTCAAGTTAACCTGAAAATGTGCAAAAAAAACCACAAGTCAGAGTAGTAAATTGGTCGCTTTTTAACCTCAAATTTCACAATTGAGTAAGAAATGTTTTCATGTTTCTCAAATTAGATTAAAAGTGTATTGATAAAATAATAATCTAAAAATCTAAGAGAAAAATTGAATTATTGGCCAAAACAACTTTACAATAACATCCTTTTTTTGTTGAATATGTAATTACTCAAAACGATTCAATTCATCAAAATAAAGGGCTGCCACGATTAGTCGACTATTAAAATAGCCGACGACTAATTTAAGAGTCGACTAGTCGTTACTTTCTATTATATGGTGTGAGAGTTTAGTAAAGTTGAACAAAGTTGTGAGCGTTCACCACCAAAAATGAACTTTTTTTTATATTTGAATCAGTGAGACCAAAACTTTATCTTTTGTGAAAAATAGTTCCTAGTTTCAGATGATTTAAGACTTGTTTCATTACCAGAAACGACTGAAGGACAGAGGCTGCACTATTTATTAAAAGTTTCATAAACCATCGACTTAATTGTCTTTATTCTTAGTTAGTTTAAAACCAATGATGGTTAAGATGTATGCTTTACATCCAGTTTGCCCAATTAGTCAACTAATTGGAAAAAATAATCTGTTTTTAGTCGACTATTAAAATAATCGTTTGTGGCAGCTCTACTTTACTGCCTTCTAAGAAAATAAAGCGCTATCTAAGAATACGTCATTTACTATCTAATTAGATTTAAAGTCTTCTCAACCTGTATAGTCATAGGTATGTTGATGTTGGGAGTGTCTGGACCCCAACAAGACAGTGCGCTGAACTCTTTTTTGTGATTTTTGATTGACACTGGTGTCTGTGGCAGACAGGAAATATTGTCCACCTTCATCCACCGGATGGAAAACACGTGGATGTAAGGGTCATCTGGACCCCAGAAGACAGCACAAGGGTTCAGAAGATCTTAGAAATCCTGTAAATCTGTAGACACAATGACGAGTCAACTTGTACCACCGGTTTATAAGTACAACTAAAGATGCTGATTTTTCTTCCAGAAAAGTTGAATCTGTTTTCATAGTTTGCTGAAGCACAAAAAGAGATTTTCTACAGTTTTCATATTTTTGCATAAATGAGGCTCGTTCTCCATTACTTCCCCAAATAGGTCAGCATGGTCTAACTGGCTGTTGAGCTCCGACTGGCTTCTCTTGTCCCATTTTCTCCCTGCACTGTTGGGATTTGACAGAATCAGTGTGACATTCGGGTTTGAAACAGACTCCCAGGGTCAGAACTCTGCTCCATTTTCGATGGAGCTTTTTCACTAAAGTGTCCAAAAGACATACATGTATGAACCCAGTCACCGCTTCAGTGAGGTGGTATTGTGGAGTAGAATGAATGAGTTTGACTCATTTTAATTACTTTTTAATAGTTCACACTTTAAAGGATCTGATTGTTTGAAAGGAAGTAATCATCTTCTCTGCTGTAGAGTCCTTAGACCTCACACCACTGCTTCCAACTCTGCACGATGTCGGGCTAAAATGCTGCTTGGACTTGGAAATCCCTTCCACAGAGTTCTCTACGCTCTGTTCTCAAGCTGATCGGAAGTTTGCAAAAGAACTTGAAGCTCTGCAGTGACTGACTGAGGTGTCGGAGCCCTCTGTGCACCTCAGCATGCACTGTCATCACGGGGTCTGGCACTTTGACTTTCCCATAATGCCACTGACGGCTGACGCTGGAATACTGAGCATTTGAAAATGTCACGACTGGACTTGTCGCATCTATTCACTGGAATTCACGCCATAAACTGTAAAATCAATTAATAGAAAAGGAGGACTCAATACTGTTTACTCACAATATCGTTCACTTTTGCAGTCTTGTAGATTTGCTTCAGTGCAATTTTCCTTTCATTTTATGCTGTTTTCTGCATCCTGATTGGCTGTTAACATTATCAATCAATCTCCTCTGGGCCGTGCCTCCTGTACGGAATGTGTTCAGCTCTACACAAATCCTCCATTGAGAGCCGATTCCTTATTTTAATTCTATGATACTGGGCTTATTTTTCCATGAAGGCTTGAAATTTGAAGGCTTGAAATTGTAAACAAAGGTGTGTTTTGGAGTTTGACACCGCTGGTGTTAACAATACAAAAAATCGTCAAAATGTTCATCTGTCTGAGAAAAATAAAAAAAATGTGAAGAGTTTTACAGACTCAAAACATCTATAATTCTACTTCTCTGATTTTACCCATTTTTAGGTCCCACGGTAAATGAGGAAACCCGTTAGTGGGCAAATAGAGTGAGATTACCATAAAGTTATTCTGTGTTTTTAAGTCGGACAGGCTGGTTAAAGTGTAAAATCTCTTTCTTGAACGTCATGTCTACGTGTGATTGTACATGAACAGAAATGCTCGTATCTGTGATGGAACCTGTTGATGCTCCTTTGAAGCGGCTCGCTCTGTGCGACCACCGTGAGTAGGTGGCTTTAACTGTAAAGATCACAACCAGATTCAAAGGAAACGGCAAACAATATGTGGAGAGGGAGCCACAGGCCGACGCTTCAGTTTGAGTGAAGTGGTGTGATCACAGGTTTCTCACCTTCGTCTGTGGTGCAAAGATGCTGCAATTCCACCTTTTTTACTCTCAAACTGTTGCAGCACTTTTGCCAAGAGGCAGCAGTGAGTTTTCTTAAAATATTCTGAAATTCTGCTGCTGCTGCTGAGAGGAAAAAAAGTGTCAGAGCCACGCAGCCGTTTAACTGCAACTAAAGTTATTTATAGACACAGTGCAAGGCTTGTTTACTGATCATTTTGAGTTTTGACAAAAACTTTTGCAAAAAAACGGTCAAATGACAAAGCATATTTTCTTTAAAAAAACGAATTTATGCAAACAAAACATATGAAGCATTTAGCATGTTTTAAATCTTTGAAGGTTTAAAGAATAAAAATTCAGCTCGCGGACGGCACGGTCCGGAGCTCCACCCTGAATCCAGGATGTAATCCCTCAGAATCCTGCTCAAGTTGTATTAAAATAGCTTTCTTCATAATGACTCGACCCCAGAGGATGCAAAGCAGCTGCTGACAATGGCTGATTCATCAAGGCTAATTTTTCTGAATTAAACGGAGAGATTGCCTGCGGCGCTTGTTTCAGCACTTCTCTTTTCTTCCCCCCACCCTTTCCGTCTGCATATTGCCTATTATTTAAAAATGCAGATTTAATTTATACGCATCATTTTAGTCTTTATCTAATGAAAAATGAGCTTTCTGGTTTACTCGCAACAACGTCCAATGTAGAAATTGTCATTTGAAGGAATTTTTTTGAGAAAAAACTCGTCACTTCAGTCTGGTTTGGCACATACAGGTGTTCGCTAGCAGGCTCTCCGCTTTATTGGACACCGTTGCTGCTGCACTGCTTCTCTGTGAGGCAGAAAGTCCCTTAACAGCTGAAGTGGGACTTCATCTGCATATTTCAAGACTCGTCTCCATGGTGACCAAGAAAAGCTGTGATGACACTTTGCTGCAGAAAGAAGCAGACTTGCAAAAAAAAAAAAAAGAATCTTAAAGTGTCAAGCCAAGAACAGTACAGCTGATGTCTAATTAAAATAATTTAAAATAATGATCACATTTTGAAAAGATCATTTAGATTTAGGAATAAAGAAAGGAAAGGGAGAACCCAAGTGTAAGACCAAGAGAAGCAGGAACAAAAAAATACTGAGAACTCAAACAGATACAAGAATTTAACATGAATTTTTTTGTCGAGATCGGAACAAAAATTTTGTTCAGGTGAGGGTTCAGATTTTTAAAGAAGAGCAAAATTTCAAGTAGCTGCATTTAATGATGGGGTGTTTTTTTTTTATTCTGACATTAAATCTTGTACATTTTTTAGATAAAATTCATAACTGTTAAATTATGTGAATAAAGTCATATATTTATGACTTAAAAAGTCATAAGCTAAATTTACGACTTTTTTTGTAAATTTACGTGTTTAAAATGATAAGTTTACAAGCGAAATCTCGTAAAATTACGAGAAAAATGTTGCAACTGTTAAATTACGAGAATATATGACTTACTCATAGGCTAAATTTATTACTTTTTTCTTATAAATTTGTGTTTTGAAATAGTAAATTTGTGAGAGAAAGTCATAAATTTAAGAGATTGAAAGTCGTAAATTTACGAGAAAAAAAGTTGTAACTGTTATATGATGAGAATATATTTATCAGCTAAAAACTCAGGCTAAAATTATGACTTTTTCTTGTACATTTATGCATTTTAAAGTTAAATATTAACAAGAAAAAAAACAAATTTACGAGATTTAAGTTGTACTTTTTTTGAGATTTAAAGTTGTAACTGTTAAATGAATAAAAAGTAAAAAGAAGAAAAGAAAAAACAAAGTCATTCAGTCATGACTTAAAAAGTCAGGCTAAATTTATGACTTTTTTCTTGTACATTTGCGAGTTTTAAAGTTGTAAATGTACGAGGGAAAAAAATAAAATATAAGATTGAAAGTCGTACATTCACAAGAAAAAAGTCGTAGTTGTTAAATTACAAGCATAACGTTGTATATTTATAACTTACTGTACATTAGGCTAAAATGTAGCCACGAGGGGGCCCAAGCCAGGGTCTCATTGTGCC
>NC_050525.1:25192355-25201633 GCF_002922805.2 Oryzias melastigma | reverse complement strand
CCCCTGAAGGGAAAAGCCGAAAGGAAAAGAAGAAGAAGAAGACTGTACATTAGGCTAAATTTATAACTTTTTTTCTTGTAAATTTACTTGTTTTAAACTCGATTGAAAGTTGGAAATTTACGAGAGCCGAGATTAACGATAGTCGACGAGACGCTTTTCTCCTTTACAACCTCCTGGAATGACATTGATCATGTTAGCGGTTGAACAGTTACAGTATGTTTAAGATTTTGTCTTTAGGTGGTGACACCTCAGGTGTTAAAGGGTTAAAGTCATCCTGTCTGTTTTTAATTTATTATAATTGTTATATTTTTATGTATTTATTTCCTCAAAATAAAAGGTGTCGGTACAAAAAACACATTTTTTTCAGTTAAAATGCATTTTCTGTTATAATAGTAGTTTTAAATGACAAATCAATAATATCTATCAAGATTGTATCCATTTAGAAAAGAAAAAAACATTGACTTATCGTGTCATTAGTCTTTTATGTGTTCATGGACCGTGTGAGACGAAAAGAAACCATCCTTAGCTAAAAAAAAGCTTCACAACATCAGAAGAAAAAGAAACCATCTTTTCGGTGATATATTGCTGTATTTTGTGATGAAAATGTTGCCCAGTGCAGGTTTGACTCGTGGTTTGAACCTCCTCCTGAATAATGATGGTTTCGTTTGACCTCTGGGCGTCTTTCACCTGCGGTTTCCTGAGAACCACAGGCAGGTGTCTCTGCGGTTTCTACCTCTGACAGTGTTTGCCCCCCAAATTTACACTTTGTCCACACATCATCCCATCAGTGAGAGCTGTCGTCCTCACAAGCTGTTGCCGCACACATTAAACAATCACTTCTTCAAACCTCTTCGTCCAAAAGAGGTTTTGTTTTTCAAAAACTGAAAAATGGCCGGACATTCTTTTGAGGTTTACATTTTCTCTTCACGTGTTTATTTTTTCTATCTTATCTGCTTCACAAACCTTCCTCCCTCTGTATGTTTTTTAGTTTTTTTGCTCCTTTTTTCTATTTGTGTTCTGTCTGAGGAGCCTCGGATAAGCTAGCGCCGTATATTCTAAACCGTGACTCCAAATCTGCTGTGAAATATGCATTACCGCCTCTGTTTTAGTGAAATGAAAAAGCAGCCAACTGAGAAAAAAAAATAAAAAACATGTTTTTTTGTGGATCAAGATAAGAATGTGGAGCAAAGATGGACCTCCTGTGTGATGAGCTGTTGGTTCCTGAATGTTCTGAAAGCTCTGATCAATGATTGATTCCAAAATTTAAAAAAAATGGAGCAAAATCTGCAACACTTAAATAAAATGTGCTAATTTTTCTGCAATTCCATAAACGTTTTCTGTCTCTTTTCTCTGATTCTCTTCACATGTCTGCTTCCTGCTGCTTATTCCTGTGTGACATCTTCACTTAACGTCTACTTAAAGGTAAGGTTGTTTATTTTGAATGCTTTTTTTTAAGCTTTCAGCAGAAAAAAAAAACGTAAAACAATTTGTTTGAATGAAAAAGAGGCTGCCAGTTTAAAGCACGGCGCTGCATTGGAGAAATCTGTGTGGATTTGTTCTAGCAGTCACATCAAATGAATTAGAACATGATTAATTTTTTCTCTAAAGCAACAAAGCGGAGAGCTGGTACTCCTCTGCAGTAATCCTGGCCAATGTTCGTTTTCCCTGGGAGTGCGTGCTGCAGCTCGACACTACACGGGATTAGAGGAAAGATCAGAAAAATAACTTCCCACACCCCGTTTACACCCAAACCGAAATGTTAAATGAATTCTGGCAAGGTTTAAAGTTAATCTCATCGAAACCTTCGAGCGTCAGTCCGACTCTGCGATTCTGACGGAGTTTTTCACGCTCTCAAACTGCAGAGATTAATTTATCAGAACCGATTATCCCCTCTGATCTGGCTGTTTGCTGCAAATTAATTGCACATGTGAGACTTTTGATATTAGCATTTTTTTTAAGATAACAATTTAATGAGGACAGTGAGTGTGATGCACCGTGAGCCCCGTCATGGCGAGTCATTCTCCTCTCCGCCTCAGCTTAGCATCCAACAGATCATGGAGCTGGATACAAAAGAAAATATCTCCTTAACTCGTTTAAAACATAAAACAAGTCACATTTAAAACGATAATCCAAATGTCGGCTCTTTAAGCACTGAAGACTTAATTTTACTAAAGTGATAGTTTGAGGAATAAATAGCAGAAATTATGTGTTATCAGGTGAATATTCCCTCACTGCTTCTTGTGATTTGAGAATCGTGGCGCTTTGGGAATGTTTTCAGAGACTCCATCAAAGGATAGAAAAAAATCCAATATGGCCGCTCGATTTGAGGATTTTTGTTCTAAACTTCCATTTAATTTTCTTAACCCACTGGGGCCACAAGGTTGCGCCAAAAAGGGGAACAAAGGGGGCTGATTTTTGGGGCTCAGACTGAGAGTCCACAGATGTTATGAAACAATTTCCTTCACTCATTGTGACCTGTAAAAAAACCTTTTCATGGGGCCTAAAATCTCTAGTGGACACTGTTCTGGTTACCGTTGGACAGTTCACCAGCCTGTCGCAGAGCTAATGGAGCTGGAGCGAGCACTTCCGCTTTGGTAGCAGAGCTAGTGAGGTCCAGGTTGATGGTCCCTAGGCAGAGAAGCTCGCCCACCAATTCCCTTGGGATTAATAAAGTATAATTGATTGATTACTATTTTTTTTACCTTTATTTTACCAGGAAATCCCATTGAGATTAGATCTCTTTTTCAAGGGAGACCTGGGCCAAAAAGCATCTGGGCACCATGTTGGCCCGCCGGCAGTTGGTTGCCCGGGAGACAGAGACCACTAGGGGTGCTATCATAGCGGGCGCCATCGCTCCAGCTTTATGGACTTATGATGTTTTTCTTACATGGGTTAATGCTCAAACTTGGCCACAAAGAGACGAAAGTAACGCTTAAAACAGCCGTCAGGAGGGAAGTGTCCCGCACCGGGAGGGAAGGATCTGGTGAACACCGACACGGCGGTGTGTTTGCCGGTGCCTCTGTAGAGCTCTCGAAGATAAATAAACCCAAGCTACTTGCTCAACATCATCCATGTTTTCCATGATGTGGCAGCAAATACAGTCCAGAAAAACGTTGGCGGTTGCTCTGCCAAAACATTCCCACCCCCAAATCGTCACATATGTTGTTTGGTTCGGACCCCTTCATGTCAAAAATTGAAGTTTTCTTGTTCCCATTAAATTCTAGGTCCCCAACATCTGGGGTTCGAATCAGAACTGGTCCAGTACTGAGGCGCCAGTACCCTAACCCGGTTTGCATCTGATACTGGTTCGGGTCTGGTACCACGTCTGATACTGCGTCCAGTGCCAGGTTAGGGCTAGGGTTAGGGGACCTGTGCCAGGTTAGGGCTATGGTTAGGGGACCAGTTCCAGGTTAGGGCTAGGGTTAGGGGACCAGTTCCAGGTTAGGGCTAGGGTTAGGGGACCAGTGCCAGGTTAGGATACCGGTACCGGCCGTGTCCCAAGGAACAATCCGCGTGCTGTACGACATCTGGTACCGAGGGTTGCGGACCCTTGATTTTATGAACAGCCCGCTGTTTTTGACCCAGAAAGTGACGTGGAGGAGTCCTTGACCAAACGTCAATATGTGACGACTTGGGAGTGAGAATGTGTCGACTCTGTGGCCGTGGCGTCAAGGCGTCGAGCAGTAAATTTGAGGGGCGTCAGATGTGGATTTCATGAGCAAATCACGTCCAGTGTGAATGCACCATTAAAGTCCTACTCTAAATAACTTTTGATCTCTTTTAAAATCGTTCCCAATGGTCTTTTAATTACAATTATGCTGTTTTAGCCAAAATCTAAATAACTTGTGTTGTTTTCTCTGACTTGGTTTGTGCAGAACGGCAGTAGGTCTTTAGAAATTTGCCTCTGAGTTGTGGGCGGAGTAACCCCGCCCCCTTTTCCCCTCCCTGTTCGTGTATATTCTACATCACTAATACGATCTTTTCAAACAGCATTTTATTCGTCTGCTCCTGATTTGAATACAGAAATACTCAGAAATGACATATTTATCTTCATTTTCTTTATGTCACCAAAAGCACAATTTCACTGGAGCGGTCTTCAAGACTGCAGGTTTTAGAAGCTTTAACCCCGACTCAGATCCCTGAAAACAACTTGGGGTGGTTGCATCTCAGACCCCGCGTGCCTCAGGCGGCATGCTGAGATTCCTCGGTAACGGGATCACAAATAAAACATTCCTGCACAAGTGTAACTGGCTCAAAAGCTTTTTCAGGGGAAAGAAAAAGACTTCTTAACCCCAGATTCACCAACATTCATCCCGGAAAAACCTGCAGTCTCTACTGACTGATCCTTTGAACAGACGATTCCAAACTGAAAGAACAGCGGATGCTGGACAGATTTGGAACTATTAGTTTAGCAAACACATGCAGCGAGTTTCTAATCTATGTTGGTCATTTTCAGTTGTTTTTTTGAATGCTCGTCTTCTATGTGTTCTACTGTACAGGGTTCCCGCAGGTCTTAAAAAGTCTTAAGAAAAAGTACCTTAAAAAGTCGTAAAAATGACTTAAATTTTCATATCTGAACTTTAAAAATTGTGCTGCTTGAAATGTCCCTGCTTCAGATTTCATGTCAAAAGTTATATTTTTTCTCAACTAAGACTATTTTGATCAAATAACTTAAATAAACGTCTGGTAAAACAGCTGTTATGCACTAATACGCTGAATACACGCCTCTGTTTGATTAAAAAGGATCTTAAACAACAAGATAAGGTGCGACAGTTTTTGTCAGAAAACAAATATTTCAATTTTTAAAAATGGGGATATAAAAAAAGGCAATGAATTAATAAAACAAGAAATAATTAATGAAATTGGAAATAATCTAAGAAATTGGTCTTCATTTTTGACATGTAAGGCCTTAAAAAGTCTTAAATATAACTTGAAGAAACTTTCAGGAACCCTGAAGTAGTACAATAGTTTAAATGTATTTTGTTCTGCTACATCAAAAAACAGAATAATATGATTTCAAGATGGAGGGCTGCATCTCTTCATGCAGCACAGCCACATTTCCGACGTTAATGTCTATAATTTGAGGTGGAGGACAACAGGAAGTCATAAACTAAATAGCTGAAGTACTTAGCTGCCTCCTGCAAGCGCAGCAGTCATCTGTTGACTCCAGGCAAACACTTGGAAAAAATACACTCATTCCCATTTGAAGTGTACTTCCGCTCCTGTTGGATGAGATATTATTATGAAACAAGGTAAATTCAATTAGACAGTAGCATGAATTGGAACCAGAAAGGCAAATTAGAAAAAGAAAAATGCCTTTCCTTTGTGCCTGGCCTTGCAGTCCAGGGTTTAATCTCCCCTTTGTTTTCGGCGGCCCTCTTTTTCCTTCTGTCCATCAGTATTTTCTACCAGCCTTTTTATCTCAGGTTCAGGGAAATGTACTCAGAAACACCTTAGGCTCTTTAAAGAGGGGGGGGACGCTAGGATAGTGGAAATGGAGGCAAAAGAGCCTTTGGCCCAGCAAGCACACATTACAAGCTCTCTTGACAAAGCTCCGTATTGATTTTCTGAAGTGCAGAAATGTTGTACCTATTACGATGCTGGCACCAGATGCACCATTGTTCCTTTGGACGATAATAAAAATGGCATTCATGTCAGCGTTCAGGTTCTGATGTCATTGGAGGCTGGAGCTTCTTCATATTTCAGCTGAACTCCCGCTGTAGCGTCGGCCGAGGGGCAGACCACAGAGAGAGGACGTCTGGGAGCGCTTGTCAAGAAGAACAAAACTCTTTAAAACAGAATTGTGGGGAAGTTAAGCCCCCTAATCTGCACAATCCATAGCCAGGAGACCCCAGACATGGAGAGAATTACTCCACAGAAATCAATCAAATCCAACGCACTGTTGCACTGCGCTGAATTACAATGTCACAATCGTAAAAGTTGCTTCGTATCTGTTGCTGTTTTTAGCTACAGTAGAGGAATCAAGTATTAATTTAGTAAGTTTGTCCACCTAAAAAATAAATTTACTGTCATTCAGTTGAACAGGAAGAGATAGAAAATCAAGAAGTCAACTTTAAAGATTTTTTATTAATTTATTTGCAATTTATTGATGAATATAAGTGTTTGATTCCATAGTAAGCAGCGAGAGTTCTGGTTCCCACAGACCAGTTTCATCAGGGGTCACAAACATGGCGCCCGCAGGCACCAGGTAGCCTTTAAGGACCACACAAGTTGCCCTCGGGTCTCTTCCAAAAATAGCTCAACTTACTTCTGAGCTGCATCTAAAATAACATTTTATTCTGTTGCTATTTTTTTTATTACTCTTGTATTCACATAGATTTAAAAATTAAAACGTCTTAAAAATGTGTTGATGATACATGAACTTTGGATAAGTTTAGGTGACCTCGGTGACCTCTGACCCACTCCAGTTCAGAAATCATCAATTTTGTTAAAAATGCTGCAGATTTGGTCAAAAATATTTTGTTTTGTTTAAAAATGTGTAAGTTGATTTTTCTTTAACATTAAATTATTGATAAACATTGTACAACATAGTGAACATTTTACATTTTTCCCATGAAATGTAGTCATGTGAGAGATCATCTGAAAATATAACAATTACTGAGATGAAGAAAGTGCTGAATATTGATATTTGTTTCATAGTTTGTTGTCATTGTTGATAATTATGGTGAGAAATCAGAATCTTTACATAGAGGAGTATCATTATTCATTATTCATTATTAACAATGCATAACTACGCAAACTGGTAGCCCTTCGTATGACTCAGTAGCCATGAAGTAGTCCTCAGTTTCAAAAAGGTTGGTGACCCCTGAGCTTTATTGCTTCTGAGTTCTGTTCAAAGAGAAACGGGCCAGAACGGTTGAAGACTGTAGAATTCCACCGAACGGCGCCGATAGAAAGTCCAAAGTCTGCCTTGGTTCCCAAGCACGGCAATGCGAGGCGGAGACGCCTGATTGGGTAGAATCTAGATTCTAGAGAGGTCAGCAGTCTTTTGGCACAAACGTAACGCTGAGAGAACATTTTGAAGGCAAAATCAAAGATAAGGCGAAAGCGAGATGAGGCACAACGCTGTAAAAAAAAAAAATGTTTTGAAAAAATATATTAAATATTTTTATTTGCAAATTATGATTTTTTTTTATCTCAAAATTATTGCTTTTGCTTTTAAAATGGTGGCACAAAAATCCCTCCATAGAGGATGACAATTTCTTTAAATGGGCAAACCGACAAAATCAGCAAGAGATCAAATACTCATTTTCTCCATTTTCTCCAGTACGTAGTACATGTCTATAATTATACATCTGAATCTTTAAACAAGCTTAAAAGTGTACGTTTTAGTCAAGAAATCTGTAAAGGACAGAGTCCAGACAGCTCTTTATGTCTATAATTTAAACATACTTTTTTGTTTTTTGCATCTATTTTTTTTTGGACCTCTAGTTAAATAAATCATATTTTTCCTCTGAAACGCAGCATCTGTTGGACTTCACATTTGTATAGAAGTGAGGCGTGAAAGTGGCTGTAAGTGGAGGGCCACGCGTGATGGCGAGGTGCTCCCACCACGGGGGCTTCCTGAAATTGTGTCCATTTGTCTGAGATGCTCAACAGGCCTGCTGATTTGTGAAACGGGAACCTCCGGTGAAAGCCAGGCTGTGGTGGAAATTAGAACGTGCTGGTGATAGCAGACATCTACAGCCCCGCCACTAAAGAGATAAGTGGCTGATATCTGCAGCTGATAAATGGATGCTCCTCACAACTGGCCAGACAAAGCAACTTATGTCTTTATTTTAATCTCAACCCACAACTACACAACTACACCCGAGAGAGAAAACTTGTTGACTCGTGTTCAGACGGACTCAAATCGGGCAGGAAGCCGAAAGACCAGGATGTCTCTCAGTTGGAGTTTCACCAAATTTAGCTCAGCGAGCCAAACAAGGTGCAGGGCAGAGAGAGCAGAGACAGATGTGGATGAACCGCAGCTTCCTCGGGTTCATGAAGCTGCTGAGCCGTTCAGAAGATCGAATGAAGAGGAGAAACATTGAAAGATCTCAATTAAAGTGGTAGAATTTAAATTCAAATATTGTTTCAAGTCTTTGCAGAGTAAAAAAAAGTCAATAATCAGGAAAAAAAGAATGTTCAGCTTTTTTTTTTAAGCTAGAAATCCTTTATTTTTAAAATAATTATATGATTATATCTGGCTTTTCACTCAAAATTTGATGGATAACTTTGCAAGGATTTGTTATATAGGATGTCAACAAAAAAGTAATAACAAATTATGACAAAAAAACTGTTAAAGTTCATGTTTAGAAATAATGAAATAGTTGTAACACTTTAATGCTTTTGGTTTCTGTCACTTTAAAATAAAAAATAAAAACAGTAAAAAGTAGTTTTTAATTACTCCTGGTGAATAATTTATCAGATATAATCATTGTACGATTTTTGTTTATTATTTTTACTGACGAGCAAACCAAATAACTTTTACAGACTAAAATGCACGAAGTTGTAATGTTAGTTATTCAGATCTATATAATTTTTTCTAAAAAAAAATTGTAAAACTTCTTGTCCAATATTACGGAGCCCCAAAGGGACATCGAAGTAAGAAAAACAAATTACTAGTAAATGGTGCTCACTAGTAACAAAATGTGATACTTAACAGTTACTATCTGGTGTGCATCAGTTATTATCTGGTGTTCACCTGTTATAATTTGGTGCACATTATATACTATTTGGGTCTTAGCTGATAGTAGTTCGATTTTCTTATTTTAAAAGCATTTTTTTTCTTACTTTAAAATCCCTTTAGGGGCTCCGTAAAATGTAATTTGTTAAAAATGTTCAAGATTTTTTTTTCTGTTTTCTGTTTCAAAAATTACCTGATGGTTGGGAGAGGGACGGTTTGTTTTCTCCCCCAAAAGCCATTTTCACACTTTTCTGTTGTACTTGTATTAGTGTCCTGTGCTCATCAAACTCAAAATATAAGTTTTTCTTCCACTTATTTGCTTTTCTATCTTAATTGATAAAATCGAGTGTCATTCAGAAACAAAGGCTTGTTAAGGTTAACTATTACAAAAATTGCTGCATTACGTCTTTTGATAGGGTTATATCTGGCTTTTCTGAACTTTTTAGAAGCCTATAAAGCTATAAAAAAATGAAAAGAAGGCAGAAGATTTTAGAAGAATTTATTGTATAAGGGTGTCAAATAAAAATCGGAGTAAGAAATGATTCGAATTAGAGTTAACAATTCTGCTAACGCTTTAAAGCCTGGAATA
>NC_050525.1:25191241-25192237 GCF_002922805.2 Oryzias melastigma | reverse complement strand
CTTAAATTCAGTTGTGAAAATGTAAATGAGATTGTTGTTGAGTAACTTACCGTATTTTCCGGACTATAAGTCACACCGGAGTATAAGTCGCAGTAGCCAAAAAATGCATAATGAAGAAGAAAAAAACATATATAAGTCGCTCCGGAGTCTAAGTCGCACTTTTAAGAGAATAGTCCAACATTTATGAACAAATTCAACCAGCCCGACGTAACGTTGCATTTGGCATCAAATGCGATTCGTGCGTCAAATTCGAGTCCGCTGAATCTTTTGATGTGCGTCTAATTTAATGCTCAATGCTTGTCCAAAAATGTGTTCATAAACTCGACACTCCCACTGGAGAAGCTGTCTGAAGTTTTTAGCCTCATCGCTACATGATGGAGGTTTTAGCTGTTTATCTCGTTTAAAATACATAGAAGATACAGATGATGTTGAGAGGTTAAGTTATTTATTTTAAAGAACTCCACAAAAGCATCTATAATCATCTCTCCATTCTGGGTTCAGGACAGCAGCTTTCTGTCTTTTTCTTACGGCGATCGTTATCTTCTAGCCTGCAGGAGCTGCATCTAAATGACAGTTTTTAGCTGCTCTTCTGTTTGTTTATAACCCAGTTTGATGGCTTGTTGTCCTGCATTAGCCCAGGAAGAGAAAAATAAAAACAATAAGAATAATGTCTTGATGCAAATGAGAAAAACATCATAACATCCATGAGGAGAATGATTAGATTATCAGGAACGTTTGTTTTGAACGTAACTTCTTCTTCTGCGTTTCTGTCAGCTGACAGCAGTAGATACTGATACACAAACCTACAGTGCCCTCTAGTGGTTGTTATTGGGAAACAACCGCCAAAAGACAACCAGTTTAAGTGGGGAAAATAACAAATATATGAGCCTATTTATGTCTAACAAAATCACATATAAGTCGCTCCTGAGTATAAGTCGCACCCTTGGAAAATCTATGAAAAAAGGCGCGACTTATAGTCCGGAAAATAGGGTAATA
>NC_050525.1:25160970-25190740 GCF_002922805.2 Oryzias melastigma | reverse complement strand
TGAAGAGAACTGAAAAGCTTTTCGCTCAGCGGGATTTTTCCGGGACGTCGTCACATATTTTCTAAAGCCGTTTTCACACGTTTCTGCTGTAATTGCAGTTTTATCATATACTCATTAAATTCAAAACATATATTTTTCTTCTCAATTAAATTATTTTTCAATCTCAGCCGACTACAGCGTTAACAGATTAAAAAATGTCTAACAACTTTTTTCTTCGCTGGAGGTCACTGTGTTTTCATTTCCACTCAAATCATTGAGTCAAATTTTCTGTTAACCTTAACATTTTATTTAATGTTTGTGCTTCTGTTAGGAGTGTTTAGTCCTGCTTTTTTTTATTCACAAACTGACATCTGTGTTGTGTTGTTGTCGGTAAAGTGGAGACATTTCAGCCTCATTTGTGTTGGGTAACAGTTTTGTTTTAGTCTTTTTTTTAGGCTCACAGACTTCAGGTTCTCTATTTATTCTCTGTTTTCCTTTTTTTAAGTATAACAGCTATAATTTATTTTTTGAACTAAGCTGCTCTACCTTTGCAGGTAAAAATAAAAAAAACAATGTAGCTTTACATTGTAAGTTTCAAATAACAAAAACAAGTAATGAGTAAAATGTATTTATTTTACAGTAAGTTTACACTTTGTCTATTTATATTTTATTTTTCCACTCTGAATTTCAAACCAGAATTGATCTTTTTTACATGATATTTAAGTGGAGCGCCCCCTGGAGGTCAGAACCTGCAGTTTTAGGCCTTGAAGGTTTAAAGATCACTTTGCTGTTTTTATCAAAAATAGTAGCCAGGATAGGCTCCAGCAACCCCATACCCCTATAAGGGAGTCAGTGTCTTTGGAAGATGGATAGATTTATGGACTCCAAAACTCTAAACTTACAACTGAGAAATATCATCAGTTACACGCTGAAAACCATATCGATAAGAAAGACATTTTAACATTTCAAACTGACAGGCAAATGACCTAAAGGTGGTGAATCTGGCTGTCATCGGTTGATCAGGACACTTGCTTCATCAGTGAGCAACCCCAAAGCATATTGGCTGAGCTCACAACCGGCAGGCTGGTGCTGCAGATGGTACGCTACACCGAACCATCTGTGAATTCATCATCGGAGGGAAGGGCAAGCACTTCCATTAAATACTTTCCAGGTGATTGGATGGATAATCTACCCCCATAAATCACCTGCTAACTTCAAACAAAGCTTTCAAATGAAAGGAGGCAGTTATTGAAATCTTCTTTAGATTTGAGAAACAAGAAGAGCAAAGAAACAACATATCTATTGATGGAAAACCTTCTTTTGTGAAGTGTTGGCTCCAGCTGGGACATAGGTGAAGCTGAGCAGAATATGCATCGCTCCCACACTCTGGAAGCAGGGGTTGTTGAATGTCATGCTGCTGGTGCACGGCCAACCGTGCCTCTGTCACACACCGGAAAACTTGGATGCTGCTGAGACCGACTGGGTCATCCGCACAAGGATATTTACTGAAACGTGACAGTTGTTGGATTTCCCAAACAAACCCTTAAACTTTATCTTTTGGTGGAGCAAAGCAGAACATGTTACCCATTTTTGCACCAAATTCTACAAAGCAGGTGTTCAAAAAAACAATTAGATTAATGTCTTTTCTGCAACATTTCCGTCTCCACCTGCCACTCTCCTTTTCCGTGAACCCGTGCTCATTGCCTCCTATTCATAGATGATGCAGGTGTTCCCATAGCAACTGCAGCACGAGCAGCAACTGTGCTGTAGCAGAGACCGGCGGAGGTATAATGTGTGCATGCGGAAGTGTGAAATGCAGAAAAAGAAGAAAAGCAACAGGCATGAGAGACTTTTGTGTCCACTTTTGTGTTGTTTGTGGAAGCGCGGGCAGGCCGAGTGTGAGTGTGCTGCGTAAAGCTTTCTTTTGTTGGTAAAGCTCATTGTTGCTCCCCGGCATATGACCAGTGAGGACATTACAGCTTGCTAGGATTATCCCAAAGAACATGGTGTTAATCATATTAGCAAATAGGCAGCATGTCTGGGAGAAGGCGTTTGTTTTTCGTTTTTTCTTGGCTTAGACAATCGTGAAGATGCTGTTAAAGCATACAGGGAATTAGCAGAAGGTGACGTCATGGTTACAAATAATATAGCAGCTGGTAAACACCACCCAGATTCTAATTAAGCGGTTGGAATGATTCCCTGTCTTCGCATTATGCCTGCTTTGGTTTTCTTTAGCTGTTCCTTCAAGGAACATCCAGTAACAAAGCTGGGGAGGCTTCAGGAATCAGAGTGCAACAAATGCAACAGCTGATCCAACACGGAGACACTGGTTTCAGGGAAGCCGGCCGTTCACTATCCTGTTCTCTGGATGGTCCTTCCCTCAAACATGGAGGATTTCCATGGTTTAGGTGGGACCCACAACTGGTTATAAATGTTTCCTCTTAAATAGATGGTCCCTAGATCCGATAAAATACAAGGTTGTGTCATGAATGGCATCCAGTGTAAACTACCGTATTTTCCAGAGAAGAAGTTGCAGTTTTTTACATGGTTTAGCCAATATAGAAGTTAACGATCACTCTAAGAATAGACATGATATCCAATAAACTTTTTTAAATAACTAAACCTGATCTCTTGATATCATCTGTGTCTTCTGTGCATTTTAAATAACATATATAGTCAATGCTTCTAAGTAGCATTGAGGTGAAAAATGTGATAGTAGCTATTTTCACACGTGACAGGAGCATCTAGTTTATAAAAACATTTTTGGAAAAGCATGAGCGTCCAATTTGACACGCATCAAAAGAGATAGTGGACGCAAATTTGAGACGTGTCGAAAAAGAGGCCAGTTTGATGTGTGAACACAGCATTACGCTGGGATTAGCAGATTTATTCTCAAACTAATACTCCGCTGCCACTTATACTCTTTATACTCTGGTGCCACTTTTACGCCAATGTGACTTATACTCCAGTGTGATTTATACTCTGTTGGCACTTATATTTTAGTGGAACTTATACTCTAGTCTGACTCACACTACAGTGCCACTTATACTCTAGTGTGATTTATACTCTGATGCGACTCGTGATCTGGTCCAATTTATACTCCAATGAGATTTATACTCCGATGTGATTTGTACTCCAGTGTGACTTATACTCCGATGTGACTTATATTACATTATGACTTATACTCCAGTGTGATGTATACCCCAGTGCGACTAATGCTCCCGTTCGACTTGTACTCCAGTGCGATCTATACTAAGGTGCTATTTATAATCCCATGTTATTCATAATCCAGTGAGACTCATAATCCGGTGCAATTTATACTCCAATATGACCCATACTCTTGTGCAATATATACTCTGATGTGACTTGTACTCTGGTGCGACTTATACTCCGATGTGACTTATACTCTGGTGCGACTTATACTCCGATTTGACTTATACTCCAGTGTGACTTATACTCTGATGTGACTTATACTCCGGTGTGACTTATACTCCAGTGTGACTTATACTCCAATGTGACTTATACTCTGGTGCGACTTATACTCCAGTGTGACTTATACTCCAATGTGACTTATACTCTGGTGCGACTTATACTCCAGTGCGACTTATACTCCAATGTGACTTATACTCTGGTGCGACTTAAACTCCGATGTGACTTATACTCCAGTGCGACTTATACTCTGATGTGACTTATACTCCGGTGCGACTTATACTCCAGTGCGACTTATACTCCGGAAATTATGATACCTGCCAGACTAAATGTGTGGAAAGCCAATTTGTTGTGGCGATTCCTAACAGGACATATCAAAAGAGACCATAAAGATATGTTTTTTTAATTATTATTAAATGTTTTTCTTGTACTTAATTGAATCTTTTTTAAGTTTTATGTTTTAAAATTGTAAGGTATTTGTCATTTTCAGTTATTTTGAAAATAATGACTAATCAAAATCTAAATATTTTCCCCCCTGTCATGTAAAAAAATTGCCATATAGATGAAAGTTTCTGCATTGCAATGATTTTTTCAATGTAAATGTTTTCAAGATGCTCCCCTAATTAATCAAGCTGAAGACTTTCTATCTGTTCTGCTGACAAACAAACACAGTTGTCCCTTTTAGGAAAACAGCTTTAAAAAAAATGTATCAAACCGTAAAAAATCTTAGTGGCTTACAAAAGTAGTTTGCTTGTTTTCTGAACTTTTATTCATGTTTACAGTGAGGCCCTAACATCATAGAATCCCCTATATTTCAGCAAACATGAATAAAATTGGTTTACTTTGAAGCTAAGGGATTTAGAAAGACTACCGATGCAAAACTCTGACGTATTCTCCATATTTTCCACATTTTAGCCTCAATATTACATTATTTTCTGTTTAGTGTCTCATTCATCATCTTTTCCTGGTTTGTTATGCAGCCAGAGAGCATCTTGTCAGTCTAAATAGCTTTCTTGGGTATTTGTACACAAGAGAAAGTGTGTAAATGTGTCCATCCAATAACAAAGATTTCCGGTAACATGTCTCCAGACTTTAACAAGCCAACAAAGAGGCTGTAAACCAAACGACGGTGGAAAAGGAGAAAGTCTGAGAATTTCCAGGGTCCAATCAAAGCCTCAGTCAATTTATTCTGGTTTTTTGTCACTTCTAACAAAAGGGAGCTGTTGATTTTTGTCTTGGGGTTTTGGCTGTACTGGGATCTTGTAAAACTACGAATAAATACTGTGTTGTCTTCTGTGACCAATCTCCCTGACTCTCACATGAACTTAGAATGTTAGCGGGAGTCCTATGTATGAGGTCATTTCATTATAACCAAAGTTTAACCTTTGAGCCACCTGTAAGTCAGGTGACAGACATTAAAGTTATTTATGAGAACATTTACAAATCAGTTTCCATGAGGTTTAATTATAAGAACTATAAATTGTCTGCATAATGAAAGTCTTGATAGAAATCCATCTGCAGCCCTGAAGGAGAAAATAAAAAGAGATTAAAAGAAATTTGGAGATTTTAATTCATTTCGCCGAATCGGCAAATGTTTTTCCTCAATCTGTTGCTGGTATTTTCTCTGGAAGATTTTTCTTGCTGTTGTCCCTTAATGATGTTGATTACGATCTTCCTGTGCACCATCTGTTGAAGTTTACAAAGTTCTCAGGAATAATCATTGTTATTGTAAAAATAAAAGACCTTTAAAAAGGAAATACAGGTAATGCGAACGATTGCGGTGCAGATCCAAACACAAACGACTCCGGAATGACGTCTTCATTTTGAATATTCTGCATTTAGTTCCTCCGGCTTCACTGCGGGAAATCTGCTGCATGGGAATGGATTTGGGAGCAGCGTGGTAGCAGATATATGAGTGAGAGATGATGTCTCCCCCAGTGAGATGAATGAGGTAGATTTTTCCCAACATGAGATCATATCTACTTCCCACCAGTGGATTTACGGCTGGGGTGCTCTCAAATAGGCATTGAGATTAGATTGCTCACCAGCAGATAAGAAGTGTTAAGCAAAGCAGAGCTCTAGTTTTCCCTTCCCACTGAACACATTGTTGGCTGGAAGGTGACAGAAGTGACTTTGTGCAAAAAAACAAGTGTGTTTGCCTGCGAGGGATAAATTCAAGTCATATTCAAGTCACATACGCCACATCTGAGGGATGACGCCAGCAGGGCTCTGCGTGCACCACCTGGATGCCACAGAATCTTTGTTAGCCTCAACAAGGACAATGTTGCTTGCAGGAGTGCTGTAATTCAGTTACCTTAATAGCCCTTCAAAACACAACTGGTATTAAGAATGACTGTGACAGTCCCAGCTCTGTTTGCTTCATGTGTGAGCAACTTTTCCATCTCTGAGAGTTAATGCAACGTCTGGGAGGCAGTTGCACTTGAAGAATTTTAAAGATAAGATCAAAACAAAGGGTAAATGCATTCTTGCCTTGAAGTTTGACATTAAAACCAATCATATAAGCCTTAGCTTATCGAATATGATGCACCCGTAAAGGTGTTGTGGGTTTTCTGGAGGTCCAGGCCTGTGGAGGGTCGTAGACAGAAGCGACTGCATCTTAAGGGGAGCATAGGTCTGTCTTGAATCTCCCTTGAGGGTTGTACTGCCACCTTGTGAAAATGGAACGTACCATTTTTGGATAATGTACGTTGAAAATAGCTTATGATTTACAGGTGATGCTGTCATACGATGCTTTTACACCACACTCTAATCCAGGGGTGTCAAACTCCAGGCCTCCAGGGCCGGTGTCCTACAGGTTTTCCAACCAACCTGCCATTGATGCACCTGATTGGCTAAACACACCTGATCCAAGTAATCAGCAGCAGACGAGGCCCTAATTGGTCAAAGATCAACTGATTTAACTCTTGATGTTCATTGAATGGCCTTGCGTTTTATACGTAGAACTGAAAAACTGGCTTAAACTGAGAGAGTTTTGAACCCAAAAATGCATATTTGAGTGTTTACCAATACTTTTCATTGAAGGTGGTCACTTAAAAACGGGTTTCCGGATGTGGTGTGAATGCACCATAACAGCCAAGATATGCACAAAAAGGTTGCATTTGACGCACAACAACTGCACCGTTAGGGGGGGTGTTGAAAATAGGAAAAATTCCCTGTTTCACCCTTACTCCCAACCAGATGATGCACTTGTTTATCACTGTTGTTGGGAAGGAGGTTCAGGATCATTAAATCTAAAACAAGGAGAGTCACAAGCAGCTTTTTACCCAAAGCTCTTAAAGTCATAGCGCCCCCTGCAGCATAAAGCCTGAAACCCACAGCCATCGACCACCTCCAAACAGGCGAATCCCCTCCACCTGCTTTGTCCCTCTGCCCTATTTTATTCACTTTACATTTATTTTAAACCTAAGATCTTCTGACAAAAAATGTCAAGGTGTAACCCAGTAGAAAAAATCCCTAAAAAAATAAGCAAAAACAAAACAAATGATTTTTATGAAAATATCAAATTAAAATGATGTAAAAAAAAAGGATAATAATAATTGTTTTAATCTAAATCTGTTTACATTTTTAAAAAAATTCACAGTGTTTGTGTTTGTTTTATGGAAAAAGGGGCATTGTAAAATTTTGTTAATTTATTTTACAAATTGATGGACTTTTGCTTTGAAAAATCACACGTTTTCATGCTGACGTAGTTTATGTGACTGGCAACAGCCAATCAGGTTTGTTGCTGAGTTGAGAGCTTTAATGCTAGAGCGTAGCATCTATTTATTTATTAAGACTGGGCCGACAGGACGGACTCCTTAATCCGAGATCCATTTGTGTTTAACGATGACAATGAACCTCTTTATTCTATAATCTTTAATATTTTGTATCCTTACAGTTGTATAAGTGTTTGTTATGACCGGTCGCCCGCAGCATGCCTGTAGAAAAATATGTACAACACCATTTTCGGTCTATGGAACACCGAGCGGTCAACAATCTTGATATTTCGTGCAGACCACCTTCATTCCTCGTACATGTTTGCCCATTTTTCACCTGCAGACAGCCCGGATCCACCTGTAGGGGCAGTTGTTACTAAGAGAAGAACAGTGTGTTGTCTTTTTCACGCCCGTATTTCATAACTTTTCATCAATAAATAGTAAAATAGCTTGAAAAATGTGAAGGTCTAAATATCAGTAAAATACACAGAAAGAAGCTGATAAAAACATTTTTTTACGTGGATGCCCTCTGGTCTTTTTTAAATTAATGCAGTATAAATGACAGAAAATCAGAGAATCTCTTCAACCTTAATAGCTCTACCAAGGACTTCAAAGAGAACCGAGGTAGAAGGATTTCAGCATTATTAAAAAAAAATCAGTAGAAGTCAGAGGAGAAAGTGAATGATAAATGAAGAAATCTGGAGTAATGCTGTGGGAGGTTTGCCTCTGATTCCAACCCAAAGCTGAACCACCGCTCTGTTTACCGAATCAAAGAAACGAGCTGGCTTTAATTTGCGATTTGTGTGGAAATTTGTTTTTATCTATTGGCATTCGGGGCAGGCCTGAGCTATAAATCATAGTGAAGAAGCAAGTTTGCAAAGGCAGCAGGGTTAACAGCCTAACGCGAGACATGAAAGGCAAAGTCTGCAGGCCGGAGCTGCTTAGGAGGAGATCCATTTGGCATCTATTTATCAGACATCCACTGAGCGGCTCTTCACTGATCTAAACAGCCGCCAAATGTCACAAAATAGGAGACCCACTTAAAAACACAGCTGGCTGGCTGCCTGACTTGTTCAGTGGATCAATGGAGCAGTATTTTGATAAAGACTTGTAATATAGTTGGTAGGGGGAGGGCTGCGGTACAGAACGATGGAAATACTTTAAACTAAGGGTGTGCATTGGCAAAAGTCTGGCGATACGATAAGTATCACAATACACGTCTCACGATACGTATCACGATATATCCCGAGAATAATTTTTCACTTTTTTAAGAGTATGACTTAGAAAACACAAGCTAGTTCTGGGGAGATCTTGTTGTTTTGGTTGTGGTGCAGAAATGCTCAAAGAAGCTCAGTGTGCTGCCATCTAGTGGTCGGAGGTTTAGCTGGAAAACAAAAGTAAGACACTGAAGGAAGCTGTAAATAAATATTACCATGTCAGCATTTTAAATCGATACAAGTGTCACCAAACAAAATATCTATTAGTCAAAAAGGGCCTCCATTAAAAGTTTTACTGTCGTTTTGTGAAAATATTTTCTGAAATGTTAGTTAATCTGGTTGTGCGAAAGTCTAAACCCAGCTGGGACTCTAAATATCTAAGGACAGTCGTCCTATTCTGATGTAGGGAATCGGAATACTTTTAAAATGTCTTCTTTAATCTCTTAAAAATATCTAAAAAAAAATAAAAAAAGAACATCTTGTATTTAATCCAGCTGGTTTCGGGTAAACTGAGGACCACATTCCCATATTTGTCCTATGCATCTCACCAACCCGCTCTAGTTCCTGAGGCATCAAATATTGATCGTATGTCAAAGATTTTGAAGTTTCAGAAATGAAAACAGGGTTCCCTTTGGGATCTGTGCTCTAATACACAACCAGGACCAGAATAAGACTCAGAAAACGAATGTTATAGCAACAAGAAATCTTTAATTAGAACATTTTTCATAGCTCCATTTGCTGCTTGGTGAACTGAAGACATCAAGACTGAGGGCTTACCTTCCAATAACATGATTCCTGGTCAGCTAATGGCTTTAAGTACAATTATTTAACTTTGTTCCAGTAAAAGGCCAACTGATTGTTATACACCTGATGAATTTATACATCGTTAGGTATTGGTTTAGTCTGATATTTTTTTCTAGCAACTGTCCTTCAATCTTAACCTTTTCTGTTTTTTTGCTCATATGATGAAAGAATCTCGTAGAATTTTGAATGTCCGTATCAAGGTCAGGGATAACACTTACTCTAGCTTTTCTGGTACAGAGGAGACGAGCTGCATGACGGTTACTGAGGAGACGACGGCTATGAAGATACGCTGATGAGTGTTTCTGACATATGGATTGTTGAGAAAACAGTGTGAGAAGTTAAAGTTGTTGTACCGAGACTGCATTCATCTGAACACATTTCAATGAGTTTTTGTGTCTCATTGTTGCTCCGCCGTAAAGTACAGTGGCTGTTTTGGTCCAGTTGTTCCCTTCCATTCATGGAATCTATTCCGATTCAGGAACTTCATAGCAAACCAAAGCTCAGTGTAATTGGAGACTGCTTCAAAAGATGTGCATTTATTTAATGTGTATTAGTTAGTTTTATACATTTATGTCTGAGGTGCACCTCAAAAATAAGCTATCTAAAGATTTTTACATCCCTGATGACTTAAAGAGGTCTTGTTTGCTCTTCCTCCAGAATCCACCAATTTCAAATACTAAGCAAAACTTTGGTAAAAAATTGGATCCCTTATTAGTTTAAAGCACATTTTATCTTGTGCTTTCCAGAGCTGCACTGGGATGAACTGGTCTGCCATGAGGCGTCTTTTATTTTGAAAGTAAATCATACGAGCTTCTGTCAAATTTAAACAAAATTGTTTTGCATTTTTCGTAAAATAGTTTCGCAAATGTTAGTTTCTTTTTTTTATATTTTTCTGTTTTTAGTCATGCCACAAAATAAGTATAATTTTTATTATAAAAATAAATTGTAGTGAATGCAAAGCAGTATCAAAATAAGACATTGTGGCTCACACTAAGCTTTGATCAGTAGGAAACCAGCCCGAAAGTGTTTTTAGAAATGTAAGTGCAGAAAAGACAAGTTGCTTGTCGGATAGAGATTCAAATTTATATTTATTTACCAATTTCAACTATGTTATGCATTATAGGCTGCAATGCAGTTTGAACTTTACCTTATTTTAGAGCTTATAATTAAGTTGTCAACACATCAGCATCAACGTTGTGCATTTTTAGTGATCACACCAGATAAGTTTTAGGAGACAAATTGACTTTGTGGATCATTTGTCCCCAGTGCTGTTAGGGGGCCTTTAATGGACTCATAATAAGTTGGGTGAAAGTAAGAGCCATTATAGGGTTTCTGCTTTCCTCTGTGGCTTTATGTCCAATAGCTGTAGAGAGAAATCAAACATACGGTGGCTCTTTTTCTTTTCTAAATTAAACCAGAATCTTTCAGAAAATGTCCGTCGTCTGATGGAAGTTCTGCCCGGAGCGAAGGTGCTGTTCAGACAGAAAATGCACCCATTCACGGACAATTATTCTTTTTTGCACTCAATATCTCCCGGTTGATTGTAATTGAGGTTTTTTAGAGTATTTATTCTAATGTGAAGCCAGTAATCACACCAACGCACTTACCTTTATAATAAAATTTACTAAAGAAGCTGTGGCTCCATCCATCCCCACAGGAATGTTTTATTAAAAGTTCTTATTGGTTGATTTACTGGAATTGTATAGACATCTCAGTCATGAGATGCAGCAGGATGTTTAAACTATGCAGCATCATAGCTTGTGCTGGAACGGCTCATTTTGTTCCGTCATCGGGACGGCGTGTCATGTCCCGGCGCTCCGTAAGTGCATTTCCGTGTTCATTTGTTCTCACTCCGCGCCGGTAAGATTTGTGCAGATAGCACACATGGCAATCAGGCGTGACAGTCATTTCCACTGCCAGTCACAGACACCACAGCGCTGCGGCTAATTGAAATGTGGAGGTGGGTTGTTACAGTATCTAAAGAACGTTGCTGCTGAATGTGGCCTATTAATGCTGCTCCAGGAAGGAGTCGCTTCCTGATTCTCTGTGTGGGTGGGTGCTTGTTTATCGCTCGACATTTCCCATTTAGAAGGCTTCAGTGCTTTATGGATTTTATCCTCCTCACTGTGGAATGTGGATTTTTTTTTCTTCTGGAAAGAAATGTTAACATTTATTTATTAATGAACTTTCGGTAAACTTTGTATTTTTCCAAAACTTTCCTGCAAGTTTGTGAGTTATTTTAGTGGCATATTTACAGACCCACTCCAATAAAAATAGTATTTTTGTTTGTGTTTTTTGCATGTTCTATTGCATTTTTCTCATGGTAGAGGACCTATGTCAAATAATTTATGATTAAAACTGCATTTCTGAGTATTTTTTTATTCAAATCGCGTTGGATCAGAAAACCGGAGGCTAGAAAAAGCTCAGACTAATGACGCAGGTACTGAAATGGGCTCTCTCATGATTAGGTTTTCGAGACCCGATGAGTGTTCAACACTCATTCTGTAGCAAATTGGGATTCAAAACTGTGCAGTTGGATTGATCCAATATTGTGCATCGCTATTTTTGCGCTGCTAATGTTAGCTTGAGGCTATAAGCTCGCCTGTTATGAGCTCTCAGGGATGGGGGAGGGGTTGCAGAGTCCTGGTTTAGATAAACCAATGAAACTATGAAGGATGTTTTTGGACGGTCAGAGGAAACCGGAGAAAATCCACGCATTCATGAGAGCACATGGAAACTCCAGTGTTAACTCTTTATCACCAAAGATGACGCCGGCGACACCTAAATAATTCATTGACTTATTGTAACTCTTCAACCGTTTACACTATAAACAATGGATTCTGACACAGAGGAAAGTGGCTTTTCATATCAGCAAACAGAATCAGCTGATTGGTTGTGTGAACGCTTCACTACTGTAAAGTGTTGGAAATAAGCACGCTTTAGAGTCCCCAAGAATTACCTTAATTTGGTCATCGGTTGTTGAGTTGCAGTCGTTGAAAGAAGTTCAACACTTGTTAGGGTTTTCCAGTCAAAAACTCTGCAAGAATCCAAATGCAACAGCAAAAAAAAATATTTAATTGATATTTGTCATTTTTCGTCATTGCAGTTATTGTTCTAATGCATTTATACTTCATGAAGGAGATTTATAACAATTTGCAGTACAAGCACAATTCTTTCTATTTTCTGAAGTAGTACCTGATTACAGGAATGCCGTGGATGGAGAGAGGGTTTACTGATGGCTTGTTAAGCCGCAGAGATTCACTGATTATTCACTTCTCTTTGCTGTCTGGTTTTAAATAATAAAAAGCCAATTTAGCACAAAGTCGACCGTGTTTTACGTCTTCATGTTCTCATTTATTATTGATCGTCTTATTTATGATTTGACTCGATGGAGCTCTTCGATCGTCACTGAAATAAGCACGTTTTATGTATTCATATAAATCAGGAGTCATGTGTGGGGAGACTCGCATGCTAATTCGTCCTGGATTGTAAATCTGCATCCTCTTTTCCTTCAAGTGTGAGCCCTTCAGAAACAGGAAAAAGGCGACTGACTCGGATGTCTGACTTGCTTGTGTTTCTTGCCCCGTCTGACTTGGCTGTAATTTATCAAGATGACCACATCAATTACTTTGAGTAATTAAAGGACTTTAAGGGTGAGTCACAAGATTTTATACTGGAAATGAAGATGGCCCTGTTTACTGCGGCATTTCTCAAGGGACACATTAAGAATAGAAATTCATCTAATGCAGGATTGACTTGGATTGGAACAGTGCTATACAGGATAAGTACTTCTGTTTATTATCCATCCATCCATCTTCTTGTCCGCTTCCTCCCTTTCGGGGTCGCGGGGGTGCCGGAGCCTATCCCGGCTACTGAAGGGCGAAGGCGGGGTACACCCTGGACAGGTCGCCAGTCTGTCTCAGGGCTTCTGTTTATTAAGTAATCATAAAGATTTGAGTTTCCATATCAATTTTTCTGTGACATAAAATGTCTAGACCACTTGAAAAACTCTGTGAGGTGTATCAAATATTGTGGCAAGAATATCAGTACTTGTCATTCTGAGCTTATGAAGATTCATGACACTTTAAAATGATTAGATGTCATAATGTGAGAGCCAAAAGCCAGGAAAGCGGTGGTTAATGCATCTCATGTTCATGATGTTCCGTTCCAGTAAGAGTAGTGTCAGGAATAGGTGATGGAGGACCCAAACACAGGAGACCAGGCTTGGTGGCATAAACTTAAAATATTTATTAACTGAAACATGACCAAAAAACCCACGGGGAGCCAAAACAGTGGCAGAACAGAACATATGACCTGACAAGTATAAACTGAAAACCAGAAGCTTAGAAGCTTAGCTGTGAATAATGATTAACCTGGCAGGGCAACTCAGAACATGACTTAAAAACAAACCAGACAAAGCCACAATACCCTTACAGTACCCCTCCCCAAAAGGGCAGACCCCAGATGCCCAAAGAATTTGGGGTTTTTTTGGGCATCCTCAGACTTGGAACAAGAGTATGCGAAGGAGCAGTAACCATCCATAGGAACAGGACAGAAGAGGAGCGACCCCGGCAACGCTCCTTAGGGACAGGACACACAGCAAAAATACTCCTACTGGGTCCAAGATGGTCAGGTCATTGTGTCAGGAACAGGTGGTTGACCCAAACGCAGGAAACTGGACTGGTGGCAAAAACTTAAATATGTTTTAATTATCAACCAAAACATGCCAAAACAATGGAGAGATGAAAAGTGTATCAAAAAGGAACTGAAAGGGCAGCTCAAAACGTGACCAAAACAAAAAAAAAAGCGGAGAACTCTTACAGCACCCCTCCCCAAAAGGGCAGATCCCAGATGCCCAAAAACATAAGAGAAGGGGTCATGGAAGAACAAAACAAATACAAGGCCCTATTCTTCCCTTCTCCCTTCCCCTTCATTTAGCCCTCCACATGGAGAGTCATGAAAAAATAGTGTCTCATATTTCTGACGTCACTTCCGTCGTTGACGTCACCAAATATTGCCGGTCTGCTAGCTTTAGCGTGGAGCTTTCAGCACTTGAATATACATTACAGCATTGGTTTTATAACTTTCAAAAGGTCATGCTACAGCAAAAAGTCCTTACTTACATTTAGATGTAAACGTCTGGGGTTCAAAGTGCACCCATGTGGAGAAAAGCGCTTCTCGTGCTATGTGGTTTAGCCTCGCAGGGGAGGACTTTTTATCCCTTCGGTTGGAGGGTCGGATTTAAAAAATACATTTCCCGGACACAATTAGCACTTAAACTCCTACTTCAAATGGAGGGGAAGGAAGAAGGGAAGAATTTGGATTGGGCCAAAGCCACAGAACCCTTACAGTACCCCTCCCCAAAGGGGAAGATCCCAGATGCCCAAAAACCTAAGAGGAGTGGGCATGGAAGAACAAAACTAAAACAAGTCCAGAAAAGGGTGAAGGTTCCTGCAGCAAAACAGATCTAACACAAACCTTAAAAAGGTCTCAAAAAGGATCTCAGAACATAACCAAAAAAAATAACCAAACAAAGCCACTGAACCCTTACAAGTAGTCCTCAGCAGTTCCAAGTGAACGGAAAATTACCTTTTTTTTTATTAAAAACAAGATGGTTTTATTTTTAACCTGTTTTCTCCTGAATTGTCTGTCCAAGAGGAAATGTTGGCTCAGAATCCAAAGTTTTTGGAGAGGAGACCAAGGCAAACTCCACATCAAAGCATCGCGCCTCCTTAGTGACAAAGCGGAGGGCTTAAGTTGAGCAAAGTCTGTTTCGGAGGTTTTCTGTTTCCTCTCATCCTGCCTCTTTGAAATAAAAGCTCTGTCAAAACTGGGTGTATGTGGCAAAACGTGCTCGTGTCCATGGGGAGAAACTCTTTCAAGAGCACATAAATGTGTATTTTTTTCTCCCTATTTTCAGTTTTTATATGCTTGAATACATAATATGTCTAAAGGGTTGCCATGGTAACCGCTATAGGTCAGATTAACTCCCGACAACGGTCCCCGTCAAATAAATGGCTCTGGGAATTGGGGCGCGTTCCACATAAGCAGGGAGCTGATGTAAATTTAGCTGCCCTCAGACGAGAGGGAGCTGTGGGAAACTGAAACCTAAAGTGAGAAAAGCTACAAGATTTTTTCTTCTGGGGGGGGTAGGTTGACTAAATAAAAAAGAAAAGTGACTCAGTAGTTCATAAAGAGACATGAGGTTGAAAACAACCCCAAAAAAGTTTCTTTGGAATGAGGAAAATCTTATTTCAACTTGAATACAGTAATTTTGATTGCAATATTATTTTGTTTAGTGGCTGAATGATTCATTTAATTCATATAACCTGTTATTGTCGTAAGACAGCCGGCTTTTCATTGAAATAAATTATTGTGCAAGCACAAAACCCAGCAGTTAGACGGCTGACTCCCCTTGAGTGACATTGGTTCTCTTTTCTCTCTTTTGAGTACATTGTATTTTGCTTGATTGTAGTTTAGAGAGAAGTTCAGAAGGTCACCGTAAAAAAAAAAAAATCAGCAGGAATCCTCAGCTGAGCGTGAAAATCACATGAAAGCGCTTATCAGCATCGCTCAAGAAGAAAAACACCAAATGAAAGTCACGTTCGCTTTAATTTCTATAACTTTCACTTTTCATTATATCAAATGCTTTTCATGAGAACTCAATATTTTATTAAAATATACAATTGCAACTTTGTGTATCTTAAAGTCATCAACAATGGGTTTTGATTGTCCATATTACCAAAATATAATTTAATTTAAAATCTCTTTTTCGCCAATGTATCCACATGGTTGCAGGAAGTTTAGAAACACACATATATTGATATAGTTATATTATATCAATATTTGTATTTATTATCATATTTTTATTTATGTATATTCTATTATATTATATATAAATATAACATATTTATGTTAATATTTTTATATTTACATTTTTTTTAGAAGTCTGAGTTTCAGGTATACCTCAAGACAATTGAGGTTCGGTTTATTTGGGTAGTCGACTCTCTTAGTGTAAAAGCTCGTCTGAACTCGGGTGCAGATCAAACATACGAACACGGGTCCCTTTGGGAGCGACGGTCTCGGTTCACTTCAGGGTGAACTACAGTAGCAGAAGTGAAGCAAAGGGGGGTAAACGGTGTGAGAGCCCCCACATATCACAAAGAGCAACAGAAACTCCCCACAGCGCAGAAGAGAAAATGTGAAGCAGTAAAACATCTACTAGACTCTTTAAGAAAGTAAACATGCTGGAGACAGGAGCAATGAGTTATATTGGCTAGAGACACTGTAGCCTGTTAGCATAATCTAATGTATGTAAAGAGCGACGCCATATTGTGCAAACAATGAGACATGGCTTCAAAGATACAGTAAAATGAACATAAAATGCTTAATTTTGGTCAAATTTGAAAAAGAAAAAGCAAGTCATCACAAGAAAAGACCAAGTTATGGTATTAATGTCTTGGTACAACAGATGAACGACATTTCAAACTTTTTTATAAATAAATATGTAATTATGTATGTCATTAAACACAATGCATACCTGAAATATAAAAACATACGATGGAAACTTGATTTAAACAGGAAGGGCAATACTTTTCTAAAGTCTGGCATCCCAACAGCATCAGCTTCCTTACTTTGTAAGCTCAGTGTAGCAGATCACCATGAAAGACTTTATTTTTTTTGGTCAACTAAATTGATCAAAATGGTCCATAAAACACTTTTACAAATATAGCTAAACATAGTAATTATGAATGCCATGTCATACATCCACTATTTACAGTTTGTGCTTATTTTATGGATGAAAATTGGGCATACGTGAGCATTCACAGAAAAAGTGAGAAGTTGTGGTTTTTTTTACAAATGTATTACAAATGAACCACATAAAAAGTACAAAAAAAAAAACATACTAAGACAGTGTAAACTCGAGCTTCATTGAATTTCTTTACCTCGACATTCAGAGTACTGGGGAGAAATGACATCAGCACCAGGTCAGGACCCGCTGCGGGGCGTCAAGATGCTTTATCCTAATCAAAAAGTCGGATTCTCCCAGTTCTAAGGCAGCTGCTAGACGAGGGGTCTGCAACCTGCGGCCCCAGATCCACATGTGGCTCTTTTATCTCTCCATGGTGGCCAAACATAAAATAAGTCATGGAGACTTCTGACCCAGCCATGTCGACCGTCAGAGTTAGTAGCTCCCCCAAACCAAAACTACCTAAAGAAAACAAACAAACAAAGCCTGCAAACTAAGACTACCAAACTCCAAACTAAAATAACAAAACCCAGCAGTGTAAGACTGCTGAGGACAAAGAGAGGAAACAAAACCAGCACAACACAAACCTAAACCTCAAACCCAGCTGCCTCCTGCTCTGCTCCCTGCCTACTTTGGCGAGGCCTCTTCTGTCTTAAATACCTGGCAGGTGCTAATTAAGATGAGCAAGGAAAGTTAAAATGGTGCAGCACTACAGCAGCAGGACCTAACAATCCGTTCATCCATATGGCGTGAAATGGTTTTAATACTGACTTCAGGTTACAAGCAAGAGTTGTAGAAATCATTTAGTAAAAAATACAGACACCTTTGACCAAACACTAAAGCTGCACTCTTAATTTTTATGAGTTAAAACAGGAAAAAGATGAAAAATGAGCAGAAGTTTAAGATGTTTGTAGCATAAATCTTCCTTCAGGAGGACACTTTTCCCTCCCCCTCTCAAACCTTTCTCCTTTTCTTCTGCACATCTGGACCAATAGAAGCCTCTCTTTGTTTAGAGGACAATCGACTCACAGGGGGAGGCTCTGAACCAGAAGCCCTTTTCCCCATACGTCAAAGCAGGGGGGGCACGCAGTGGTCACTGCAGCTGAAACCAAAGCAGCACGCTTCATATAAATATTTCTGATACACACACGCTGGATTACGACGTGAAAACAGAAATCCACACACTGACCACAGCTCTGCTGCACTGGGAGCATTCGGGTGGCCTGGAGCCTTTGGGGTTTTCTTCTTTTGAAACCAGTGGAAATATGAAACTAGCAAAGGATTTACAAATAGAAAATGTGTTTTTTGTCCAACACATGTCCACTTATGGTCATTTACTTCTTCCAAGGTGGTTTTGATTGGCGTCTGTGCCCTCTGTCATCCTTTATGACCGGCTAAAGAAACCGTTTAGAAGATAAAATCATTTCAGCCCAGAGGAAGTGCTTTATTTTACCTTCCTCCTCCTCAAGTGAAAACATGGAGAGCTCAGCGAATCAGTTTATGCATTATGCAACATTTACTCCCAAGATTTTCACTTTTTCACATTTTTTATACGTATGTATATTCAATCAAATGTGTTTTTGCCTAAAATGATGTGCAAGTGGTTGGCAGCACTTGTTGGATTTGTCTTAAATTGAAATAGAGAAGGCAAATTTATATCAATGAACTGAATATTTAACTCCCAGTTATTCAAATTTTGTTAAATATACATGTCAAAAAATTGAGTTAACATTTTTGTAGAAGTCTTTTTTTACCTATAACTCCTCAGAATTCTAATACTAAGTTAATTAGTAAATACTTCTGATCAAGTTTTCTATGTGCTTTTACATCTTACAAATCTGAATTTTCCTTAATTATGCAACTGTACATGATTTGCTCTAATGTACGAGACGTCTCAATCAAACCAGAGTTTTGATACATTTATTAAAAATTATTATCTTCATAAACAATCTACGCTTTTTAAAATCCAAAGCGAGGCAGAAGCTGAGGTTTTTCTCTGTTTTTAGGGAGGATTTACTGCCAGATGGAGTGGAAGCTAAACTGTTTACCCCTGTAGAAATGATGAAAGCTGGAAAACAACATCAACTAAACACAGCAGAGAAACAGTTTCAGGCCACAGAACTGCTCTGACTTTCAGATGAACGCAGCCGTGCGACTCACCTCAGATGTTACAGATTACTTGTTACTGGTTTTTGAGAGGTAATCTCCTTCAGTACAGGATTACTGTCTGATAATGATATCGTCATGGGCAAAGGGAGCAGTAATGCGCCCCCCAAATCCAAAATTACCTAAAGAAATGCAAATTACATTAAAGAAAAAAAATACAAAAATTAAAAAAAAAACAATAAAAATTAATTCGAAGACAAAAAAATGTAAGAATCGACAAATAAGTAGATAAACAAAGAGATAATTGTTGCCTTAACATGGCACAAGCCAAAGTTTGATAGTGTCAGAAGAGCACTCCATTAATGAATGACGAGACTTTTGTGTCAATTTTAAGTTACATTTATTAGGATAGCTGCAAAAATACAGCATAAAGTGACAAATGTACAACGTATTTTACATTTGAATGAATGAATAAGTGAATGAAGCTTTATTTATGTAGCGCTTTACAACTCCCAGGTGTACCAACCTGCTTCACAATAAAAGAAAGACCGAAGAAAGTTTAAAATTAGGCGAATTAAGAACAAAATTAAAAACAGCATAAAATTACAAAAAAGCAATTAGCAATAAAATACATAAAATATTAATAAAAATGCAATAAAACAAATAAAATACCACCAACTACTGAGCAATAAAAGCCATTCTGAAAAGTTTTTAATTGATATTTAAAGTTGTTTAAGAAAATGAATAAAAAATTAAGGAATGATAATAAACTAGATTATTTTTGATAAAGTTAAAACACAGGAAGCACAGTTGAAAGACCAACCGTGAGCTTTAGACTTCTTAGTCTATACAAAATGTGTGTATTCTCCTTGAAATCAGAGAAAACTTAAATTGAAAAGCAGATCGTCCAAAGAAAAAAATAAATAAATACAACCTAAAAAAAGCTGATCCCAAACTTCCACCTGGCCTACAGTGAGACAAACAGACGTCAACTCTGTAAAAAGAGTGAGACTAGACTCATACATTGGGAACATAAATTTGAAAAACAAAGATTTTAGATTTTTAAATAATTTACAGAAAATCTTGTGAAGTAATTTATTATTTTTTTCTTTTAATTCAAAGTCTAAATTATAATTGCTGGGGCAATTAAATGGCAGATGATCTGCCAGTAGCAATGCATGGTGCAATAAAATACAATAACAGGTTAACACCTGACACAACATTAGGGACAGTTGGTAACAATTATGATGAAATGATTCAATAGTTCTTCCTGCTGCGCTCATCTTTTGTTGAGATCCACACAATAACCTTGTAGAGTCCAGCTGAATGTACGGGAGTCATTCCGGCGAGGACGACTTTTTATAACTGCTTTGTTGATGGCGGCGGCCAGCGGAGAGCTGGGCTCACCTTAAAGCTGCTGAGAACAGACGAAGAAACGCAGCAGAACAGGACAAAGATGACACTGCAGTTGTTGTTTCCTAAAAACGTCAACTAAAGGTCTGACTCAGCGTTTTTCTGACTCCAAAAAAGGACAAATTAAAAAAAGAAATGCTGGTGTTGCAGCTTTGTATGCTATAATTTAATTAGATTGGTCCCATACAGCATTTATACATATGAACTTCACAATTCATGCCTTTGACTTTTTCAAAAATGAACTTTTTATGGACTAACTTTGATATAAAAAAAACAGTGTTTTTACTAGGGGCCGGTAATTGATAAAAAAAAAATTAACTAATTAATCGCAAACTGGGGGGAAATTAATCGCGATTAATCGTGATTGATCGCATCCTAATCTGCAGTCTTTTGCAGGTCTTACAGACATTCCCTGATATCAAACTGCAGAACAAAAACATAAACTTTCCGGCCTAAAAGACTAAAAACCTGTGAAGGATCTCTTCACAGCTGCACGAACAACACGGCTGTCTGTGTTTGAGAAAGAAGACATCAGTCTCAGCGTAAGTCAGAACCTCCATATGTATTTTGTTCACATGGGAACCAAAGTCAGCCCAGTTTTAGACGCCTGTCCTCATTTTTCAAGGGCAAGGTATTTATTCCACGCCGTCAGCAGTGCACTGCACCAATTCTCCGTCTCTTCTGGCTATTCCTGTCCTACCTCTTCTTGTGTCTTCACACCGGCTCCCTCTTATCTGCCGCTGCCTTCTGTACATACATTATTTAACTTTCTGAGTGCTACAATACAGGATGGAGACAGACCACGGGGACATGTTATTTTTACAAATCTCCTTCAATCCGTTCGGATGGTTAAATATTGCATGTGTTAGTGACACATGCCGTGGAAAAGATGCAGATGGGGAGTTATCAGTATGCCAAGTGTGTTATTAGGATGACACCATCCACAGACAGACAGATTGTGGCTTTTTGGACGTGTTTCATTGTGGAATTCTTGCGAGGAAAATGAGAGTGGAAGACGTTGTGGTGCACGGATCTGTTTTCCCTCTCCTCAACCCCACGTGTTCTGTCTCAGACCTCTGGGATTAAAGTGTTGCTGTGACTTTTATTTGTTTTTTTTCTGTCATTTTTCACACTAAAGAACAATTCCCACCCCTGATGTGATGCAGTTCACATGAGAACAAAACAATAGAGGACATACATGCTTTACATGTTTGAGCTGTATTAGTATAATAATAATTTGTCCAGATAAGACTGGAGCACAGTAATGCCAAAATGCTGAGTCATTGTGTCTGCTTCAGCTGAGAAAATAGAGCCTGTGTTCATAAATGCCACTGCGACCTTTTGCCATCCCTCATCAGCAGAGCAGACCGCTAATGACCCGCCATGACACGCATAATGCCGATCCTCTGGTCACTGCTTACTTTGCTCTTCTCCAAATCTTCTGCATCACCTTTTGTTTGTGTTGTTCTCGTGAAGCTGATCTGTGTTCAGTTCCACTCTATGTTACATCATAAGTGAATCATCATCAGAAGAGTTTAATGCTGTCAGAGTTCAGAGAGTTTGAACATTATTATCTCAGCAGGTCACATATTAACGTTTGGTTAGCGACCCTTCCACTTTTTGACGTTTTGGGTGTCCCCAATTCATCGTTTTTTGAAATGTCTGTTTGTAAAATCAAGGATCCACAACCCTCGGGATGCTGTTCTGGATGCACACTGGTCCTTGAACCAGTGCTGGGTTAAGGTTAAGGTACCGGTACTGGTTCACGTCCAGTACCGATACTCTTTATTTTATTTTATTTCATTTTTTAATTTTTATTAGTATCGATACTCTAAGCCAGGGGTGCCCAAACTGCAGCCCACAGGCCAGATCCGGCCCTCCTCCACATTTGCCCCCCCCAAACACTATCAGAGATACTTAGAGGTACGCGGTACCACACCTCATGACGCAGCCAGTACCGGTACCTTAACCCTAGCCTGGTCCATGTCTGGATGCTGAACCAAACCACAGGACGTACCCTAACCTGGTACCCTAACCCTTGAGGGGCGATCTGCGTCTAATACTGTGTCTGGAACAGGTACAGATCTGCGTCCGGCACTGGGTTAAGGTTAGGGTTAGAGTACCGGTCCGGTCCATGTCCCGGTACCGACCCAGTACCGGTTTACGGCCCAGAGACTGGGGACCCGTGATTTAATGGGAACAGCCAGTAGGTCGAAAAACGACAAGTTGGGTAACACCCACAATGTCAATCCTTGATGCAGAGGGGTCCTTAACCAAACACTAATAATGACGAGTTGGGAGTGAGAATGTGACTTCCCATCAACCCCTCTGCCTCTTGGCTCCTCCATGCATTATGAGTACTCTTCCCATATCACGGTATATAAATGTTTAGTTTCGTTTAATGTTCCCTGTAATCCAGGACGCCTTATGGGTCAGATAAATACGGTAATCTGTTTCTTTTTTCTTCCCTAAACCACAGAGTCTTGCTTCACACTAATGACATAAGTGGCCATTTTTGTTTCGACCTCTCGGCCTCCGAGTGTCCTTATGTGTGACGATTCCTGCTAAGAACGCCATCCAGAAGAGTTGTAAAGCATCTTTAGTGTTTTATTACAGAGGACGTTGTTCGTCTTCTCAAATACAACTTCCAAACATGTGGGTTTTATTGTACTTTATTTCACTTCTATTTTAGTTGAGTGTGGGATTTTTTTACACCTCACTTTCAAGTTTTTGTGTCTCCATAGCTTTATTCCTGATTTTTGAACAGGTGGTTGTTTTCACTTGGGATTAAAACTGTATGAAAGTCTTTTATGAGTATCTAGGGTTGCAGATAGAGAGGCTTGATCTCACTCTTCACCACACAGGTGTGAACAGGTAGAAGAGATGGGTGGTCCCTCCTTATGTCTGGTCCTAGTACAACACCCTTTGTCTTTGACAGTTCGTTAATGCAAAAATCTACACTATACTCCCTTATCTTCTCATCCGATAGTGACAGTGTCATCTTAAAACTTCTGTACATAACTCTGCTGTGTAAAAACAGGATGGGGCCCCAGACTGTCCCCTGTGGTACTCCTGCGCCACAGGCTACCGTCTCTAATGTTGAGGGTAGATTCTGGTCCGTCTGTCAGACAGTGATCCAACACACGGGGGGCCTCAACCTGCATGGTGTCCTTCAGGAGGAGAAGCTTTAAAGTGTTGAAACCACTGAAGATATCTTTGAAAAGAATCCTCACATCGTCACCTTCACAGCCGAGAAACGACAGGGCTCAATGCAAGAGGAAGGGAGCTGAAGTTTGCTAAAGCAGGTACTTTTTTATGACCTTATAGGTCTGAGAACACATCTCTCTTGTGAATAGGGCTGCCATGATTACTTGACTAATCAACGACTAATCGACTATTAAAATAGTCGACCACTAATTTAACAGTCGATTAGTCATTACTTTATATTATATGGAGTCAGAGTGTAGTAACGATGAAAGTTATAATGGAGTCATGTAATCTGTTGGAACTATTTTGGCATTTAATTTTTTTTTAGGCTATTTTGGATTTTAGCTAATATTTCAGTTGCACTCTAGCTATTTTGGCAAATTCTGGATTTTTTCTCAGTTTTTTAGGCTAATTTGAAGTTTAGCTACTGTTTCCGTTGGATGCTAGCTATTTTAGCTATTTTAAGCTTTTTCAGTTTTTCAGACTAATTTAGCATTTCACTAATATTTTTAGCTAGCTATCAGCTTCATCGTTTTCAGCTATAGGCTTCAACGTAAGCTTCAAAATTTCACCACTTTCAGCTATCAGCACTAGCATCTTCAGCGGCCAAATTCAGCTTAAAGCATTCACACTAGCATTATTGCAGGTAATTCTATATATCTAGTTTTTAGTTAGTTTAGAGCTAATGATGATTTAGATGTTTGCTTAACATCCAGTTTGCGGATGACCCGATAAGTCGACTAATCTGAAAAAATAATCTGTGGTTAGTCGACTATTCAAATAATCATTTGTGGCAGCACTACTTTTAAATGTAGGGAATATCCTGCAAATGTAGTACTAATTTACTGTCGCTGATCCTACAAGCTTGGACTGATCCTTCCCTTCACACATCAGTGTTTCTCATCAACTGTTTCCTTAACTTTCCTTCTGGGTTTATTTAACAGCGATCATCAGCATCTGCACTAAGTCTAAAAGGATTTGTTGGAGCGATTGCTGTCATATTGTGTCCACTTCCTGCTGCAGGTGTTGACACATTTATTGGCACTGCGGTACAACGGGGCCGCTTATGGCAAACACTGTGATTAACTGCACAGATTCAATAAGACGCCGTGTCACCTGTTTTCATCCTGTTCAGCTGAAGATTTCCTTTTGTTCAGACTGTGAAAGACGGTACCGGCTTCATGCTAAGAGACTGCTCGAAAAGCTTCAGTTACAAGGGCATTGAAAGTAGCTGCATCTTTATCACAAACTGACATTTATTTCACAGACGTTTCTCGCTTTGACTGACAAATGAATGAAACTGTTTGTATATTGCTGTGCTAGAATCAATATGTCAAAGCTTACAGGCTGTTTGAAGGACTGCGAGAGAACGAACACTCGACAAAGGTAAAGATTCCTTTTGTGGAAAAAACAGGTAAAGACCTTCCTTCCTTTAGTGCTGATAAGAAATGATCTTTAGATGATTGTCGAAAAAAATAAAGCCTTACAAAGCTTCAGCTTAAACAGGTAGATTACAGCAGGGTTTCTCCATAAATAGGAGGATTGGTTGCCTGTATGTCAAAGCCATAGTTTCTTTGGAACGATCAACGGAGTAGAAGTGACACCAAAACATCAAAATTTTGATCTATTTTCAAAGAGTTTCC
The DNA here is from genome assembly GCF_002922805.2 of Oryzias melastigma. Classification (NCBI taxonomy): domain Eukaryota; kingdom Metazoa; phylum Chordata; class Actinopteri; order Beloniformes; family Adrianichthyidae; genus Oryzias; species Oryzias melastigma. The sequence goes on along the minus strand of NC_050525.1, from coordinate 25,165,476 downwards.
AGTGGACTTTTAATTATGACTACGATGTTTTTTTTGTCAAGGGTTTTTTTGACAGTCATTACCAATGATCCCCGCTAGCATACGGTCTCTTACTCTTACCTAATGCTACTGGTGCAACAGAAATGGCGAGATTTGTTGGAAGGATCCAGCCTTACACATCAGACACAAAAAACAAAGACAAACATGGATCTATTTGTCTGCAAGTGGATGCATCCGAATCGACCGCAGCAGAGAACATGTGACAATTGTAGATTGTACGCAACAACCTTTAGCTTTTTTCAAACATCATGATTTCGTCTGCATAGAAAAGTTTAAATCTTATTTTGCTTTAATTTTGTCCTCCATCGTGAGAAAAAGACTAAGAGAACATACTAAAAAACAGATTTGGTAACACTTTATGATAAGATTCCTTAACAAAATACTTATGAGACATTAACAAGTGTTAGTAATGTGGTATTAAGCTGCTTATAAATACATCAGGATGAACTACTAACAATAGATCACACTTTAGATGGAGGGGGCTGCAAAACACTGCACAAAACTGTTAACACAAGGATACAATCAGTACATTTGTTAATAACATTTGTAAAACTTTTGTGATGTTAACAAATATTTTATAAAGAATTAACAAATGCTAATAAACGTCTTCATGAGCAGTTTATTTAAACTTGTCATTTTAATAAGACACCCACAAATGCTAATAGATATCTTTATAAGATATCTTTAATGTTGTATAAATAGTTTATTGAAGATAAGGTATTTATAAGTGGTTTATTTACACTCGTAAGGCATTTATAAGACATTTACATATGCTAATTAATGTACTTATAAGCAGTTTAGTACCACTTTATTAATGCTTATTAATGCCTTATAATTAGCTTATTAATTAATATTTTAAATGTTTGTATAAGCAATTCATTTACACTCATAAGTCATTTACAAATGCTAATTAATGTATTCATAAGCATACTTATACCACATTACTAATACTTGTTAATGTCTTATAAGTAGTTAATTAAGGAATCTTATCATAAAGCGTTCCCCACGACTTTCAATGGAATGGGTCTTTAAATGTGCACAGATTCCTTTCAATGCAAGAGAAACTGAGTGAGAGCGGAGAGCCATCGACTGCCTAATTGATGGTTTCCTGGCCTTTGTTGATGACGACAAGTGTCACATCAGGTAACCTTTTGAGGAAGATTTATTCCTATAAGAACTGGATAGAAAAATCCAATTAAAGTGGATTCTGTCAGGAGGCAAATCTCCAAAGATTGAATATGGAGATTCAGGCTTCTCCCTCCATATCTCAGACATGTCAGATAACTTTCAGATCACACATTTTCCTCACCAGACGCATAGACAAACCATTCATTATTCTGTGTGTCCTCCCTTTCATTCTGTTCATAAACTGTGTCTAATATAAGGCAGCAGTGCACTGCATCGTCCAATGAATCTCTGACTAACAGGAGTTATGAATTCCATGTCTTCATGTATTTAAATCAGAAAAAAACGCCACACTGACAGTATGAATGGAATGACAATAAACACGCGCTAATGCGATCTAAGCACTGTCGTAGATGACTTAGCATATATTTCATGGTTTGTATGCGATCAACTTCTGCTGTGTTGTCTGCGTGAGTCAAATGCATTCTGGGAGATTCTCTCCAGATGATAATGAGTGGGATAAGATGTTGCGGCCACACTGATTACACAAGAGTTAAGTACACGGCTGCATGGCTAATGAAGTTGACATGGCGCTAATAATCTTGATACAGTTTCATTTATCTTAGATGTCAACGCCGTAACAAGCTTAAATGATCATGCTGTAGTATTTAGCAGCCTAATTCCCAACATTTAGACTGACACTATAAAGGGGTTTTTAAAGAGGTACTTGTGCTCAGTTAAAATGACATGAAGGTGGGATTCGTGTGGTTTTCTGTGAAATGCTGCACCGATGTTGCCAAAGCTATTGGACTGTGTGATTGACTTTATTCCATGCAATTTTTAAAAAAGAAAATATGAATGTGAAATTAAATGAGACATTTATTTGAAAACCTTTTTTTGAATTTGCTGAATGATTGAATCACTCCAGGGATTCATGGAGCCAGACAGGAGACAGCAGACTGGAAATAGAGAAATGTTCTGATGCCACAATCTGACCATAGACATATATTATCTCTGGACGGAGTGAGGTGTTGACGTCATCCATAAAAAATGTCTTACCCCAGGCTATCGCAAAGTCATTCCAAATTCATCACCGTGGCTTCCTGTTACGTTGGCTGCCATTTTGGAACCAGTCGACTGTGATTGGTCGAAGTCGGTCTGACTCTTTTTGGGGAAACAGTCACCAATAGGGCTGTCACGACTAATCGACGACTCGTCAACTATTAAAATAGTCGACGACTAATTTAATAGTCGACTAGTCATTGCTTTCTATTATATGGAATCAGAGTTTAGTAAAGTTGAAAGTTTCAGTGGTGGACAAAAGTGTTGGTACCCCTCAGTTAAAGAAGGACAAACCCACAATTCTCACTGAAATCACTTGAAACTTACAAAAGTAACAATAAATAATTTTTTTTGGAAAATTAAACAATCAAAATCAGCCATCAATTTTGAATTGTTGATTAACATAATTATTTAAAAATGAAACAGGCCTGGACAAAAATGATGGTACCTCAATGAAAGATTGAAAACTATTTGACCAGAGTGACATGATTAACTCAGGTGTGTCCTTTAATTGACATCACAGGTGTTTTATTTATTGTTACTTTTGTAAGTTTTGAGTGATTTCATTGAGAATTGTGGGTTTGTTCTTCTTTAACTGAGGGGTACCAACACTTTTGTCCACGTCTGTATGATGACATTCTGCTATCTTTTTGGGCTATTTTGGCATTTATTAAGGTTTAGCTAATATTTCAGCTACATGCTAGGTATTTTGGCTAATTTTAGATTTTTGTTTTACAGTTTTTTACTCTAATTTCGCATTTAACTAATATTTTAGCTGGCTATCATCTTCCGTGTTTTCAGCTACCAATTTCAGCATCTTCAGCTATCAGCACTAGCATCTTCAGCGGCTATATATCAAATTTGTAGTTAGCTTAAAGCTAATGATGGTTAAGATGTGTGCTTGACCTCCAGTTTGCGCATGACCCAATTAGTCGACTAATCTGAGAAAATATTCAGTGATTAGTCGACTATTAAAATAATCGTTTGTGGCCAATCATGAGTGAGCTTGTTCAAAGTCTGTAATTCTTCCACTGAAAGTGGCTAAAAGGAAGCTGACAATTAAATTTTTAAGATGGGGCCTGCAGGGATCTGATTGGTCAGTTTATAACTTGAATAACTTGTAATAAAGAAAAAATATCTTTAAAAAATGACAAGAATGTTTATTCTGAAGTAATAACTGTCTACTTCTCAATAGAAGTCTAAGTGATTTTGACCTTCTTCAGCAGGTACTTCCTGTTTGGAACACAAAGGGGGAGGGGTTGAGCTGTCCAGTGATTATACAGTCAATGGGTCAGACTGGCAACATGTGGAATAAAAAACTGCTTACTGCTTCCTAACTCATTACTCTGAGGCAGAAAAAGACCATTTAAAAAACAGAACAATTTCTTTTACTTATCCTCTTCAGAGTCTTCACACAGGTGTAATGTATAAATGCATTCAGAAAAGCAATTTCTCTTGGTATTCACCTTTGCCTAACCCCGTTCAGTATTTGAAGCGATCTTTCTAAAAGTTTTAATGACCAAGTCAACCTTTTCCCTCAGGTATTCGTTTTTTGTCTGTCGTGTGAAGCTACTATCAGTCTTCTGTTCTTCCAAGAGTATTCAAGACCAAAAATCTGCAATTATCTACATTTTTCTTGATTTTTATTTATTTTTTTAATGGAAAAATGTTGAATTTTGTTTGACTACCAGTTTTATTTCCTGAATGTGTCTGTGTGTTTGATTCTATTCCAAATATTTTTCATAAAAAAAATAATGAATAAATAAATACTAGTGCTGTGAATGGTAGTGCATTAACGCTTGCCTTTAATCAGAACAGAATCAAGATGCTAATTTTATGAACATTCTTAGGCGTCCTGCTGTGCAGCTGTGAGATCAGCATAATAAAACAGTCTAAAATAAGTTAAAGATACTGTATTGTATTAAATTAAATATATATCATTGCATTTACTAGTCATTTTTGGACAAAAGTAATCTTTTATTTTAATAAATGAGGAGATAGATAAACATCGATCTGACAGCTGCAGCTCAGAGTGAAAGATCTCCTATGGGGGGCGGAGCCTAACAGAACTGTGCTATTTGAAATCTATTGTTAAAATCAAACAACGAGGAAACTGATCAATTTTTTATTTTGGGATGGGGCCCGACATGAATTTTTCTACAATAATGAGCACCGACATTGTCTAAAAGTTGAGGAAACTCTGCAGTTTACTCCGAAAGTCCCGCCCACCGCTGATATGAGGGGCGGGCAGTTCAGAGTGGACAGACACGCCCCCATTTG
>NC_050525.1:25143484-25160835 GCF_002922805.2 Oryzias melastigma | reverse complement strand
AAAATAATAATGCTTTTTTTTCCAGGTTTGCAATTAATTAGTTCCATTTTTTAATCAATTCTTGGTCTTAATAAATACATATTCACGATTATTTGGAAATTTGACTCTTTGTGTCTGCGAACTGTTGATTGGTGAAGGAGTTTGACCAATTACGAAATTCAACTGTAGTACATCGATTGATCGTGTAGGGGGCAGCACGCAGACGTTTTTTACTATATTTTCAAGGATAAACTTTATGTGAATTTGTCAAAAATTGACAATAACCAACAGACAGCACTTTTAAAGCCCCATTTATAGAGGTCAAAAGCCAAAGAAAGTTGATTCAGGGTTTGGTTACTCTTTAAATTATGTTTCCAAATCAAAACTTGAATTTAAATTCACATTTAGACATTCCCAAAGGCACAGGATTGGAATTAAAACATCTTTGCCAAATTTTGAAAATCTACTTGCACTTGTCTTTGTAGAATTTCTAGCATGTTTCTGAAACCTTTGGTCAGATCGTTTCTTTAAACCGAGCTTTTCTCATTTCTGCTTTTTCCTCCTATTACCCGCCTAACCTTTCTTAAAGGTTAGTAGAGTTTTAACCTGCTTTCCAGAGGGGGGGTTGAGGGGTGTGGGTACACGCACTTTCAAAGTTCACGCGGAGATCAGGGTGGCCAAGTGATTAGCGAGACCTCTCTGTAAGTTGAAAGCTCCGGAGAGCCGGCTGGGTCTTCGAGTGGCGCTGTGAAGCCCACAAAGCTTTGACCTTCCAGTGGAGGCGGGAACTGAAAAGAGTTCCTGCTGCACATCATCACAGAAAAGAGGGGCTATTATCAGCTGCTGGCCGGCACCCCAGCACCGCACAGACTCACAGGGACAGTAAATACGTCTGCCAAAGGCAGAAAAGTAAATATTTTGTTTTTTTCCTTTTTATATGATTGTATTTTCAACAGAAAAAAAGATTTTAGGACTTACAACAACAGCAGAACAAAGTTGCATAGACAGTTATTATCTATTGATCCCTTTCTATATCAATAACTTTTCTTGAGGAATAATACAGGACAAAAGTTTGCTCCACTTTTATTGACTGACTTTGTAGCTTTTTTAAGGTTTTCTTTTGTTTACTTTTTTCATTCTTGAAGTTATTTTACTTTTTAGATGTTTATGTTGAGTTCTTATTTATGTGGAGTTTCATTTGTTTGCATGTCTTTGTTGTTTTATTTGGTCGGTTATGGTTTATAATTGTTGCTTCAGTTTTGCCCAAATTCACACTTATCTTATTAGTCTTTTTGTTTTATAAATGTATTTATTTATTTTTCTTGGTCATAGTAGTTGTTTGTTTCTGTTTAGGTTACTTTGCTGACTGTGGTTTTTAACATTTTGAGTCTCCATCGACGCCACATCTAACACTCACGGGGCGGATAACCGTCTGATCTGGCGTACGCACAAAATCCACTTTACATTTTAAGATCGTAGACCACTCGGTGAGCCTATAGGGCGGGGTCAAGCTTATTCATGTAACGTGTCAAAATCCAAAACACACTCTAGGTCCTGGGCTGAACCGGATAAATATTTATTGAACACTCTAAAAACTAACTTTTTAAAAACTTTTTAACATAATAATGAACTTAAACTTAGGTTTGCCAAAACAGCTAGCATGTAGCTAAAAGAAAATAGCTAAACTTTAAAATAGCTTAAAAAACGGAAAAAGACTAAATTAGCCAAGACAGCTAGCATGTAAAACTCCAACACTCAAAAATAGCCCACAAAACTATTTTTTTTAAAACCTAAATTAATCAAAACAGTTAACATGTAGCTGAACTCCAAAATAGCCTAAAAAACGGAAGAAAAGCCTAAATTAGCCAAAATAGCTAGTATGTAAATATTGGACTAACTCCGAAACAGCCTAAAAAGCTTTTTTTTTTTTTTTTTTTATGAGCCAAAACAGCTAGCATGTAGCTGTTATATTAGCTAAACTCCAAAAACTGAAAAAAGTCTAAAGTAGCCAAAACAGCTTGGATGTAGCTGAAATCTTATCTTAACTCCAAAATAGCCTAAAAAATCTTAATAAATGCCCAAATAGTCCAAAAATCTAGCAGAATGTCAATTTTTACAACTTTAAAACCTTAACTTTTTAACATAATTAAAATATTTTAAAAATCAGGAATATTATTCCAGAATAAATCAACTTAAACTTTAAATAACTTTCAATATTTTACTCTCTATAAAAATATATTTAGTCAAAATTATACAAGTTAGAAATGAGCGTAAGATAACACCAGGTCATTAATAACAATAAAAGAAAATGACCTGGAGGGCCGGATCCGGCCCCCGGGCCTCGACTTTGACACGTGCCGTAAGCCAACGGTGTCAGAATCCGGTTCTCAAAGGCCGGTGTCCAACATGTTTTCCCACCAACCTGCCATCGACGCTCTTTATTGGAGAGGCTCACCTGATCCAGGTAATCAGCAGCAGATGAGACAGGATTTCTAGAAAACCAGCAGGAATGTTTTTTGTTTTTCACCCAAATACAGATTTTAAACCAAAACCACGCTGAGACTTGCACATTTTTTATTGATTCACCCAAAACGTTTTGATTTGGTAGCGATTTTGCAGCGTTCTGATGCATCTTCACCACCAAAGAAATGCTGCTGTTGATGCTCCGGTTTCATCTCTGCAGCTTTTGCTGACAATATTAAACTGCTTTCAGTTTCATCTTAAATTGATCATTAAAATTTCTCCTAAAGTGACATTTTTTACTGTCAGTAAGAAGCTTTTGACCTCCTGAAAGCCATCCAAGATCATTTTTACGACATTTTGGAGGTTAAACCTAAAAGTCCCACAAATGTTCTCAAATTTATGGTTGTGTCAATACCATATCATTATATAATGAAATCCACAGCACTCAGTCTGTGCTCTGAAAGAGACTCATTTACCATGAAGTATTTTGAAGCGAAATATGTATTTTCTTTTTCTTTGCTGAACTGTGTATTCAGTATTATCTCATGCTCTGAAATGGAATCCTTGGTTTTACAGCTGTAGATGAGCAGTTATTTCAACAACAAAACCAGTGCATGCATCAGCAGAAAATCTCTTTTGTCTCTTCGGACTGTAAGGCTGCTCTCGTCTCTGAAGTTGAGAGCTGGATGATGGAACTACAGCTGCTGCTGAAGGATAAGTTAGTGTGGAGGAATTGTGTCATAGATATGATAAAAGTGAATCCTGAGGTTTGGTTGTTTGCATTCTGCATAAGCGTGTCCATGCTTACTGATAAACACACGTTTTGTTTGTGGAAACGCTGCTGGATGAAGCTCCAATCACAGCAAACGAGGTCTCAAACGGACACTCTCAAGAGGATTTAGCTAACAAGCAGCTCTCAATTATGCTAAATAGTTTTATTCTATCTCAAGCAGCCAGTGTTGAACCTCATCAATTATAAATCCAGAATGGCATCTCTGTTTCTGCTCCTTAATACCTACTCCGACTCCTTCTCACACTCTCCACGGGTGTGAGGATTTTTACATGGGTGAGACGGAAAGTGCTCACCCAGAGCAGAATGTGTCCCCGCTCCTCTGACTGATGCTGGGAGCATTCAGCACAGAACTGCCCAGAGGCTGCCAGGCAATTCCAAAAGCTTGAATTGGGTCTAAGGTTGTGCTCCGTTTGTGGCTCCTGCTACATCCAAACCCCAGAGACGGCGCCGTCGGATTCACCGGAGCGTTTTCTGAGGTGTCTTCCAATCCCAACTCTGCTATAAATACTTCATGGTAAAAAGTTCCAGCGTCTTATCTGCTTTACTTTCAAATGATTTTGATGAAGTTCTGTTATCATATGGACAAGTTATTTTTTTGTTTTAAAAATATGATAAAAAATGACTTCTTCTTCATATATTATACCAGGGATACAATTATGTCGACTCAAATCAGGATTATCTTAAAGTGAACAAAAAAACAAATTGTATATTTAAGAAAAAAAATAGAAAACTGTTTTAAACTTGATGGAAATTTTAAAAATAAAAATATAAAAAAAAAAAATGTATTTAAAAGAAATGTTGAAAATAAAAAAAACAAAATGTGTAAATTCTAAATTTAAATAAAACTTAGCCTCCAACCATTACAAAAAATGTTTATTTTTCATTTAAAATTGGTTTTTCTGTCACTATTTACTTAAAAACCTTAATATGATCTTGATTCAACACGATACAATGAATTATCAGGCAAAACACTCAAATCTGAGTTGTTTAAATAATTTTTATTTCAGAAAGTGAGTCTTTATCCCCCCCCCAAAAAAAAAAATTTGAGGAATCTCTACTTTAAGGTATATTTACCAGATGGCATCGTTCTGCAGCATGTGTTACTATGACAACCAGGAGTTAAAAAAAAGTTACAAAAGTTAAGCTGGGAGACAAACTGCTGACACACACTTTGTTCTACTCATAAAACTATTCTTTGTAAAACTTTTTTGGGGAAAAAATGTCTTTTCGGTATTTAAAAGTTGACCTTCTGGTGGTTCTAAATAACTCTGATACCAGTTCCAGTGTCTGGGAGTTCTTCTTTCACCCAATCACGACTGTCTCTCGCCCTTCACTGCCTGATGCAATCAGCAAGGAGACGACCAGCCCCCTCACTCTTCATCCTTTCTCTTCCTATACTCCTCTTGAAGCTTTTTTGTTATTTATTTCATATTACCTTTTAAAAGAATTTAAGATTTAGCCTGAAGTTTCACATTCGTATTATTTTTGTCCCTGCTGCACACGAGGAATTAAAGTGACATTAAACCCCCAAATGTTGGAATTATCTCTCAGCCTCCAGCAGAAGGGATTCTGGGTAAATTCTCCTTTGCATGTTTGTTGTGAACTCACAGCCAGAACTGCTTCTAGAATGATTTAGCCTCTGCCAACAATTCAGACAAAACTTGTGGTCCATGAAGGAGAAGAGAGCAGCCAAGAGAGCAGCCGCTCCTCAGACGTGCTGGGAGGGCTTTGGCTGCATCACTCTGCGAGGCAATTGTGCATAAATATGTTTGGGAACATTATTTATCTCCTCTTCTTAGCACCATCATATCCAATACTAACCAAATGCATAATTGAAAAATTACTGCTTAAAATCTAAAGCCTGAATGGAGTCGACCGGGTGAGGAATCTGAAATACTTTTATTGCATCTTTTTTTCTGTGGTTTTGGTTAAAATTGTCCAACAAAATGTGTTGTTTCTTTGTTTTAAGTCGTTTTCTCCACCCTGTATCCCCATGTGACCTCAAGCAAGTGAAAAAAAGAGAAGCTGATTTTGGAGTGAAGATATTGGCTCATTAATTTAAACATAAAACCAACTGAAGAAAACGCCTCTTTCTAATCCTAATGACAAAAACAGATGAAAGCTCCAAACTGTAATACATATGATATATAAAACTGTTATTATAACTTTTGTGTTTGGATCTTTTCTCTCATAATCCTTGTAAACAGCAAAAGTCAGATAATTCCACCCTGTCTGACATTAAAGTCAAACTTTTTCTTGTTGTAATGTTTTCTACTGCGGTCAGTGAGCCGCTATTCGCTCAGCCGTGGTTTTAACGTGGCTCCTCTTTGTTTTTGCTCATACCTGTGCAGGAAAATAAAGGTAAAACATGATTAAATCAATTGGAAGCTCTTGCCAAAAATATGAAAGTGACTATTTGCATGTAATGTTATAAAATATGTTCACCCAGAGATGATTTTTTTACTTGGGCACTCTTATTTTGAAGGCTGAAACTACGTGACTTGATTGCTGCTCTGAACATTTTCATTGAAACAAACTATTTCTGTTTTTACAATTATTCTCTAAAATATCCCCTAAAACAACGAGTACATTTGTCCTGCGAAGCGACTGAAATGCACACGGACAACGCAGAGATGGGCGTCTTTGCCGAAGGTATTAAATATGGTTAACGTGAATTTCTATCGGCTTTTGTGCTGATCGCACTTAAAATACGTGGAAATAACATCAGCCAAAATAGAACCATTAGAATAATATCTGCTCAAATGAAAAGTTGATATTTTCAATAAAACCTCCAATATTGGAGGATATCAAACATTTATATTCTGATTTGAGAACGATCTGAGAGAGGAAATGAAAATACAGTTCTGCAGGACATTTATTAAATAAATATTGTATATTTTTCACTTGAAGTTGGTAATGTTACCTTTTATTATTTACCTAAAACTGTGTCTAACAGCGTTCAGCTGTCAGGTTTGCCGTTCTAAGTGCGAACGCCGGAAGTAAAGATTCCCATTTCTGGCCTTGTAGCCATTTTATCTGATGTCACCGTGAAAAGAATCATCATAGGGTGTGAAAAAATGTTTATCTAAACAGTTTTATTACACTGATCTCACAGCTGCACGGCAGGACGCCTTAGGGCGTTAATAAATATTAACAAATTAATTATGTTCTATTTGTTGCGCACGTTGATGTGTCAACATTCACAGCCCTAATATATATATATATATTTTAGCAAAACATTTTAGTTTTTTTTTTTAACTCATAACTGCAGCTTTTGTTCTGATTTTAGAACCAGGTTCACCGATTGGTTTATGTCCATCAGGGAAAATGCTAGCTTAGAGAAATGTGTTCATGTTCTGTTGGAATCATCAGGAAAAATGACTCAGAAAACACAAATGAACATCAAAAAACAACAAATCTTCCAACAGTAAATGAACCTGGAATAACTTCTCTTCAACTAAAGAAGTCTTTTTTTTTTTTGTAGTGCACCATCTATTGGGAGACACCAGAATTACACTGAAAATATAACATTGTTAAGGATTATTAAATACTTTACCGGGTCACATGTGGCCCTGGTGGGGTAGATTTACCACCCTTTTAAAGTAACATCACTTGTCGCACACCTAGATGTGTGAAATTAGTTCTTTGACTCATCCCCTGGGGGAGCGGTGAGTTGCAGACACAGCCGCACTAGAGAACCATTTGGTTTCAGTTGGTTCGTTTTTTTTTTATTTTTTTTCCAAGAATGCGTATAATATTCAGGCTGAAGGTCTACCATTGTACATTTGTGCTTTTTTGTTTAACAGAAGGAAAAAAAAAACTAAAAAGCAAATTATACACACATTTAAAAAATAAAGAAAGCCCTTAAGGTGGGAGGGGCTTGTTGCCCTTCATATAAATTGTCAATAAAATAGAAAAACATACAGTCCAAAGCTCGATATACTAAAATTTTGCCCAATTTGATTTTACGTTCTTAGTCCATTTTAACCATATGTTATGGAATGATTCTGACCGTACCTGAAATGATGAAGAGAGCTTCTCCTTATTAAAGATATTTTGAGTGATAGTGATCTCGTCCTCCGTAGTTGGCGGTTCCTCTGTGAGACATCTTTTATTACCTAATCCAACCTCTTAATCCTGAGGGTCAACCAGGGAGGCACTGGATCCCATTTTTAGTCTTTGGTATGATTCGATTTGAACTCACAACCTTCCAGTCTCAGGACGGACACTCTACCACAGGGCCACTCAGCTGCTCTAGAATGTAAACTTCAGTGTCCTTTAACAGATATAAATCCTCCCTTTGAACATGTCCAAGTCATCGTGATCTAACTAGCCTGAGTTTATCTGCAGGACAGCGAACATGAGCGAACGTTCTCACTCCTGATCCTGTCCATCCTTGTCTCAAAGAGAACTGGATCCTCTTCATCTCTGACACGTCCAGCTCCAGCTAGTGTCACTGTTTTAGGTCATAAGCTAGGTCTCTCACTGTCTTGTACACCGTTCCTTCATTCTTCTTGACATGTTTTGTTAGATACCAGACCTGAAACTTCTCTTTCTCACACGTCGCTGCTCTGATCTATTAACCTTAAGTATTACAGTTCAGCCTTATTACCTCAACTTCCTCGACTTCCTCATGTTTTGCTGAGACTCTCTGTCATTCCTGTCATCTCCAAACACATTTCGATGTTCCTTCTCTGTCTACAGAGAACAATGTCATCTGCAAACATCACTGTCTTTAAAGATTCTGCTCTGATTTCTATCGTTCCATGCATCAACATTGCAAACAAGAAGTTTCCCAGAGTATTGATGCAGTTCCACCTTCACCTCCGTCACACTTAGCACACTTCCCTTGTCTTTCAGCTCTCACACACGTCACACACCACTCCAGACTTCATCATTCAAAGCCAGAGTTTTTCTCAGCACACTGCCATTCACTTTGTCTGAATCTACAAGCACAATGCAGCTCACTCTGGGCTTCTCAGTCATTCTTCACCAACCTTTTTAAGGTCATTTCTTTGTCCTTAAGAGTTTTTCTTGTTCCTCATCAGATCTGGCGCCACATAAGTTTACTAGGGGAGTGGTATGTTGCTTATAAGTGTGTGTGTGTGTGTGTACATTTTCCTTTAATTTTTTTACATGTTTATTGAAACTCTCACAATAGAAACCCAAGCCTAACTCAAACCTTATAATTGAATAAAAAGTATAAATTCACGAAACATCCAACACATTCTCGCATTGTGCTAAGGACCTCTCTGCGTCACTTTTTGACGTTTTGGGTGTCCCCAAGTCATCGTTTTTTGACGTACTAACTGTTCCCATTAAATTGCGGGTCACGAAGAAGAACCGGTCCAGTGCCATGACGCGTAGCGCACCAGTACCCAAACCCAGTACCGTTACCCTAACCCGACACCAGACCTGATACTGTATCAGAAGTGGTAACTGGGCACAAACCAGTACCGGGTTAATGTTAGGGTACTGGTACTGGATTACGGTACCGGTTCTGGACGCGTCCCAAGGACCAATACGCATCTGGTACCACGTCCAAAGGGTTGCGGACTCTTGATTTAACAAACATCCAGTGTGTCAAAAAACGATGATCTGGGGACACCCAAAATATCAAAAAGACCTTAACCAAACGTCAATATGTGACGACTTGAAGATGAGAACGTGTTGAAACATCACTAAGATCCAATTAAATCATGATGAAATGCCTGCATGGAAATGAGTTTTAGCCTTTTTACTGAATATTCCAACCAGGGTCTGTTTTAGGACCAGGACATAGAATTACAGCTTTTGTTTACCAGAGAAACATTGCGCTGGATTATTTTCGAGGAGCACTTTCTAGAGTTTATTAACTCCATCTGGACCAGACAAGTGAATCTCAGTGCAGCTGCTGATACGCAGTCCTAGACACTCAGAAACAGCAATGTGGAGAGAGATATGCTGGTTGATGAGGCGCTTGGCTGCACTTTCCTTGCTGATGCTGAAGCAGTTTCAGTATTTTCTATCACTGCTTGTGGATTTCATGGAAACTCATGATTTCATGGATGTTCATTTATGGTGCGATACAACTATACAGTCAGAAACAATATGGTAGCACTTGTTCTGAGGGGGGCTGACTTGTTGACGGCCCACTTCTGGCACCACCTCTGTTTTCCCATAGTTCTACAAAAAATAAATATCAACCTTTGGTTCTTACAAATTGGTGATTCATTCTTTACTCCTGCTGAATGTGTAATTTAAACAATCTGAGGTTTTACTGGTCACTGGTAAGGATGAAATCGTATCTTTATTAAACAAAATACCCATTTATTTTTATTCTCATCTTGACTGAAGTGATGTTTTTGTGAAAGCACCTCAGTAAAGACTTGAAAGTTTGGATCATGTTGTCAAACTTTGATGTTGTTGTGTTTATCATTAGTATGCCAGGCAGTGTTCAAAAGCTCCGCAGTAATCATAAGCTTGGGGAGAGGCAGGACCACCTCAGGGGTGAGCACTAAAAGAGGGCGGAGACAGCGGTTCAGCCATGTTGGCCTCATTAGTTAATTATGGAGCAGGCAGGCGTTCTCTCTCACGCTGGCTTTGGAGCATGCCGAGAATACACGGAAGATGTTCAACAGGATCCAATCTCAGGACGGATTCTGATCTATTGCCTCTTACGCGCATTGTATTCAATAATAGACAAGTTATTTTTGTTTCTCTAAATGTATTTCAGTTTGAGTTAAATTAAAATGTCTGAATACTATATGTCTGTTTTCTTTTCATTAAGACCTTTTGCAGATTAATTTCTTTCCTCTCTTTTTCCACCTGGAGCACATTACGTTATCTGCTTTCCAAATAGTCCATGTTCTCACTTGTATTGCAATTAATTCCAATGTTTCAGGGGATTTGACCTTGTGACAAAAAGACTTTGCCGAGAGTTAATTGATTGGAGCCGAGGCATATTTAGGTCAGGTTCAAGATTGGAAATGTGTTTCATGATTGGCATCAGCTGAGATGCGCTGCTGGCAGAGTGTGTAGAGGAATGCGAATGAAAGCTTTTAGCATCTTACCTTTAAATGTGACACTTCACACTGATAAACCTCTTACAAACAAAAAAGTATTATGTTTTATAACTATGCATTGCACACTTTAATGAAGACGGTTCATCTAATCCTGAGTATAATTTACCAAATACTCTTATTTTTCTTTAGCTAGGTTTACAACCCTTTTAAAAGCAAATTACAGCTATCCTCAGGTAAAGTCAGGGTCAGGTGACAAAGCCAAGAATCTTACGTAAAACTGTATTCACTGGAAATTTTATCAAAGAGCGCTAAAGTTGACCTAAATTTCTGAAAGAATTGTGGTAAAATTGCTTAAAAATCCCTAATACGTGCCAATTTTGTTAAAATATTATTGTGTTGCTTAAATATGAGCTAAACTCCAAATTAGCCCCAAAAACCTTAGTAGATGCCAAATTAGCCCAAAAAAAGCCAATTTGTCGCTTAAATACTAGCTAAACTCATAGATAGCCTAAAATTCCTCAGTAAATTAAATTTTTTAAAAATGTTAGCCTGTTGCTAAAATAGAAGCTAAACTTTAAGTTTGCCTAAAAAAAACAGTAGATAACAAAGTAGCCAAAAACGTTAGCATGTTGCTAAAATAGGAGCTAAGCTCTAAATTAGATTAAAAACCCCAGTTGATTACAAATTACTTAAAAATGTTGACATGTTGCTAAAATAGAAGGCACACTCTAAAGTAGCCTAAATAAACCCCAGTAGATAAAAAATCAGCTAAAAAAAAACATTAGCATGTTGTTAAAATAGAAGCTAAACTCTAAAGTAGCCTTAAAAAAGCCCAGTAGATATCAAATTAGCCAAAAACGTGCTAACATATTAGCTAAACCCATTTTTTTTAATTACTATAAAATAATTAAACATAGCCCACTAATATATTAAAAAAACTTCTTGCTAATCTACTTAAAGTTTTGAAGTTTCAAGACATTTTCATTCATTATAATATTTGCTCAATATTTTAAAAACTATAGTTTATGAGTACCAAAAATACATTCACAAAGCGTTGAGTGAATGCTTACTGAGCTTCAATCTAACCAATAATGTAACTAAAATATTAAACTACTCTTAAGTCATTTTCTCTCAAAAAATGACCTCAAATGACTTTAAAACATTTGTTTGTTAATCATTGAGCAGCAGCTATTGTTAAAGTGCATCCGGCCAACTTTTGAAAGGAGGAAACCGAAGAACTGAGCAGAATCCAAAGGGCACAGCGAAGCACCGCAGTTGGGCTCCAAAGTGAATGAAGCTCTGTGTTCAGAGTGAGAACATCTTTTGTCCTTCAGACAAACTCCGTTCCCCCAGATTCAGGACAGTCAGCTCCGCGCTCCGATGAATACTGTAGCTCGAAGGGCTGAAAGGGAACTATGGATCCCGGCCTCTGCCTTACATAATCGGTAACAGTTTTTGTTTTTTTTTTTGGTCCCCTTTACTTGTCATGTCGGCACAGCATGATTTCAAGCTTTAGATGTTTTCCATTCACTTGCCCTTCTGTTTTAGCTCAGTAAATCTATGATAATTATCATGCACGATAATGAATAATAATAATAGTAATTAATGAGAGAGGGCTGAAGTATAAAAAGGACGCCACTTTTTAAAATCCAGACTACATTAGGGCAAATGAATAGCTGTTGTTGAAAATATGGAAAAGTGAGGCTTTTCCTGTCGACTTTTTTATTTTTTACTTTGAGCAAACAGCATTTGCATGTAAACCGAGGCTGTTTGCAGGTTGGAGAAATGATAGCGAAAAGTGTAATCCCGGCGAAGATTTGGTGAGTAAAACGTGTGGGTAAAAGACGCTTAGCAGCTGACATGTTTCTGTCAGTTTAATAACAGCCTGACACCTGCAGAGCGCAAATGGAAAAGTTCCTCATTGTTTTGCAGCACCTCAAAGTGCAGCGAGTTATTGATAAGGTGTGAAGGCAGTTTGCTCCTGAAAGGTTAATTTATTTGCCTTCTGAAAAATAAATTGGAAACGTAATGTTCAAAGATAGCCTGTCAGAAGGCTGGAATAACTCTCACACGTGTTTGTGTGTTTGTTAATTACCTGCAAATTCATTCCCCCTTAAAAAGTGCTGAATGAATTCATTCCGGTGATTGTCTTTTTTTTGTTCACTCCAGAACAGCTGCTCCCATTTAGATGTTGATTCACCATTTAATAGGTCTATTTGAAAAATTAGAACCAATCAGGACAAGTTTTGTTGGTAATGTGTTCTTGAGAGTGGATTTTTGGCAAGATGTTAAAGGAAATGAAAGCAGAAATATGCGCTAAGCAACATATGTCAAAGTCAAGGCCCGGGGGCCGGATCCGGCCCTCCAGATCATTTTATTTTATTGTATTATCGTCCCGATGTTATCTAGGGCTTATTTCTAATATATATAATTTTTAAAAATATATATATTTTTATGGAAAGTAAAATACTGAAAGTTGTTTAGGGATTTCTCATTAAAAAAGGTAGAAGTGTCTTTTCTCTTAAATTGCAAAACTTTGACTTAATTTTTTTTCCTTCTTTTAGGTCGTAATTTCAAACATTTCGGTGTTCGATTTAAATGTATAAAGATTCGTAAAACATGGGCCTTTTTTTCCCAAAAAGGTCAACACTGTGAAGTGTACAACTTATGTAAAGAGATATGTTAAGACTTTATATGGAGCCCAGTCTCAGTAAAATGTGTACATATGCCACGATTTGGGAAATACCGTGTATAATATACGCCAAAACCGGTTTTTGCGTGCATATAATACGCGGGGTCCTAAACGTGTTAAATGTGTTTTCCACGTTTGACACGTCCCCTGGTGGAGGCCTGAGCATCACAGACAGTCCCACAAACGAACAATTTGCTTTTCTAACCCTAACCATAACCGTAATCCTAACCTTAACCAGGAACAACGTCATTTAGAAAAGAGCCGGAGTATTTCTGACCACGTGGTCAAAACGAAACCTAAAAAGCGTGTATATTGTATGCCAGCGCAACCTATCCTCTACCATTGCGTATCATATGCACGCAAAAAGCGTGTTTGGCGTATATTGTACACGGTATTTCAGAGTGCAAAGTCGTGGCATATGTACGCATTTTACTGCGACCGGGTTGTTATATGAGACATAGAAATATGTGCATGAAATGAGTCCATAATTTTTAGCACTTAAGCTCCGGTGCATATGTTCTTTGATTTCCTGTAAATTTTCAACCGTTACCACAATAATTACAGTAGATTCTGAAGGTTGTTCTTGTAGCATTTTTTTTCATAATACAAAAGACCATATTAATAAACTGCTTTCAAGCTTAACGATTGTATTATCTATTTTTAACAAGCTATTTTGGCTATTTTAGGCTTTTTTAAATTTGTTTTTCAGGCTATTTTGGAGTTTAGCTAATATTTCAGCTGCATGCTAGCTGTTTTGGCTAACTCAAGCTTTTTTTTTAGGCTAATTTGGAGTTTCGCTAAAATTTCAGCTGCATGTTGTCTATTTTACGCGTTTTTTTATTTTATTTATTTTGTTTGCAGGCTACTTTAGAGATAATAGTTCAGCTCCATGCTAGCTGTTTTGGCTCTATAAAGGTTGTTTTTTTAGTTTTTTCGACTATTTTGGAGTTTAGCTAATATTTCAGCTACATGCTAGCTGTTTTGGCTCAGTTTTTTACACTAATTAGGCATTTATTTAATATTTTAGCTGGCTATCGGCTTCACCGTTTTTAGCTATCAATTTCAGTATCTTCAACTATCATCACTAGCATGTTATGTGGCCAATTTCAGCTTACAGCATTCACACTAGCATTATCGCAGGTAATGTTCTATATTTAGTTTTTAGATTGTTAAAAGCTAATGATGGTTAAGATGTGTGCTTTACATCCACTATGTGCATGACCTGATTAGTCGACTAATTGGAAAAAATTATCGGTGATTAGTCGACTATTAAAATAATCGTTTGTGGCAGCACTAATCTGAAATGTGGGGAATACACATCTGTATAGCATATACAGCAATTAATTTAAAGGTGACAACCTGATTGTGATTGGCTCGTTTAGTTATTGCTTCAAATTAAAGGAATATTGATAATTGGTGTGTAGAGGTAAGATACAGGAAGATACACGAGAGATACACGAAGTTACTGGCAGCGAAGTAGATCTTCCATTTTGAAACGTCGCCAGTACTTCATTCCTATAGACTCGCCTCGTCGGTCTTTCTTTGCAGCTTCGCCAAAGTCACTTCAGACAATGATGTTACCTTGTTTCAATGAACTTCTCGCTTGTTTTATGTGCTTTAGTGGTTTGTCCTTTGTCTGGCATTTATGTTCCAGTGCAACATATTTTTACATTTTACTGTGTCTTCTTGTATCGATTCACAAAACATATTAAGATGCTGAAAGTTTTAAATCAGCACAGCCGTAAATGTGGAAAGGGCAGTCAACGTCATTTCTATAAAATCAGCAGAGTGAAGCTTTGGAGCCGCTGTAGAGATCTGTTATTACTGGAAGAGTATTTACAGGCTGAAGTGAAAGGATTAACTCCTGGATCATGCTGTGATACACAAAAGAAGGTTTACTTTTAAGTGCAGAAAATATGCATTTGTCTTCATTTAAAAAGTCTAGTATAACTTGTTAAAGGGTGACACATTAATCCACACATCCACTAGTTGTCAGTTCAAACTTGTGCTGAAATCTTAATCCTCAAAGTCCCTGAAGCTCTTGTTTCTTCAACTCACTGTGTGTCTTTGGAAATCTTATCTGTCTTTACCTTAAACTTGGCAAAACCTTGCCCTTTTTTTTTTCTGTAACAAACACTGTTAAGTCATCTGTAAACAAGAGTCACAATCTGAGTTGTAAAGCTGGATTCACACCGGTGCAATTCGTGCTTCTAATTAATTTACTGTTCCACGTCTGTCCTAAAATGTCCTTGACGCCCTGGCCGCATGTGGGAGGAGCTACCGCCAACATTTCTTCTGGACTTCATTCATTGCCACATCATGGAAAACATGGATGATGTTGAGCGAGTAGCTTGGGTTTAGATGTTTTGGAGAGCTCCAAAGATGCGACAACAAGCACGTCACCGTGTCTGGGTTCACTGGATCCTTTAGGCTTGCTAGCTTCAGAGTTGCCCGACTTTGCTTAACAATGTCCAGCTTTTCTTCAAAAGTCCCTCTGGAAAATGGCTTTGGCAGTAAAGCTATTAAATCCACTCGATACATTTGCGGGTGCAGCTCGCTGAGTCGCTACAGATCCGATGCAGTTTGCTAGCTCTGCCTAGTACACTCTCCGACTATCCAATCAAAGCGCGTGAAAATGCTGACGTTTCCGTTCGCCTGCTAGAAGGCCTTGGTGTCGCTTACTCCAGATCTGATTGGTTGAAGCAACAGTTTGGTCGACAAGTATTTTATGCTACAGGGCCCGCTGAACTGATTGTGAAGGCCTCCAGGCAGATTTCTTTGACCCTAGCAACAAATGGTGCTGCAATGTGATTGGTTAATGCTTAAATAGGAAAATACACGTCTGGAAGCAGCGCAGCCAGGGAGACAGCAATGAAAGGACGAAGACAGAGCATTTGGAATTATAGAATACGTATTCACGGAAATAAATAATAATTAATATCAGTCTGTGATTCAGATATTTTTAGGCCAGCAGAGAAGGCCTTGCAGGCCCTGACGGCCCGCCACTGCTAAAATGGAGGCCGTTTACCTTTAAAGATCCACAGAAAATGAGTTCACATTAGTCACAAGATGGGAAGGTGTGTATGGTATGGTGACTAAAAACAGGTAGTATTCTCACTTTTTGTTTGTTTGCTTGTTCAGTTCTTTTTCCATCGGCGGGTCTCAAGAGTTTCAGGAAATGTTACAACCACCCCATGCTGTTTATAATACCTTTTTTTATCGTATCGGCTTCAGCTACAGACAGAATCTGAACCTGAAGCCAAATCTGAAAATATGTTCTAATATAAATCCAAGTTCTCTCCAAACACTGACATATTTCCCTTTTAACAGACCACATATTTAGCTTTTTTGTTGTGATGTGTTTACTCTGCTTCATCTTCTGAGTCTAATATTTGTACTAGCTCCGTGCCTGTCCCTGTCACCTTACAATAATGATGTGCCATATATGCTGTGTCAGACTTGATACAAAAAGATGAAAGCACTCTGCCTTACATCTGTGAGTGAAACAGACAGTCTGCTTCTGGTTTAAGTGCTTTAATCCCTGCCTGGTGGGGGAAAGCTTAGCATTGTAGCCATTAAGGATGGGCCCAGCATGCAAACTTGACTGATTTCTTTCACGAGGCTTGAAAAGGGTAAAAAAAAAAAAGAAAACTCTTGGGTGCACAAGGACCAGCGCTGCTCATTTCTACTGTTGATTATCTTGAAGTTCCAAACGTTTTTCCAATTTTCAACCGACCCAAATGGTGGTCCAGGTAAATACTCAACTCTGATTGGCTGCAGGGTGTCGTGACAATGCACACCTATAAAAGAAACTCAATGTTTTATCCCTGTGCTAACCTAAACGCCAGTTTGTTACCATAGCAACTAACCTGAACTGATGCTTTGCTTAACTTTTAGGATGTTTTGTGCACCACTTTCCTCCACCGCTACAGTGTAAGCTCGGTGCGGCTCTGTAGCGGTTACCAAGACAACAAGTCGTACCTCGTATCGAAGAGTTTGCTTTCATGGAAAAAGGGATTTAACCCTAAAACATAACAAGATTAAAGTGATAAAAATTGATTGAATACTTTTTTTTTCCTTTCATAAAAGCAGGATAGCAACAAGTAGCAACACAGAAGTTACCTCCTCCGGTTCAGGCTTCCGTGTTGTCTGTTAATTTCTGATAATGCACATCTCATTGAGCATTATCATAGACATAGGTCGTGCCTGAATTCCTTCACTACTTAGTCTGCTACATAGTCCGCTTGCCATTTTGTAGTGCTGTATCAATCCGAATTTCTACACCGAATCATTTTCACGATTTTCCAGGGTATTTTTGAGTTTAGCTAATATTTCAGCTACATGCTAGGTGTTTTTGACTAATTTTAGACTTTTTCCGTTTTTTCAGCTATTTGGAGGTTTAGCTATTTTTTTCAGCAGC
>NC_050525.1:25128787-25143326 GCF_002922805.2 Oryzias melastigma | reverse complement strand
GCATCTTCAGCAGCCAAATTCAGCTTACATCGTTCACACTAGCATTATCACAGGTAATGCTATATATCTAGTTCATAATTATGTTAAAAAGTTATAGTTTTAAAGTTTTAAAAATGTAGTTTTAGAGTGTTCAGTAAATATTTATCCTGTTCAGCCCGCGACCTAAGGTGTGTTTTGGATTTTGGCCCCTTGTGCGATTGAGTTTGACACCCTGCCTTAGACAGTCATGGTATAATGCAGATATATTGAAGGCAAACAGAACGCCGCAGATGTGAAAGAGCCTCACAAGATAACAAGAATTCCACCTGACCACCTGCTTACCACTGAAGGGAAATGAAGGATTAACCTGTCAGGCTAATTCCACAGATTTACCAAATGAAACGAAAGATTTCTGCAAAAAAATACATTTCTGGTTGGAGAGCTTTGATGGGGGGCAACATCAGGTGGCTCTGTGTTCTTGGATCCGGCTCAAGTCTTTGGCCTCGATACGGAGACCTTTAGAGAGAAGAATAAAGGTCAGTCTCCAAAAAAGAGGGCTGCGTCGACGTTGCAGACGGCTGCTCCTCACCCGTAGATGCAAACATTCGACACCGCGCGGTCTGCTCCGGCGTGGTGTGTGCTCGCTCCGACATGACTTGCATGTTAAGCACCAACAGCTGACTGCTGTAGCCTCCTTGTATTGGAGCCAGTCCTCGCCGGCTGCCAAACTCCAATTAAGCATGCAAACCTCCTGATCCAAGACAGGAAAGAAGCTGTCTCCGACTTCAGCTTTCTTGTTTGTTGGCTTTTCAGACTCTCAGGAAAATGAAACAACAGGCAGTCCTTATCAATATTTGTCCTCTTATATAATTTGGTAGCGTTGGGGTAAAGTCCATATTCGTTCTTACAAAAGGATAGCCAGAACTCACATGTGAGTGAGGTGGAATTTTTTAAATCGGACCGATATCGATAATTTGAAATTATGAAAATATTGTCCGATACCGATACTGGCACTGATATATCGCCCATCCCTAATCATTGCAAGTAAAACCTCCTACAATTCCTTCAAAATGTAGAAGAATTAGCTATATATTAGTACACTATTGCTAATGTGACTTTGAGGCTTTCAATATTCTGTTTTTATCTTCAATTGACCATCGAATGAAGGAATCTGTGTATTTGACGAGTTATTAACTGGGTAAACAGAGGTTGGAGTACATGTTGACGTTGGTTGTCTGGGTCGAATTTATAAAATAATTTTAGTTCTACACTTCTGATAAGAATGATGGGCTAGAACAACGACTGTAAATGAGCACACAGATGAAAAACGACGTCCGTGGCCAGAGTTTGATTGCTTGTATTAATTCTTTATGGGTCGAGGCAGGAACGGTCGTTTGATTGCTATAAGGTACTATCAGTAAACAGTGAATGTTTGCTCACTGTGCTGCACAGAGAAATGTCACCGCTGTCTTATATGTGTGTGTTCTGTTAATTGCAGCTAAAATTTCATTAGGTTGGAGCTTCATCAAATACATGCGGAGCAGCATACATGATGATCAGCTTCAGTCTTATTGTAGACAAAAATGTCTTTTTATAATACAAAACGAACACAGTATAACTTTTAATTGAAAAAGAAAGACTGTAATATTTAGTTTAACACTTGTAACACCATGTAAGTGAGATATTAGAAGTAACATCTGTTTAGGTTTCTATTATCTAAACTTGTGTAGGTTAGTTGTAATATTCTGAGTTTCTTTTGAAACTATGAACGTCTTCATTCAGGATGTTAATCGAATCAGAAATAACAAACTTGTGTCCACCACTCTTAAAAAATGGGCAAATCCATTTTTATGTGCAAAATAACTTTTTTTTTATTTTATTTTTTTTTAAGATTTTAGTAATTTAAATAGTCCTAAACATCATCAGAAGCTTTTCCCTCCTTAAGATCGGTAGTGATGTATGCAGTCGTTGGTATTTTCTTAGTGTTCACATTAAAGTGTCTGCTTTCATAGAGGTGCTCACATTTACTGAATAAAATGAGTTAAATACATCTGATGAGCAGCACCTGCTGCCACTTACTCCTTTATTACGAGAAGCGGTGAGGATGCGCTTAGTTTTCAATACAGTTGAAATAAAAGTTGCGTAGAGTTTGTGAGGGTGAATATTTTTCTTTTATTTTGTGTTGCTTCTCGAACATTTTCAGAAAATTGAAATATCTTTGTCTCTTCTACACCTGCTCAGGTTTAGCTAATTTTTGTATCATAATACATCATACAGACCTAACAGGTTCATTTTGCCAGCTGTGTGCAAGGAAACCAGCGATCCAGAAGTAGAAATATCAAAATGGAACATCAAACCGGTGACGGATGGTTTGGATTTGATAGTTTTCTTGTTTTTTCTGTTTCTAATCAAACTTCTGGTCTTTGTTTTGAATTGTATCAATCACCAAGGTTTACTTATTATTGGATGAGTGGAATAGCCTTCTTAATCCTGTTCATTATGGGGTTGCTGGAGCCTATCCAGGTACTGTCCATCACAGGGCCGCACAAGGACGGACAACCACACAAACTCACATTCACAGTCACTAACTTTAACTGCTAAGCAGGTTTTTTTGTAGAAAAACAGAGAAATTCCATCCAGAAAGGACCCAGCTGGGGTTCAAACCCCGGCCATGTCACTGTGAGGCCGTTACACCCCCATGTGCCCCCTGTGAGCGCTAACAAGGGAAATTTGTTTAAAGCTCAACAAGAGAAACTTTCCACATGTACTGGAGGTACACACCAGATTGGTAGACCGTCTCTCACCTGTGACTACTTTTCATGGTTACGGAGGATGAGACAAAAGCTCACAGAGTAAAAGAGTTAAAAAAAAAAAAAAACACTTTAAGTTCAAAACACTTTAGGGTCGCAATGTAACACTAAGTTCACAACATTTTAAGTTCACAACACAACACTTTAGGGTCGCAATGTAACACTAAGTTCACAACATTTTAAGTTCACAACACAAGGATTGGGCTGCACGGTGGCGCAGTGGTTAGCGCTCTCGCCTCACAGCGAGAAGGCCCCGGTTCGAATCCCGGCTGGGACCTTTCTGTGTGGAGTTTGCATGTTCTCCCCGTGCATGCGTGGGTTTTCACCGGGGACTCCGGCTTCCTCCCACCGTCCAAAAACATGCTTCATAGGTTCATTGGTGACTCTAAAAATTGTCCCTAGGTGTGAATGTGAGAGTGACTGTGTGTGTGATTGAGGCCCTGCGACAGACTGGCGACCTGTCCAGGGTGAACCCCGCCTTCGCCCATCAGCAGCCGGGTTAGGCTCCGGCACCCCGCGACCCCGAAAGGGATGAAGCGGTCAGGAAAATGAATGAATGAATGAATGAACACAAGGATTTAAGGTCACAACACAGCACTTTAAGTTCACAACACAACACTAAGTTAAGAAAACACTTTAAGTTCACAACACTTTAGGGTCGCAATGTAACACTAAGTTCACAACTCTTTAAGTTCACAACAACACTTTAGGTTCACAACATTTGAAGTTCACAACACAAGGATTTAAGGTCACAACACAACACTTAAAGTTTACAACACAACACTTTCAGTTCACAACACTTTAAGTTCATAACACAACACTTAAATTCACAACTCAACACTTTAGTGTCACAACACAACACTTCGAGGTCACAACACTTAAAGTTTACAACACTTAAGTTCACAACGAAACACTTTTGGGTCACAACACTTTAAGTTCACAACGAAACACTTTAGGTTCACAACACAACCCTGAAGTGTTGTTGTGTGACCCTTCAGGGCCACCGTACTTTAGCCGGATTGCGAGTCTCCAAGTTTGAGTCCTGACCTCTGAGATGTTTGTCCACTTCCTCTGAAAAACAAATAACTTTGAGTTCAAAGACATAAATGAGCAGATGTAGAAACAAACAGACTCAAACTTTTTTAATGATATCCTTGAATCATTCGCCTTGATTCACTTCTTTTGTTCTTTCACATCTACAAAAACTGAAATGTCAATGATGATGATGGCAGCGCGGCTTGGGTAAGTGCAGTGTGATTAACAGTATTACTCAGCCGTCTAAATTGTTGTTTTTTGTCTTTCCAGCACTTTGTTGAATAGTTTTTTTATTCCACATGACTAATTCCCTGAATGTGTAAAAAACATGTTGGTCATTTTTCATGTTTTTGGGAACAACATATTTTTTTATCCACCGCCTTTGTCTTTAGAGTTACTGATGTGATGATTAGAGTTTTGTCTACTAGATCTGGTCTGCTTGAGTTTTACTAGATAAAGAAAGGAAATCTTTTCTTTGAATTAGCCTTCTTCTCATATAAACACACAGAGGACAGTGTACTTTGTTGGGCTTGCCTGCAAAGTTGGAGCAAAAGTCTCTTCATCCACGTTGCAGGAGCCGTGCTTTAATGCAAATCAATATTTGTGTGACTCCTCGGATAAGATATAATGAGGATATTATTCTCACTAAGAGTTGCTTAACTAAATCAATATTTCCGTTTTTTTCAATCATAAATGTGCTGCGATGAGCCGTGGATCTTCAGGTCTTAATTTCACACAGATGTATGTAAGGCGACACAAATCCTGCATGACTGGTGTTTCTTCTAATGACTCGCTACATGTTTTCACGTGGAGACTAAAAATTATGTCATAAAAGAAAACAGCTTTTGACAGTGAAACATTTAATAGTTAAAAATATCCTAATGAGATTATATGAGTCTATGGTGTCTGTTGTGTCCAAATCCCCCCCCCCCCCAATCACTACACAGTAGGGCTGGGTATCGGTTATGATTTCCAGAAATGATTCGATTTGACTCCGATTTTTTCCGATTCTTTCGATTCTTCAATTCTTAAATTAAATTAAATTTTAAGTTTACAAATCGTTAATATTATAGAGTGTTACACGGATTCTCTAAAGGAGAAGTTCAAACAAAAAAGATCATAAACATTGTAAACATTGTTCTCCTTCTCCTGGAGGACGTTTCAGTTTGGCCACTAGGTGGCGATGTTCATTTAGTCAGCAATGTATGTTTTTGGTCACCCGAGCATTAGCGTTAGCTGTCCTATGAGAAGTTCTATTGAACGTTAGCATCAAGCTAGCAGACTTTAGCTTTGTGTGCTAAATTGATTTATAACTTCTGTGAATCGATTATTGATCTATTAAGCTTAAATAGATTCAAATCAATTAATCAATTTTTTTCAACCCAACTCTACTATACAGTGCACTTTATAGTGCGTTCACCATTTTCTAGTGCTGTCCGACTCTACAATTCCAAAATCAAGTGCACTCGAAATCTCCTCAAAGTCTTTGCGAAAAACTAGCGTGCATCGATGCTCACTAGATTATCGAATATAGACCACAATGCATTGCAGTCGAACAATTTAGAACAAAACATCTTTAAATGTAATATTTGAATAAACCATCCACATTTTCACCATCAGAACACAGTGGAGTTGTAAATAAACGTCGTGAAATGTTCGTTTTTATTCGATTTTCACTTCATGAAATCGATGACGTCATAACCGGTGTTTAGAAAAATTAAAGAAAAGCAGGAAACATCGTGTTTGAATTACCTTTAAAATCCAGGGCACTAGATAGTTTTTTATAGTTAAGGGTTAGAGGGGGAATTTGGACACAACCTATTTTGAGGTTAAACGTGCAGATAGAGTAGATATGAATATAGATGTTTTTCTTTAAGCTTTATATCCCATGTGAGGCATTTCCATCCTTACTGATAATGTCAAGACAATCCTTTAAATATGTCACATTATCGGTTAATTTTTTATTGCAGTTATATTAATTGTCTGTGTTTCTGAATTTTAAGGCAATAAAGATATTAAAAAAAAGTTAATTTACAGCATTTTGGACTAATGTAACACTGAGGTATTAAAACCTATAGCTTTCTTTGTGTAAATATACTGTAACATGGTTGTAGATAATATTTTATCAACTCAGTTACTTTTTTTTAAGTTTTAATAGTTTATAACCTCTTAATGCCTGAATTTATTTCCAGCTATGAAAAAAAAAATCACGTTTTTGCTTTTAAGTAGATGCTACATTTGGGTCATTTTAAAGCCGAAGTGGATTGTCGCATATTTACGACAGAAGGCATTAAAGGGTTTTTAATAGCAAGAAATGCAACATTTTCTCCCCCCAAGATTCAACCTCAATTTTTGCGTTACAATTTTGTTTGGCCTCTATATATGATTTGTGTGTGACAACAACAACAAAAATCAACAAAAACCTTAAAGTAAAAACAGGGTTTATTAATTTAATCAAAAGTGAAGACAAATGTTTCATTTGTCCTATCAAATAAAATCCAGCTCTATTTATACTGTATAGAACTTTTCTAACTCATGTTACATAAAAACATAATTATATTTTTTGAACCAAAACCAAGTAATTGCACAAAAAAACATATGTATAAAACCTATACAATGATTTGGTTTCGAGTCTAATCATGTGTAGAGATATGTATTCACACAAAACGTGAAGACAAAGAAGCCAATAAAAAAACGGACGGAAACTAAAAATAATAAAAATAATCTTTACTAATATAGTACTTTTTAACTCCATCAGGGCATCAAAGTGTTTCATATTAAGAAAAGAGATAAAAGGAGAGAATTTTTAAATCGGGGTCAGTTAGGAAAGAAAAGTAAAATAATGGCATAAAACTGAAAAACACATGAAGAACATTAATTAAAATGAGTAAAACAAATAAAAAATCTGATACAAACTAAAGAGAATTAAAAGCCGTTCTAAGAATCTATGAAGATGATTGAAAAATGAAACTAACAATCTGTAAAAACACAAAATATTACAAATTACTTTGCAACAGGACTTTTTTTTTTTAATAAATATATTTAAAATATTTGTAGTATATCTGGATTTAATCTATAGGAGAAGGATCAAAGCAGTAAATAACTCGTGTGTTCTGTTGGTATTCATTGAAACCTCAAATGTGTGTTTATTTAAATTGTAAACCTTGCTTCAATGTCCCCATTATGTCGTCCTTCCCCATAATTACGAGGCCTTTTCAAACCGTCGGTGTGATGGGAGGAAGAGCGGCCGAGGCCGCAGTGCTGACAGCTCCTCTCAGCCACAGATGTTTGTCTAAAGCTGTGTGACTGTCGCATTAGGAGACGTCAGCGTCATGTTGCGCCGTGATGATAGCCGGCTACCTGTCTTTGAATGGCAAGCTCCTGCCACCGTTTCCCAGGATGCTCCTGGGGAGAAGTGAGTTACTCATTTTGTGAAGTGGCGACCCGCTGGAGGCTCTGTGGGATTTCTGTGTCGGTTCACGATTCAGTGATGTTTCTGCTTCGCCGCCTGTGCTTTGACTTCTGCGCCGCATATTATTAAAAGTATAAATCTCTCAATAAACCACTTAAATATCATCACACTTAATGGAAACGTGCTGTGAGGACTCGCTGAGGAGACTCTCAGAACTTCATCCAGTGCTTTTAAGATTCTTTTTTTTTCTTATCGGGCTTTAGGGACGTCAAATATGTGTGACTTCATGACAAAAGTGTGTCAGTACACAAAGACACAGATGTGTTCACACTGCAGGAACAAAGGGACAACCCTCTGGCTTCAGAATTCAAACACATTAAAATTGAAGATTTACTGGAACCGGGTCAGTTCTCCGAG
This sequence comes from Oryzias melastigma, assembly GCF_002922805.2. NCBI lineage: Eukaryota > Metazoa > Chordata > Actinopteri > Beloniformes > Adrianichthyidae > Oryzias > Oryzias melastigma. The sequence continues at coordinate 25,135,673 of NC_050525.1, read as the reverse complement.
TAACCACGAGGGGTTTACTAGACAAAAAAGTTACTTTCTATTCACTTTAGTGTGAAACAATCTAGTTTTACAGGATGAATGAAAACAGTTTCAGTTTAAAGATGTTTTTGTCTTTCTGTCTGGATTGAAATCTCATGATGACCAAACTGATGAAAACATTCAATAAAACCGATCTGTAACGCTTAGTACTTTTACAGTACAGTTCTTACAGGGTATTTAAGTAGTATTTACATGGTACTTTTTTTTTACTTATGTGGTAATTACTATTTATTTACATGGTGTATATGGTGCATTTTATGAGATCTACTGGGTCCCTACAATATATTTACATGCTACTTTTTGTAACTACTGGGTACTTAAAGTATATTTACTTGGTACTTTTTATGGAACCTACAGTATATTTACTTGGTACTTTTTGTTCCTACTGGGTACTTACAGTATATTTATTTAGTACTTTTTTGTTTTGTTCTCACTGGGTACTTACAGCATATTTACATAGTACTTTTTATGGAACCTACAGTATATTTACTTGGTACTTTTTGTTCCTACTGGGTACTTACAGTATATTTACTTAGTACTTTTTTGTTTTGTTCTCACTGGGTACTTACAGCATATTTACATAGTACTTTTTATGGAACCTACTGGGTACTTACAGTAAATTTTCATGGTACGTTTTGCACCTACTGGGTACTTAAAGTATATTTACACTGTACTACTTATGGAACCTACTTGGTACTTAAATGCTACATTTTTGTTCCTACTGGGTTCTTACAGTATATTTACATGGTAATTTTTTTACTTAGTGGATACTTACAGTATATTTACACTGTACTCTTTGTGGGACCTTCTGGGTACTAACAGTATATTTATACGTTTTATTTTTTTATTTTTTATTTTTTTACCCACTGGGTACCAACGGTATATTTACACAGTACTTTTTGTACCTACTGGGTACTTACAGTATATTTACACTGTACTCTTTGTGGGACCTTCTGGGTACTAACAGTATATTTATACGTTTTATTTTTTATTTTTTTACCCACTGGGTACCAACGGTATATTTACACAGTACTTTTTGTACCTACTGGGTACTTACAGTATATTTACACCATACTTTTTATGGGACCTACTGGGTACCTACATGGTTCTTTTTTTGCACCTACTGGGTATTTTCGGTATATTTACATCATACTGGGTATTTACGTTATAGACACAGGATATCTCTGCTGTACACACTATATTTTTAAATGGTACTTATTGGGTTTTTACATGTTGTGTTAATATGTCTTTTGTAGTACTTACTAAGTATAAGTACAAATAAAGTACCTTGAATTTGTGTTTTTACTTATTTTATATTTAATGGTATTTACCGTGTGTAATAAGATAGTAGGTAAACAGAAAGTATCTTTGAAGAAGTGAAACATGACCCAGGATTTACTTTCTAACTAAGTTTATGTTTGTTTCATGGTACGCACCATTTGTAAATAGATGAGTAATTACATACTACAAAGTATCTTTAATTTCATATCTGACATTCAAAGACATTGTCCTGTGAATGACAGCTGACTGTCTTCACATCAGGTCTGTGTTCAGATAAAGTTCAGAAACCTGCTGGGCTTCTCTCTTCTGTCCAACGGGTAGCAGCTCATTTTCAGACAGACTAGGATTCATTGGTTTCACGTCTGGCTAAAATGGTTTGAACCATAGAGCTTAAGAACTGACTTTAAATTATTTTTTTACAAACCAGGAAGTCACATGATCACATCCAGTGTCCATCTCTTATGTAGATACTGGTGACGGCGCTTTGTACTACGGATTATACCTCAAAGTTCCATTCCGATCATTTTTTAATTCTATTTTTAGTGGTTCCAGTGGTGATCATGCAGGTTTTATCCCAAAATCAAAGATTTAAAAACTGTTGTTTTTTAAGACATAGTTTCTGCAGAGTGGCAGGACTTCATTGGCAATTTGCCTCTGAGTTGTAGGCGGGACTGTTGGTAACCCCGCCCCTTTCCCATGGAACAAAAATGGCGAGCAATATTGGAGCTATACAGCCATACAGTTTTGAGCCAGATTCCACAAATAGTTTATTTTTCAAATGACATTTTTTTGTGTTTGCTCCTAATTCGCAGCGATTTGAATGAAATAAAATAAGCAATTTTAAGCTTACTATATGTCCTCAATCATCAGAAAAATACAACAAAAGTATTTAAAAAACACCCAAAGTACAACTTTCATTGGAGTGGGTCTGTTCATTATAACCAATTTAAGTTAGCATATAGAAGAGGACACAAGCTAATGGGGCGTGGCCAGGTAAATCAAGGGTTCTTTGGTACATTTGCATTCTCAACGCTACAGTAAAAACTACATTTTTAATCTTTTTTTATTTTATTAAATTTGCTAAAAGACTTGAAATTTCGTTAAAGAACTATGAAAGACCCCTAAAGTAGACTTAAATTTCTGAAAAATGTGCTTAAAGTTTGCTTAAAAATCTTTTAATACATGCCGATTACTCAAAAACATGCTTAAATATGAGTTAAACTCCAATTTAGCCCCCAAAAAAATCTTAGTAGATGCCAAATTAGCCTAAAAAGCTAGCACATTGCTAAAGCAATAACTCAACTCCAAAATAACCTAAAAAATGCCAAAAAAATGCCAAATTAGTCAAAAACTTTGGCTTGTTGTGAGATGCCAAATTAGCCTAAAAAGCTAGCATATTGGTAAAAAAAACTAGCTCAACTCCAAATGAGTCAAAAACGTTAGCCTGTTGCTAAAATATTAAGTATACTTAAAAGTAGTTTAACAAATCTCAATAGATAACAAATTAGCTGAAAACATTAGCATGTTGCTAAAATATTAAATCAATTTCCAACCAGCATAAAAGCCTCATTAGATAAGAAAACTGAATAATATATATATATATATATATTTTTTATAGAAGTCTGAGGGATTTTGGCTTTTTGAAGCCAACAGGTACTTCCTGTTTGGAATGCCAGGTGGGAGGGGTCACTCATAGACACTTAATGATTCCAACGCCTTAAAAAATGATAATAATTAATAAAATATCCCTCCATCAGGTATGAAATTAGAATTATTCCTTTTTTTGTTTATCTTTGTAGTGAGATTATTTTCAGCATTTCATGCAAAATTCCCTTTTTTCCCTTTTTTTGTTTTAACTTCACCCAGTCTGGGATAAACTGCAATGAAAGCATCTGTAAACAACATCTGAGGAAGTGCGCCGCACTCGCTCTCACCGCTCATTCTTCCTTCATAATTGCCGGTTTGTTTGCAGAGAAAAGGCGTTCGGGTTGTTTTCGCTGATGCACAACATAGATGCGTGGGGCCCCAGGTGTTTCTCTGAACTCCTTCCAAATCTTGTCACTGTCGCCGCGGTTGACGTTAAAGAGCACTGAAGTCTCAGTAAAAGGATATTCTTGGATTAAAGTCATTATATGTTCCTAACCACCTGCCAAGAGAAGGAAGGATGGGAAAAGGGATTTTGTAGCGTCTCAGAGAAGAAACGTCTAGCTTGGTTTACCGAATATAGTTGAAGTAGAAGGGCTTCAGTTGACTCCAAGTGTACTCAACCTACTTTATTTGACCATTCTTGAAGTCATATTTCTTATTGGCATCCTGAATCATGTTTGTTTTGTCTTATTGAAGCTTTTATGAGTTTCCAATTGTTTATTTTATTGTAAGAAAATTTGAATCCTGTTTTGTATGGCTGAGTCTCACAATATGGTATGTATCACGATCCACATCTCACGATACGATATGAATCGTGATATATCCAAAGACTACGCCAGACAAATTTCACTATTTTTTTAGCTGCGCAGCCACATTGCTTCACTTGTTTTATTTTACCTCGATACAAAACGCCCCAATCTGCGTTTTTATACGATACTTGCTGCAATGTGGCACAAGAGTTTCAATTTGGTTCCCAAGTAAAAACTAAGAAGTACATGTTTTATAGCAACAAAAACCATGATGCTAACTGAACATTCAACACAAATTGGTTCTTGTGAGATCTCGTTCTTGTAGTGGTCCGAGGTTGGGGGTGTTGTCCACCTAAACCCCCCGACTGCTAGTTGGCAGCTCAGTGTGTTGTGCTGCCAACTAGCGGTCAGGGGTTTAGGTTGAAAACAAAAGTAAGACACTCAAATTAAATATCGCTGTAAGGATGAGGCCGAGGCGTGTGGATCCATATGCAACTGATTTAATACAAGGGCAAGACATGAGCGTGGTCAGAGTCCAGGCGTGGGTCGAAGTAGGAGGCAGGCAGGAAACCGAGGAGACAGGCAGAGATCGAACACGAGTAGGCAAAAACGATAGAACACTTCGACTGCACGTGAAGAACAACGATACAAGACTACGCAAAGAAGCTAGTTAGTGGGAGGAATATAAACAGTCCGGGAGATGACATGACGAGAAACAGCTGAGGGAACCGGAACTGGAGACTGGTGCATGATGGGAGAAGGAGCTAGTATTCTGGCGAGAGCTCTCTCTGGTGGTCGGAGGAAGGCATGACACCCTGAGTCCTGTCAATGGCCTTGTCAGCATTTTAAATCGATACAAATATTGCCGTGTAAAAAATCGCAATATATCGCCTATTCGATTTCTCCCTACACACCTATTGTTTTTAAATGATTCACTCATAACAAAAAAAGTAAGTGTTTTTTACGCAAGTGAAAAGGAAATGTGTGCTTTACTTTGTGTAATAAATTGGCTGCTGTTGTTCACACACCAAAACAGATAATTGGTAACAGAAAAAAACACAGTAGGAATATCATTGTGAGTTTTAAGCTCATAATCCATCTGCATATTCAGATGTTGCACACCAACAAGCATAAAAATGTCTACCTGGAGATTCATTTGCAGCAGATTGGGCCAAACATTTCCGTTCCTTTGAGCTGCCGCGGCAGTTTGACTTGGAGCTTTGTTTTATTGAGCTTTGCCCCTCACCTCAATGAAACCAAAAACTAATGGATATTTTTTCTCCTGTTCTTTCTCTTTTTTATTTATTTTTTTCTCCACCCAGCTGCTATTCAGGTGCAAATCACTCCGGCACAGGGGGAAATCAGCGTTGGAGAGTCCAAATTTTTCCTCTGCGAAGGTAAGAGGGCTCAAACACACTTCATTTAACTCAGCTTGATGCAAATTTCACTTCATACGGCAACACTGGCTGTTGTAATTGAGGTCATTTGATACAAGTGATACGAGTTAGGTGAAATGATGAGGCCGGTGTGCTGGTGCGGAAAAAAGACACGGGGGTAAGTCAATTTTGTGGGGGGAGTTTTTTTGTGTAGGAGATATCACAGCCAGGTGAGAACAGGGCCGTAAGACAGGTGGCAGAGTGTTTTTTTCCCTGAGAAAAATACTGGTGGTTTGATGGAGAAACGTGGTTGCCTTGACCTCTATAAAAACCTTAGATAAATCTCATTTAATGTTGCACTTTCCAAGTTCCGTTTATTCTGCTTTTATTTTTTTATCTTATTTGTAAGACTTGGCTCAGGTTGAAATCCAAAGAAGTCATTGAATTATTTAATAATAAAAGTCTTTCTTTTCATAGGGTTTGGATCAGATCGTTTCTAAGCTCTAAATTCGTGTTTTTTAACCAGTGAACCAAGGTTTGCTATTAATTAATTAATTTTATCTAATTGGTCTAAAAAACATGAAGCGTTGAAGAATATCAGCTTTGTTTTCATCAAATAGGTTCAAGTTTCACTCAGTAGGTAGAAAAATGAAATATCATAACCGACTTTTATGTGTTTGTTCATTGGATTCTTATTATAGACATTTTCACATGATTGCAGAATGTTAATACAGACTATAGAATTTTTTTTTCACATTTTCTGTTGGTGGTGGTGTGCATTGTGATTTTTAATCAAGGAAATAGTGGACCTTGGCTCAAAAAAGGTTGAAAACCTGCTCTAAAACACAATGTACTTTGATAACTCCTTTAGTAAGGCCAAGTCGTTAGTTAATGTTAATCCTTCTGTTGCTTTTCCTTAAAAAGTGGTGTTTCATATCTATAACGAAGGTTCCAACATCTTTAAGACAACAAACTTTACCCCTAAAAGCCTGAGACTTCCCTTAAAACCATCACGAGAAAGTTAAAAGGAAGTTTTCATATTTTGATTTTAGCATTATTTTCGGTAATGCTTAAAAATAATATTCTTTAATTTATCTCGTTATAAGACATTAAAAAGCTTAAGTAAAGTGTTTCTAAGCCTTTAATGCACTCTTATAAGGGATTTATTAACATCTTACTAGTGCATTAGAAGAATTAATATGCTGCCAATCAAGATACTTTTAAAGATGTTTTACAAATAATTGCTTGTAAGCAATAAATATGATCTTTCTTTCTAAATACTGTATTGATTGTTTTAAATCACTTCATTCTAAAGCATGACTAATGTGTATATGTATAAACAAACACAAACATATTACCTGTGTCTTTGTTAATACTAAGTGTTTAGCTGCCTAGTTTTTTTTTTAAGTGTGGGCTACTTTTTTTGCCACAAAGAACACTAAAGTATATAGTAACAAAAAGAAAACGTAATAACATTGCGCCTTTTTATGGAGCCCCTAAAGGTGCATTAAAGTAAAGAAAAAAAAGTGCTGCTCACCTGACAGTACACAGAAAACACAATTGTTTACTTCATATATGTTTTCCGGGTATAATCTGGTACACCAGTTACTACCCAGATAGTAACTGGTGCAAATCAGTCGGTAAACAAAAATATGAATATAAATATAGATACTTACTTTAGTTTTTATAGATTTTTTTTTTACCTAAATTAAAAAACATCAACGTAAAACATACTTCAATTCTTAAAAATAAATGTTTGTTTTTTTTACTTTAATTTATATATATATATATGCA
>NC_050525.1:25093769-25128391 GCF_002922805.2 Oryzias melastigma | reverse complement strand
ACTAACTGGTGCACACCAGATCATATACTATCAAAGTATACTATCTGGTACACCAGAAATAAAACAAACAACAAATTACTTCAATTTTTAGAAAAAAAAATATTTTTTTTTACTTAAATTGTTTTTTTTTAATACTTTGATATCCCTCTAGGGGCTCCATACCTCTTAAATTAAGATGTGATGGGTTTTTTTTGTCTGTTTTTTGTGCTTGTCAGGATCCTTTTTCTATGTCAGGAAAAGCATAAACATGGGAGAAGGATGACCATTCCTAACAGCACTAGCTAATAAGCATTCAGCTGCTCTACTTACTGTACTGCTCTAGGCCACCAAACTTTCCTTCTCCTAAAATCTGATCAGCTTTTTTTTATTATTATTATTAAAATTCCACTTTGCTCCAGAATCAACAGCTGCAGTAAAGCTACAGAACAGATCGTTCAGATTCCTGTTAATTGTCCTTGACGCTCCAGACATTTGTCTAAAGTGTTTGGTTATCCCGAGGACAAAAATAAGATGCAGCTGTATTTGGAGAGCCCGCATTAGTTTGACACAGGAGATGAGTCATATCTGATTAGGATGCAACTGAGGGAGTGGGAGCGAGGCAGCTGACACCGACACACATAGTGACTTCTCCTGTGTCTCTGCTGAATATTTCACTTTCTTGCACCTGTCTCAGATTTTCCCGCTAAATCTCTATTCTGACAAGCCGGAGACTTTAGCTCCACTCAAACTCACCGTAACAATAACAAACACAGAAAAGAATTTCTAAGGAATTTGTGATAATTTAATTTTTTTTACAATTACTATTAAAAATATGAGAGAATAAAATGACACAATAGAGATTTTATTTCATAATTAAATGTAACAGGCTAAAATATGTCGGGAATTTGGCAATCACAAACTGAGGGCTTAATAAATGAGAGATGAGATGCTGTCATCAGATGATTTAGTGATACAAATTAAATGGAGAAAATTACCAGTGGAAATATTTTATTTAAAGAAAAAAATTAGGACTGTGGACTTTAACGTGTTAATTTTTGGTTTAGAATGTTTTTTTATTTTAACCATGGTCTTTTGTTCAAAAGCTGCATATTGTCATTTAAAATTAACCTAGAAAAACATTAGGATTAATTGTGATTAATCTCAATCCAAAGGTGTGATTTATCAGATTATTTTTTTTAATCGATTAACAGCATTAATTACAAATAAACATTCTAAATGTACAGTTTTGTGTGTGATTTCATACTATGAATATTCACAGATTAAAAAGAGGTCGGCAAATACTGTAAAAATAAACAAATAAATAAATAATTGTGATTAATCGCGACTAATTTTTCCCAGTCTGCGATTCGTTTGTTAATTTTTTTTATCTCAAACAAATAAAACAAATATAAAGCAAGAAAAAAGATTACAATGACTGATAATTTTTAGCCATTTTCCTAAAATAGTTCATATTTTCACCCAAAAAAACATTGGATTATATATAAATATTTGTTCTCGTAGCAATTCAATTTGAATAGAAATCACATTTTTATGTATAATCTTTTATGGTATTTTAGTAATTAATCTTTATTGCCAAAATATATACTTTAGTTTCATTTTTGTCGTTTGTTCATTAATTCCTCATGGAATACACATTAAAAGTGTCGCATCCATTGACTCAGAATAAGCTCAGCCGCCATTTTTATTTTATCTGCTGTTTCCAAAAAGATGTTAAATTTGTCAACCTAAAAATCTAAAAACAGCTAATTAAATTAAAATTTAAAATATCAATAAAAATGATTTGAAATGCAATTATAAAGCAATCAAATAAAATACATGTTGATATCAGAATACATACATAAAAAAACAGTAAAATTCATTTAAAAAATACATAAGTTCAGACCATTGAATTTGGGAAAATCATATTAAAATTAAATACAAAAAATCCATTAATGTTTAATGCTTAACATCAAACTAATCTTTTCTTTAAAACTGCATTTTAGTGGTTTTTGCTGTAGTAGTTCTCCATTGTTTCCTTCTTTTGTCTCCTCATTCCTTTGGAAAACCTCTCCGACCTTAGCGGCTGATCATTCTGTGTTTCAGTGACCGGGGAGGCTAAAGACATCGACTGGTACACTCCCAGCGGTGAGAAGATCCTCCATTCAATGCAAGATCTTTCTGTGAGCCGCAGCGACGAGGTCACTTCAAGTCTCACCATTTATCACGCCAATGTGGACAGCGCTGGCATCTACAAGTGTGTGGCCAGAGACGGCGAGAAGGAAGCCCAGGCTACAGTCCAAGTCAAGATCTTCCGTAAGACTTTCTTTTTTTAATAAAGCCTCAATAAAATCTGCTAAATTAATTTATAGAAAGATACCAAAATTGTCACAGGTTGCTTTTTTGTTTTAGAAGAGTCACTGAAGTTATTTCCCTACAGAAAAGATCACCTTCCAGAGTGCTCCCAGTCCGCAGGAGTTCACAGAGGGGGATACTGCTGACATAGTCTGCAATGTTGTCAGCTCGCCGCCACCCACCATCATTTGGAAGCACAAAGGCTCCAAGATCCAGGCTTCCAAAGACGGTGAGCCAGTTCAAATAAAGCTTTTACTTTGCTTGAGCAGCTTTCTCACCTCCGAGCCGCCATGCCATCCAATCCTCTTGACTCCCTGGGCAGTCACCTCGCTGCCAGTCCATGCTTTCCAATCAATTTTCCACACTCTTCCTCTCCCCCCTGTATTACCTATGAACAAAGCCAAGCATTTTCAGCAAGAAGTAGTGGGAGACCTCATAGACGATTGATGAAAATGGAAAGTGGGTTTTTTTTGGTCTAGGAAGGGGGGGATGTTGCAAATTGAAAGATGTCTGAGAGCAGAGTGGAGTAAAATTCCCCCCAAAGAGGGAGAATGATGGTTTAGATATGAAAAAGAAGATGGAAGATTTGTGTTACTGACTGTATATGAGAACTGGACTGAGTGACCACTCCCCCCTGGCGTTCCAAACGGGAGGTACCCCCCGGCTCCAAGAAGCCAAAATCCCATAGACTTCTACTGAGAAATAAACAACTGCTACCATATTTTAGTATAAGTTGTAGAAGCCAAAAAATTATAATAAATAAGAAAAAAACACATATATGTAGCTCCGATGGTGCATTCCCGCTGAAATTGAAACTTGGGTCTGTTGGCTCGTTTCTATGCTCAATGGATGTCCAAATATGTGTTCATACCTAGATGCTCCTGTGTTGGTGGGAGGAGCTACCACCAGGTTTTTAGCTTGATCTCTACATAGAAGCATTGACTGTATATAACGTATCTAACATTCACTGTGTTTTCATTACACATATGCGCAAAACTCAACAAACACGATAAGTCATTCAAAAACATAGATGTGAACAATACTTTAAATTTACAGCAGGTACATTCAAATTTCTGCCACCGCACTGGCACTTACCATCATCTATCAAAGGAGACGTCGGCGTCTCATTCAGGCAAGCTACGTGGGAGAAGCGATTTTGGGAAAGGGTGGTTGGTGGTTTAACAGAGGAGCTGTGGATCCAACAATTTGGCATAACAGGCCAACAGGGTATGGTTCTGGCTCATCAATGTCTCTTTATGGCGTTTTGGGTGTCTTCGGCTCATCCATTTTTGATATCAAGGGTCCACAACCTCCAGGCCACGAATTGGTGCCAGTCCGAGGGTCGCTTGGTACCGGGCTAGACATGGAAAAGATGCATATGCTAATCAGGGGTCCCAACCCTCGGGACATGGACCGGTACCCTAACCCGGTACCACGTCCCGAGGGTTGGGGACATTGATAGTAACCAGAAAAAAAATCTTTAACTTAAATTTTGTTCTTACTTTGATGTCCTTTTAGTCGTTCTGTACTAATCCAGTTTTATTCACAATTTCTGTGTAATTTAAGTTATTCAGATTATAAACCATAAACCTCAATAAAGGTAGGCAGACCCTGCTGGTCCCCCCACGTCCAGCATTTAGTGTAGCCCACTTTAAACTGGTAGGGGTGTGGACTTCATACAAGCTCACCCTTTATTAGCCAGAGTGGTTGCCATAGAAACGTTGCCTCAGACTCATTACTGCTTACAGACATTTTGTGGTTCCAACATGGTGGTGAAAAAAATGGCAACTGAATTGACTTCTTTTCATTAGAACCGGAAATAAGCCATTGTCTATGGGTGATATACCACACTCACTCATGTAGGTCTTATACACCGTCAGCGGTTACTCTTCATTTGATGAAAAGGAAAGTAGGAAAGCTTAACAAAAAATTTAAATATATTTGCTGTATATCAAGCACGTCCTGCCTTCAAGCCTCCTACCTTTGTTGTAAATAGAGAAAAGAAGTAATAAACAGCTTTGAGATGCACCAGTTTCTGCTGAGTAATGAGTTATGGACCGGATCTGACTTCAGAAAAATATATGAGCACCTGTGGAAAGATGGAAACTATTTCACACTCAGATTCCTTTCTTGAGAGTTGATCATTTTGTTTTATTCTAATGCATCTGTAACAGTAGATACTCTGGAAAGCATGTCTGCAGTGAGGCATTCAAAAAGGAAAAAAGAAAACAAACACTGAAAATAAAAAGACTCTTTTCTCTGAATTCTCTATCACTTGCTGGAATCTCTTCTGGCTGCTGTGACTCCCCGTCGGCCACTCCGCAAGACAGAACTGCAAACTTTTCAGCTTTTAGTTTCCATTGGCAATAAGACGAGGGGAGCCTAAAACCCTGTTTCAAATCTGCGTTCGATATCTGTGAAAAGTTCGACGTGGAACCTTCATGTGGCCAACACTAACTGGCTTCGGCTCAGGCGACCTTGGTCCAACTCTGCTGTGGAAGATTCGCCCAAAACAAGAAAATCAGCTTTTGTTTCATGCTTGAAATGTGTCTGATTTAAAGTCCTCTCCCCCCACCAGTGACCAGCGAGCTACCACAGTGCTGAGTTTAACCTGCATTTGCTCTCGGTTTCTCCTCGGGGAATGTGTTTTTCCCTGGAAAAACCACTAATTGTTACCAACACTGAGAACTGAAGAAACCTCCCATACAATTTTCCTCAGTGCAGCAGTCGACCTAAACATGTCATTAAATGTCCAAAAAGCTCTTCTTTGTCTGTTTGACTAACATTTCAAGCTGCACAAAGGTGTAAAAAGTGTTGTTGTACAGAAGGATGCAATTCGGCACACTCAGAATGCATGGGATGAAAATAAAAATCCCTCCCACAGATGTGCTAAACTTACTTGATCACATATATTTACATATACGGAGCAAAACAAGTTCTCACTCACTGTAACTGGAGACACATAAGCACAAGTTCCTGCTCATAAAATGTGTATATTTAAAGATTCTAGCAGCCAGAAATCCAGAAAAGTTGCAGACATTACAGATTATCGGTTTCAATGTGTCAGAAAGGCCATAAGAGTTAACACAACATCCACATTAGTCGACAAATGGGGTCATGCACAAAGTGAATGTAAAACACAGATCATTAGCTTTAAACTAACTGAAAACTATATATAGCATTGCCTGCAATAATCCTAGTCTGAATGCTGTAAACTGAATTTGGCTGCTGAAGACGCTGAAATTGATAGCTTAAAACGCTGAAGCTGATAGCTGAAAACACTGAAGCTAATAGCTGAAAACACTGAAGCTAATAGCTTAAAAACACTGAAGCTGATAGTTGAAAACACTGAAGCTGATAGCTGAAAACACTGAAGCTAATAGCTGAAAACACTGAAGCTGATAGCTGAAAACACTGAAGCTGATATCTGAAAACACTGAAGCTAATATCTAAAAAAACACTGAAGCTGATAGTTGAAAACACTGAAGCTGATAGCTGAAAACACTGAAGCTAATAGCTGAAAACACTGAAGCTGATAGCTGAAAACACTGAAGCTGATAGCTGAAAACACTGAAGTTGATAGCTGAAAACACTGAAGCTGATAGCCAGCCAAAATAGTAGTTAAATGGCAAATTAGCCTAAAAAACTGCAAAAAGCGTAAGTTAGGCAAAACAGCTAGCATGTAGCTGAAATATTAGCTAAACTCCAAAATAGTCTAAAAAACTAAAAAGCCTAAATTAGCTAAAACAGCTAGCATGCAGTTGAAATATTAGGTAATCTCCAAATTAGCCACAAAAAAATCCTAATTTAGCCAAAACAACTGGCATGCAGGTGAAATATTGGCTAAACTTCAAATTAGCCTAAAAAACTGAAACAATCCTAAATTAGCTGAAACAGCTAGCATGTAGATGGAATATTAGCTAATTTCCAAATTAGCCAAAAAACTTCTTAAAAATCCTAAGTTAGCCAAAACAGCTATCTTGTAAGGGAAATATTAGCTAAACTCCAAAATAGTCTAAAAAAAACAAAAAAAAGCCTAAATTTGCCATAATAGCTAGCATGCAGCTGAAATGTTAGCTGATCTCCAAATTAGCCTAAAAAAATCGTAAATTAGACAAAAACTCAAAATTAGCCTAAAAAAACAGCTAACAAGAAGCTGAAATATTAGCGAAACTCCATAATAGCATAAAAAACGTAATGAATGCCAAAATATTCCAAAAAACTCGCAGAACGCCATTATAACTTTCAACTTTACTACACTCTGACTCCATATAATATAAAGTAACAACTAATCGAATATTAAATTAGTCGTCGACTATTTCTAAAAGTCGATTAGTCACCGATTGGTCAACGAATCATGGCATCCCTTCTCATGTTTGGATTTTTTGTGACATTTCTTAAGTTCTTGTCTGTATTTGTTCAAACTTTCCTTTGCAGGTTTGGATTGTCAATCATCTAAAGCTTTTGTGTTAAAAACCCTCAGTATATGGACGTGCGTGGAAGTATCTGCTTCTCAGTCCTTCATTGTAAAGTCCTCTACAGTATGTTGTCAAGCCTGGCCTCCTGCATGTTGGGTCCTAAACCACCAGTTCCTGACCCGAACCAAAGTGGTTCTGGTGGACAATTAGATACACTCCAATGAAATCCAAGCTTTCGTTACCAACGGAACCTGTTAGATGTCTTTTACTGGGACTGGAATGAGAAATAAAATGTCTATTTTCAAAACGGTGTTTCCTGATAGAGGATTTTTGTTAAAAATATACTCTTTGTCCAAACATCCTTATGCATGAAAATAAGCGGGAAGGTGAGGTTCTGTTCTGTTTTTTTGATAAATTGCATTTTTAAACGTATCTATTATACATTTTAGACATAAACAGGGTTTAATTTGACAATAAAGCGAAGGTCAAACTTCTTAAATGTGTCTGTGGCTCCCTCAGAGGGAAAAAGAATCTGGTTTCATTGACGGCTTTGTCCTCCTCAGATAATTTGTCTTTTTCATTTTTTAGATTTGGATCATGTACTTGTATTTCATTCTAATTTCATGCATTGATTTGTATCAACCCCTTCTATGATTTTCTTTTTTATTTGGTTCTATTTCATTTTCTTGAGAGATTTTTAATTGAACCCCCCTCCCACTTCAAAGCCCATCTCTTTTCTACACTTGCAGTCGCTCCATTTGCATTCAGACTGTAATTGTGCTTAAATGGATTCACTTTTACCTGCTTTTGACCCAAATTTATAATATATCCTTTAGCTTTGAACATATTTAATAACTTGCATTAATTATCTCTTATCCTTGCATGCACAGACTTAAAGACGTTACTTAACTGCTGTGCTGAGTCTGACGAATCTCAGAAATCTCCAACAAAGTCCTGAACTGTGTTCCTCATTTTCTCTTTCAGTGCGATACAAGATCATGGCTAATGGGCACCTGCAGATACGGGGCATCAAGAAGACGGATGAGGGCATGTACACTTGTGAGGCTCGTGTCATGGCCCGCGGAGAAATTGACTTCAAGACAATGAAAGTTGTAGTCAACGGTAAGTGCTAAATCTCCCCAATCTTCTGCACTCTTCCTGCGTTGTTTTTTATTATTTGTGATTGCTTCAAGTGGTAGACATCTGGTGGCGAATCAATTTTAAAGCTTTACATTCCTTTTCTTCAATTGTTCTTTAAAAATATAAATAAAACTTTTTTTTTAGCTTATCTGTCTACTATCTGCAAAGTTTCCAGCGTTCCTGTTTGTTCTTTTATTGAATGCCGCTTCTATAACAAACTTTTTAACTGTTGCACTTAAAAGTTTCTGTCAACATAAACTTTGTAAGTTAATGGCATAGATGGTTTCTATTGACCCAGTACATTGTTTTCCTGTTATTCCTGCCACCCCATAAAACGTCACAGACCCAAACCAGAAACTTGGGAATTACACGTCGTGCCTCGCTGGTGCAAAGCCGTAAACACGGACTTTCAACAGGCATGCAGCTATTAAACCTCACAAACAATAACTTTAGACGAAAGTTGGGAATGACATAAATACATGTTATTGTGCATTACTACCCAGACAGCAAGGTCAAGTGGGCCCCATATGGTTTAAGAGTAGGCACAAACGGTGGGCCCCACTTTGGTTTGTAGACACTTTCTGTGATGGCCCCACCTGGGTTTGGCCACATTAGCTTAGCTCTTAGGTGGGCACTCAGTGGGTTGGCTTGCTATGCTAGCCAGCCTCCTGGTGGATGGCTTAGCATGCTAGCAAAATCCACTGTAATGACCTAGCAAGCTCTGCTGTAGCGAGCTACCGACCTCCGCTGTATCAAGCTAGCAAGCTGTACTGTAGCTAAATTTGCTGTAGCAAGCTAGCAAGCTCTACTGTAGCAAGCTAGCGAGCTCCACTGTATCAAGCTAACGTGCTCTGCTGTAGCAAGCTAGCAAGCTGTACTGCAGCAAGCTAGCAAGCTGTACTGTAGCAAGCTAGCAAGCTGTGCTGTACCAAGCTAGCAAGCTGTGCTGTAGCAAGCTCCACTGTAGCAAGCTAGCGATCTCCACTGTATCAAGCTAGCGAACTCTGCTGTAGCAAGCTAACAAGCGTAACTGTAACAAGCTAGCTAGCTCTGCTGTATGGAGCTAGTGAGCTCTGCTGTAGCAAACTCTGTTGTAGTGAACTAGCTATTACCGCTGTATCAAGGTAGCAAACTCCACTGTAGCGGGCTAACGAGCTCCGCTGTAGCAAGCTAGCAAGCTCTGCTGTAGCAAGCTATGCTGTAGCAAGTTCCACTGTATCAAGCTAGCAAGCTTTGCTGTAGCAAGCAAGCGAGCTCTGCTGTAGCAAACTTTGTTGTAGTGAACTAGCTATTACCGCTGTATCAAGGTAGCGAGCTCCGCTGTAGCAAGCTAGCAAGCTCTGCTGTATCAAGCTCTGCTGTAGAAAGCTAGCAAGTTCCGCTGTATGGAGCTAGTTAGCTCTTTTGTAGCGAACTCCATTGTATCAATCTAGCGAGCTCCATTGTCCACCGGGCGTCTGTCTAGCGTAGCAAGCCAACCCACCAAGTGCTCACTTATATCAATGTGAGCAAACACAGGTGGGGCCACCATGGAAACGCATACGGGGCCCACTTTTTCTGCCCACTTTTAAACCATATGGGGTCCGCCTGGTCTTGTGGTTGGATAGTTGTTAAGAAAGTAGCATTAAACAAAACAAAACAAAACGCTTTTCTTCTTCAGAATCTGCTTATCAAAGAACATAAACACTGGAGCTTCTGTGTTACAGCTGGTGGCATGTTTGTGAAATTTTGTGAAGATTCTTTGATTGAAAGTTTTCTTTTCCCATGTTGTATAATTATGTGAAAATGACTAAATTTGGCATTATAGCCCCAAAAATGGCTGTGAAGCCATAGGTCTTTTGGCCATCCCATAATAATTTCAAAACTTTCCCTGGATATCCACAACATGTGTATTTTGGTTTTGATACTGGATTTTGACTGTTTTTTTTTTTGTTTGCATGTTTCATTTTTTGATGAGTCATTCGTCAACAATTCGTTTTGTCCGAGTAATCGGTGCTAGCAAATTTTGGCAAGTTTTTAGGCATGTGGCAAAGGTGAAATTCTGAAAACAATTTGGTCCCTGACATGAAAACACCCATTTCACCTAGAACAACTTTAGATGTGTGAGAACTCGTGAGCATCTCTGCAAAACCTTTTCATAACAACACAACAATAAAGCTGAGGTTAAATAAAGTGTTTATGCTCTTTTTTCTCCCTGTTTCAGTGCTTCCCACCATCCGTGCCAGGCAGTTTGAGGTCAATGCCACAGCTGACATCGGCAGCTCTGCTTTGCTGGCCTGCGATGCAGATGGATTTCCTGACCCCGTGGTTACCTGGACACAGTACGTCGTTTGCCTGTTTTGATTAGATAATAGGATGCAGGCGGGGATCAGATTTACCTGGGATCAGGTCAGGCCTGGAGCCAGCTGCCACAAAAATTGAACACTTAGTTTTTTATTCCACATCTCCTGTGATAAACAATACGTGATGATGCTAGTGGATGCTCTGGGGACGATGCAGCATTTCTAAAAAGACTAACACAAATATCACCAAACCTACTATTTCCTTATTGGGTAAAGTGTTAAAAATGTTAATATATGATAAAATCAGATGGTAAATTGGAGCTTTGGTTGGTGATTCTTATTTATTCAGGTTGATTCAGTCAACTGGACATGGTTTATTATTGAAAATGTTTCATCTTCTCCAAAAGGCTTGTCCTAAACGTCCTCCTAGGAGCGTAGAAACCAGCTCTCCAACTGCTGTATTTCAAAATAGAGAAGGCCTCTTGGAGGAGAGGAAAATGTCTTCAGTAATAAAAGATAAACCAAGTCCAGACTGCTTTTTTACCTTCTACTTAGCCATGAATTGTAAGTATTCAGTGAAAACCAAGAGTTTTTTAGTCTTCAACATCTTGTTTTGATTCTTTTTAGGCTACATATCAGATCATGCAGGTAAAATGTTGCAGGATCCAGTCATTCTCACACAGAAATGATCTACGAAGCTTCTTTTGTGCATTGGTTGGTGCAATAAAAACATCAATTTACTCATTAGGAACTCTTTACATGTCAGGATTTAAATCCTTAAAACCAAAATTAGGTATGTTTTAGATTATTTCTTAAACAATTCAAGTTTACCACTAACTCCACCATCCCACGCATTAAATTGCCCTTTTGTCATTAGTTTGGACTCTGAAGCCAACATTTCAAATGCGGCGTACATTGTTATTTACCATATTTTCCGCACTATAGTCCTGCACTATATAGGATGCCCCAGATTATAAATCGCACCATCAAAAAAAATGTCCATATTCAAAGTTTTACCATGAAAACGTAGCTATAAGGTGCATTAAATGTGACAAAAGAGTCAGAGATAAGTCCTTCCGTCAATCCGTTAGAGTTTATTATCTGAGTTTACAGTAGTTTTAGAACTTGACTGTGATACGCTACATGTTAGTCTTATTAGTGAATCACAATAGTTTTAAGTCCTAATCTTATTTGCCAAAACGTAAAAAAGAAACAGACTGATAGGCTACCACTAACACAAAACGCTAATTGGATTGTGCTAACTATCAACCTTAATAATAACATGAGATAATAAAAAACATGTTACTGAAGCAAAACCTTATTATGAATATACTAACTCCCAACATCATTAGCTAACACAGGAAAAAAAAGAGTGATACCACAAAAATAAAACGTTAATATGACTATGCTAATTCCCACGCTTGTTAGCAGCATGTAAAAAAGCAGACTGATACGGCTAACACGAAACGTTACTTTAAATATGCTAACTACTATCCTTGTTAGAAAAAAAAAACGACGAATACACTAAAACATATTGTTATTGTGAATATATTAACTCCAAACCCTGTTAGTTTCACACAAAAAAAACAGATTAACACGGTAGCGTTACCGTAACTATGGTAATTCACACCCTTGTTTGTAACATTAAAAAATACAGACTGATACTGCTCATAAAAGAAGTTGCTGCAACTATGTTAACTACTAATCTAGTAGTATTTAAAAAAAAAAAAAAAAAGCAGACTAATACAGCTTACACAAGTTGTTGCTGTGACTTTGCTAATTCCCAACCTTGTTAGTAGAATGTAAAAAAAAAAAAATGTTTTAAAAAAAAATTTGTTTTCATTAAGAAATAAAAAAGAAAGGCGAACAACTGAAGAAATACTGCAGGATCTAGTTTACGAACCAGGACAGCTATATAAGCACTTTTATTGTAACATTTCAGATCAAAGTATTGTTAAAATGTTTTATGTTAATCATCAAATCCATAAAGTCATCAATTTACTGTTTTTACCTACATTTAAAAGTGACATTTTCTACGACTACGGGTCCCGCATTGTTGTCAGAAAAATCTTCAGGGTCAACTGCAATGCATCTTGGGATATGGGCAGCACAGAAGGATGCACCAGAACAATCCTTGAAATAGGGGAAAAGAAGGCCGCGTTCATTGGCCGCATTTAAAGCAGTCATTATATTTGGACAGCACTTGTCGCAATCGGTGACATCACGCTTGCCTTTTTAAAAAAAAAAATTCACATAAACACCAAACTAAACATTTTGACTTAGCACGGTGTATGCCTCAAAATCTTTTTGACATCATGATGCACAACCAGAATTAATCCAGATATGAAGTGCTCCAGATTTTAAGATGAACTGGCAAATTTGTGAATAAAAAAAAATAAAAAATAGGGATTGTGGCTTACAGTGTAAAAAAACAGTAGTTGATTGAAATCTCTTTATTTACTAATTGTGTTTTGGTTTAAATTAGTAAGGGAAGATAAAAGAGAATAAAAAGAACGTTTTCTCTCAGGCTGGTTTTCTCCAAGGTCCATGCAGGAGCACAGATTAACCAGATAAGTTTCAAAGCAGAAACATTATTGTTTTTTATTATGATTTAATTATTGAAATCATAATTAAAGTCTAAACAGTGATTTTTTTTTATATTTTTTTTATTTTTTGATAGTTTGATAACAAAATAGTCTTTCTTTCTGTTCAATGTTCTTGTTAATATTAGCTACGTGCCAGGGGGACAGACGTATGCTAATATACTCTAACATTTGTCCATAAAATGCTTTTTTTTAAAAAGCTTCAGCTGTAAGTTTATGTGTGGGAGAAAAGCTGCCAACTTGTTCCAAGAAAGTTTGAGGTTTGACATATCATAAATTCTCTGTGTGCATTTTTAAATTCATATTTTATAAAGGTCTTTATGTGAAGCTCTGTATGCAGACAGAGTCTGCCCCTGGTTGCATCAGCTGCTTATAAACTGAGGCTAAAAAGGGGGAATTACAGCTTCCATTGTTGCATTCGGGCTCCTGTGGAGAATTCCAGGATTGTTAAACATTTCTGTGAAACAATATTCAAATAATCCTAACTAGAAAAGTTGCATTACCTGCGGTAATGCTAGTGTGAATGCTTTTTGTTAAATATCCAAAAGCTTTTTGCTGTAGATGCTGAAGAAATTTGCTGAAAATGCTAAAGCTATTTGCATTCTGCTAAAATTGCTAAAGGACTTAAAGTTGCAGAAATTGCATAAAGTGCACAAAAAACTTAAGGAATTTATTGAAAAATTGAAAAATATCTGTAAGATTTAAAAATGCATAAAGGTATGAAGGTGACTATTTTGCTGAAATGGTCATATAACTCCTACAAAGCCCCAAATTCCTTGCCAAATTAGCCAGAAAAGCTAGCATGTAGCAAAAATATTAGGTTAGCTTAAAATTAGCCCAAAAATCCCCAGCAGATGTTAAAATAGCAAAAAAAGCTAGCATGTAGCAATAATATTAGCTTAGCTCAAAATTACCCCAAAAATTGTTAGTAGATGTCAAATTAGCCAAAAAAGCTAACATGTTACTAAAATACTAGCTTAACTTAGAATTAATCAAAAAGTCTTTAGTTGATGTCAAATTAGCCTGAAAACGTAGCACGTTGCTAAGATACTACCCTAACTCATAATTAACCTTAAAAACCTCAGTATATGCAGAAATCGTTTAAAAAAAAATAAAATAAAATACTATCTTAACCCAAAAATTCTCAGTAGATTTAAATTAACCAAAAAGACTAGCACGTTGCTAAATATTAGTTTAAATCAGAACTACCCCAAAAATCCTCAGTAGCATTGATGTCCTTAACATGCTAAATGTTTTTATACGATTATGTTATAGTTTTCAAAGTGCGCAAAGAATTTGAGGAATTACATGAAAATAAAAAATGCGAAAATTGCTTAAAATCATTAAAAAAATGTTTTTTAAGATATGTTTTAAAGTTTCCATGAAATTTAACAATACCAAAAGTACAAGTATTAATTTCCTGAACATGCTGAATGTTTGTATTTGCATAAATTGCAAAAACTTAAAAATTAACATTTATTTCAATGAGACTAAAAAAAAAGCACAAATTGTGTAAAATCGTAAAAACCACAAAGTTTACAAAATGAGTTGAATGTTTTGAAGATTGCAGAAATTTCTCAAAGTCTGATTGAGTTTTTATGAATCAAAAAACGTATTAAATGAATTATAAGAAAGAGAAACAGAACCTGTGTGAATGCTAACACAGCATTCACACAATAACCCAATTAATCAACTCCCTTTAAGTAAATCAGCTTTTTCACATTTTTTGTGTCTTAAATAATGAAATTAAAGCTCATTTTTACCAACTAACCACAAGGCCAGGGGGGTGCAGTCAGTCAGTAACTTCATACCGTTTAAAGAAGATTCACATTTAAAAAAGAGAAATTAAAGATTCTTTTAAAGTGGGTGAGAATGTGAACAAATACCCCAAAACAAATCTCCCATCAGTACGTATCTCTTCTATAAAGGTGTTTTCTAAGGCGCAGCACAATGGCATCTCAAAGAAGAACCTTTTCAAATGCAGCGTTTCTGAAGAACCACTATAAAGAACATCTCTGAACTCGGCTCACAGCCGCCTTCAGAGCAGCGCCGCTTGTGTGGGATGTTTATATTGCCACAGAGGAATATGTCAGAAGAGGTTTAGGAGCGAGGCTGAGGCCGTGAGAAAACACAGGCAAAGCTCTTTTTCTTCTGGTTTATAAGTGCTGTTAATATGTCCCTCATTCTCCGTCTATAAATGTTTAATGAACAATGCCACTCTGCCCCACTTTGGTGAAGGTCTGTTTTCTCAGAGTTCTGTTTATTCACAACCAGGAAAAGAGAAGACGATATAAATGCTGAATGACCTTAAAAAGCCACGAAAGTAAGAAATAAACAAAACTTCTGCAGCATACATTTGTTTCCATTGACTGCATGAGAACTAGAATGGTTAATTTATTTATTTTGATTCTAAATCCAACCTTCAGCCCTTTAACAGTGATTTAACCCTGTAAACCTACGTTCACACTGGGCTTGTGTTTAGCACATTCTTAAACATGTGTAGCACAGACTACCGGTACCCGATACTAACTAGTACCTATAGGTGGAAGAGGTTTGGGGCAAATCTCAAAAATCTTCCTCCATGATCAATTTACAAACGGTTGATACTTCAATGAATTGAAAGAGACGCCATCCATATCATTGGTCATATCTCAACTGGTTTAACTTTAAAGTGCCTTCAATGGCTGCATGTATGTAGAGCCTGAAAAACTTGAGTATCGACGCATGAATGTGAGTTATGAACACTGAAGCCTGAAATGTGCATATATGTGCGTTTAGATACACTTTTCATGGGAAGTGGTCGCTTGAACAAACTGTGCGGAGGGCGATGTAAACGTAGCTTGATATTGTTCTGTCATTTCATGGTTAAAAGTAGAGTATCGGATACTCGCGATCTCCTCCCGAAAATTCAACTAAGAATATTTGCGACGCCCAAAATCGCTGATTCACGATTGTTATGAAAGTAGTATGGTGTAGTAAAATATTATCTGGGGACGATGTATTATTGTTATTAAATGCAGAATAATGATAGATTTAAAGGTTACAAACTTAAACAAAGCCTAAAGCATAAAAATGTTTTTTTATACTGGCTCTTAACAAATATGTAATGCTTAGAACGTAAAATGAGGATGAAAAAACTGTGGAGAACATTTTCAGGTTTTATTGTTAAATGATCTAAACGTGATTTTTATGTTTTTATGATGTTTACATTACTGCTGAACTCACCCAGCAAAAATGTTCATTGAAGCGTCTGATTGGCCAGCTCATAACTTGAATAACTTACACTGCAGAAAAAATATAAACCCAAAAAAATTATAATAATAAGATTATAAAGATCATGTTGAAAAAAGTAGTTGAGTAAGAAGGGTTATTCTGACAAACAGAATGACTGAGTAATATTTGCTTCTTTCTCAATAGAAGTCTTTGGGATTTGGGGTTCTTGGAACCAGCAGGCACTTCCTGTTTGGAACTCCAGCGGGGAGGGGTCAAGTTCTCGTATACAGTCAATGTTTTCCTCGCATTTATTGTTGTTCACTGATAGAAAACCGGCTGTAAAGAATCTATTGGTATGCCGTGGATGTTGTTTGGATGGCGTGAACCCTCGTCTTTTTTCCCTCCCTCCTACAGTAACGGCGCTGCCCTTGAAGAGGGCGATAAGTACAGCCTGAACGAGGATGGCTCTGAATTGATTATAAAGGATGTCAAGAAGGTGGATGAAGGCGACTACACCTGCACCGCCACGAACAAGGCCGGAGAGAAATCTCAAGAAGTCGGCCTGAACGTGTTTGGTGAGAAAATGTCTCCATCCCCTTGCTGTGCATGTGTACTTTAATAAGAGTTTTTCTGTCTCTGCAGTCGTCTGCAGCGGGGGTGACATTTGCTTTCCACTTTTCGTTTGCAGTTTTCTACTTTTTTAGGAGAAGCCAATTGATCAGGAACACTGTGTGTTCAGTCTGTTTTTATCACAGCTATTAAAACTGACTCATGTCAGTCCAGGTTTAGTTTGTAAAGAGCGTTTTAAAGATCTGTACTAAAACTTGTTAATCCGTACATGTATCTACTTTACTTTAACCTTTTAACTACCCGACCAGTACAAAATCTGATAAAATTAGTTTTTTCTGATGCTTATTAACTTGGGAGAGTAATACACACAATCAATGTTTTTCTTACTATGTTTTCCAAATGTGTTCTACGATTCGGTTGAGTAGACATTTGGACCTTTTACATTCTTTATTGGCATTTCAAAGGCCTATATCATGTAAAAACACATTTTTTTAAGCTTTTAAGTGTGTTATACTGTCCATTCCTCACTAAAAACAACCCCAAACCACCGCTCTTAACAGCAGCCCCTCCCATACGGTCACGCCCCCTAGGGGTAGACCTGGTTCGGGTGGGTTGGGGGGGGGGGTATAATTGGGGACAATAATGAAAACTGGGCACCAATAAAAAAAAAAGGAACACAGTTTATTAAATAAAGTAAATCCTGTGTCGTGAAATGAAAGAACAAATCTAAATAGTTACTGTGTTGGTTAAAACAAAAAGACAAACCAAAAGGGAATTGGAATGGTGGCCAAACTTAAAATAAGTCATGGAGAATGCTGACCCACCCATGTCGACCGTCAGAGTCAGCAGCTCCATGCTAACGGCTGCCTAACCAAAACTATCTAAGGTAAACAAATAAACAAAACCAGCGAACTAAGACTACCAAAACTAAAATAACAAAACCCAGCAGTCTAAGACTGCTGAGGACAAAGAGGGTAAAAGAGACCAAAACAAACCAGTACCACACCAACTAAAACCCAGCCAGCTCCTCAGCCTGCTGCTCTGCTTACCAGGAAAAGTCTGCACTGTCAGCCCCGCCCCTAGGCGAACACAAACACGCAGATCAAGCTTGCAGTGATGAGCTAGCTTCACAAATCAAGAAATGCTCATTCGGTTTAGCGTTTAAACTTCATGCGGTGGCAAATGACAAAGAACAGTCTGGTGAGGAATCTGAACGACATTTAAGGTGGATCGGATCCTAAACGTATCCCAGAATGGCGTGGGCCAGGGGTGTCAAAGTCATTCGCACAGGGGGCCAAAACTCAAAATACACCTTAGGTGACGGACCACACAGGATAAACACTTACTGAACACTAAAACTACATTTTAAACTTTAGAAACATAACTTTTTAACATTACTATGAATAAAAACAGGCAGGAATATTATTTCAGAAAAAAATCAACTTAAACCTTAAATAACTTTCAATATTTTACTCTCTGTAAAAGTATGTTTTTTTTTAATTATGCAAGTTAGAAATAAGACAGACTGTAGACAGTATGCAGACTGTATTTATCATGTGATGTGACTGAACATATTTTACGACAAATTCATGCAGAAAGCCAAGTAATCCCAAAGAATTCACTTACTTTTTCTTGCAACTGTAGCTACCATTTGGTTGAGCAGACAGTTAAAGGTACATTCTTCGTTTAAATAATTTACTATGTTGACAGTCGAGATGATTTCTGGTTAGTTTTCTGATGGATTTTCTTGATAGTAGATTCCCCCTAAACCACAAGTGTCCAAATCCAGGCCTCGAGGGCCAGTGCCCTACAAATTTTTTAACTAACCTAACCAAACATACCTGATCCAGGTAATCGGGTGCAAATATTGCAGGATTTAATAAAAAATAGTCTGGAGTCTGAGACCTCTAAACAAACCAGTGTCTAAAGCTAGCTAACTCAGATGTTTCACTTTACTGTCACTTTTGGGATATTTTCAAAAATGGAAACCAATAAGTGTTTGAATCTGCTCTCCCCGATCAGTTGCTTTAGAAATAATTTATGCTGCACAGGAACTAAATGTTCAGAAAGTAAAGTTTCTTCAGGAAGAGAGTTATGATGGTGGAACAGGTCTCCTGCTCTTTGTTAATCACTTTAATTTGACTCCAGATTGGTCTCCTTTTAACTTAATCACATCTTTGCAGATGAAGCAACAATTCTTTTTGAGCTTAGAGGTCTTAGATATGTTCACGCTGACCTCCTGTTTTCCTGCCATTTACCCCTAACTGCTGCATGAAACCTGCAGCTGACCACCAATCAACCTCCATTGTTATTAAGATTTGTCAGGCTGTGGAGGAAAAAAAAAACTGCAAGAAGCTGTGGCAGGACAAAGAGACGGTGCTGCAGAGACAGGAAAAAAACACCATAACGACAGCAGACTGCTGCTGGAGAAGAAGCAACATTTAGCATCACACGTCGGTCATGATGCTCACGAGTCGATAAAAGGCAAACAAAAGCAGATTTTTCTATGGATCGAGGGGAAACTGGACTCCCACGTGAGCGCTTCCTGCATCTGCAGTTTCAGTGGAAACAAAAAAGATGTTGCAGTGTTTGAATGGGACCCCAGAGGGAGTTATTAGTATCTATACTATAAGGTGACCATTGTAGCAGAGAAGGAGGGAATGACTTGTGTTGGTATGAAGAGTTTTTGCTAGTTTTGTATCTTTTCCTGAGCAGATTCTGAATTTGGGAATGTGGGTCTAACATAAACATACATAGATTAAGAAAACAGGTTTATTGTAATGTTGATGTGTACATTAATCTTCCTCAGAACACATAGATATAATTGAAGACAAAACAGTACCATTTCAGATATGAACTACTCTGTTTTCCCCCTAGTGCAACCAAAGATCACCTACCTGAATAATAAAACTGCCTCCGAGTTTGATGAAGAAGTCATCCTGACCTGTGAGGCTTCGGGGGATCCCACACCAACTATCTCCTGGAGTTCTGAGAGCACAATCTTCACTGAAGGAGAGCAGGTAAGACTTCTTTAGAAATTATGCATTGAACCAAATACTGGTTAGTAGTTAGCAGCTGCTGTTTTCCTTGGAATGCAGCAGTGGAACCAGGCTGAACGACTGGTTTATTGGTGTTCTCTGTGGGGTTTCCTCTAGTTCCTTAGGAGCCCTGACCTTAAGGGGCATAAAAGTAATTAAAACAAATATTAATGGTTTGTCATGTGCACTGGAAAGAAACTGCGCAGCAAAAACAAACCACAATTTTAGAACTCACTTTAGGCCACGATCAGAAATAACGTAAGAGTGACGTCTAGGAAGCAAAGCCGCAATGTCTTTGTGGGCAAGTCTGGAGGTAAAATAGGGCTGAATAGTCACACGTGATGTCATTTTCAGGTAACTGACGATGAAAATGTTTGCACACCAGATACGTTCTTTTGCACACCAGTTAGTTTCCCATGCACACCACATACTTTCTTGTGCACACCAGTTAGTTTCTCATGCACACCAGATAAGTTCTTTTGCACACCAATTAGTTTTTCACACCCAACAATTAGCTTCTTATGCACACCAGATACTTTCTTGTGCTCACAAGTTAGTTTCTTGTGTGCATCAGTTCATTTTTTATGCACACCACATACTTTCTTGTGCACACCAGTTAGTTCCTCATGCACACCAGATACGTTCTTTTGCACACCAGTTAGTTTCTCGTGCACACCACATACTTTCTTGTGCACACCAGTTAGTTTCTCGTGCACACCACATACTTTCTTGTGCACACCAGTTAGTTTCCCAGGCACACCACGTACTTTCTTGTGCACACCAGTTAGTTTCCCATGCACACCACATACTTTCTTGTGCACACCAGTTAGTTTCTCGTGCACACCACATACTTTCTTGTGCACACCAGTTAGTTTCCCATGCACACCACATACTTTCTTGTGCACACCAGTTAGTTTCCCATGCACACCACATACTTTCTTGTGCACACCAGTTAGTTTCTCATGCACACCAGATACGTTCTTTTGCACACCAGTTAGTTTCTCGTGCACACCACATACTTTCTTGTGCACACCAGTTAGTTTCCCACGCACACCACATACTTTCTTGTGCACACCAGTTAGTTTCTCACGCACAACAATTAGCTTCTTATGCACACCAGATACTTTCTTGTGCTCACAAGTTAGTTTCTTGTGCACACCAGTTAGTTTTTTGTGTGCATCAGTTCATTTCTCATGCACACCAGCAAGTTTCCGATGCACACCACATACTTTCTTGTGCACACCAGTTAGTTTCTATGTGCACCAGTTTGTTCCTCGTGCACACCAGTTTGTTTATTGCGTGTACCTGTTAGTTTCTCATGCTCAATACTTTTTGTGTGCACTGGTTAGGTTCTCGTGTGTACAAGAAACCAATGCTATTTCTTTTTCACTTACATGTTCCTTTAGGGGTTCCTCTGAGTTCATTTAATGGTCAAAATAATCTTCCTTCCCCTAATTATTACATGTGTTATTTTAGTCTGTTTATTTGTAGCTACAGAAAGCGATGTGAGCTCTTTGTGAGCTTTGTTTTGTAATTTTATTGACAATTTCCAAATGTTTTGCATTGAATTTTTACATTTTATGTTTGTGTTCATTTAAAAGGAGACACGTACTTGTGAAAGCACACCCATCCACTAACTTTCAGGTCTTATTCAGTCTCTAAATTGCTTCATTTCACTCACATCTCACATTGTGAGTACCAAGTCAGCTGGACATTCAGAGCAAATTTCTGCCAATTTTCATTAAACTAAGACTCCCCATCAGATTCTTTCATCTCCAGACTTTCACCAGCCTGGAAAATATTCATGTCTAACCTTTTTCCATGTTTGAATATTTATTAAGTTTGTTGAAAAGGAGAGAGAAACGATGGCATTTGCCAGCTCTGCAGCCAATTTCAAGGCACTTCCATCCTATGATGGTTTGCTGTAGTGTTCATAGAAGATCTTCATTTAATAATAATAATCATTAGCTCCTGGAGAGGGCCTTTTGGGTGAAATTGCAGTGAAAAGTGGAATTTCGCAGAAAAAGTTTACTTACTTCAGTGTTATTACCCTAATTGCTGATTCGAATCAAAGCGTTTGAGCTCACTTATGTGTCTTTGCCTGAGAGGTGTAATAGCCCACTTTAAAAAACAAGAGGGTATGTTTTTTTTTTTTTTTTTTTTTAAGAATAGCACAATAAGAATAAAGGAAGTATGAGGTTATGTATATCTGTTTAGATAAGTGGTTTTTATCTGCTCTGAAAATAGTGCTCAAAAGGATCATTGGTTTAAGATCCTATTGGTGATCTATTCTAGTCCTACTAACGTTGTCAACACATTCTTATTCCCAAATCGTCACATATTGACGTTTTGGTTAAGGACCCTCTGCCTCGAAAATTTACTGTTTGGGCCTCCCCAACTTGGTGTTTTTCAATGTGCTGGCTGTTCGTAAAATCAAGGATCCACAACCCTCGGGACACGGCACCGCACATGGACTGGTCTGATTGGTTTGTGTCGGCCATAATCTTCATTCCTATGTTAACTGTTCTCTCCAATCAGGAGTGAGCTTGTTAGAAGGCCACACCCCTTTCACTGAAAGCGAGCTCGGGAGAACCTGTCAATCAGTGCAAAGCCACCTACTGTTATTGATGCTTCTGATTGGTCAGTTTATACCTTGAAGAAATCCTCAGGACGCGGCCGATACTAGGACCCTAACACAGTACTGGTACTCTAACACTAACCTGGCACCAGATGCAATACCGCACACAGTACCAGATGTGGTATCAGATGTGGCCGATACCAGAACCCTAACAGAGTACTGGTACTCTAACCCTTATCTGGCACTGCGGGCGCAATACCAGACGTGGTACGAAATTGTGGTACAGGACACAATCCAGTACTAGACCTGGTACCAGGCGCAAACCAGAACCAGATGTGGTACCGGATGCGGCTACCAGGCGAACTCATTGTTTTTTGAACTGCTGGCTGTTCCCATTAAATCACAGGTCCCAAACTCCGGGACGCGGAGTGCACTGGCACCCTAACCCCAACCTGGTACCGGTTCACATCCAGTACCACATCTGGTACTGCGTCTGGTATCGCATCCAGTGCCGGGTTAGGTTTAGAGTACCCTAACCTAGTGCCCCTACTCTAACCCTAACTTAGTAGCGGGTCTCGTCCAGTATCACCTTTGGTACATGGTTAGGTCCTGTACCACATCTGGTACTGCGTCCAGTGCTGGGTTAGGTATAGATTCCCCTTACCCAGTACCGGTACCCTAACCTTCACCGGGAACTGGTTTGCGTCCGGTACCACATCTGGAACCATTTTGGGTCCTGTACCACATCTGGTACTGTGTCCGGTATTGTATTTTATGCCAAGTTAGGGTTAGAGTACCCAAACCCAGTACAGATGCCCTAACCCTAACCTGGTACCGGTTCACGTCCGACCCTTGATTTTACGAACAGACAGCATGTCGAAAAACAGCGAGTTGGAGACACCCAAAACGTGAAAAAGTGATGCTTAGGGTCCTTAACCAAATGTCCATATGTGACGAGTTGGGAATGAGAATTTACGCTCTGACCAACACACAAGTCGCTGATCCAGCAGACAAGAAAAACCCATCCCAAACGTGTTGCTATGTTTTCATCAGGTCATTAAAGCTGCATAATTTTCCAAACAACATGTTTATAGTCTCCCTGATAGAATGCATCATGTGAGCAGCAGCCAGATTAGTCACTTCACAGAGGTAATTTTCTGCCGTGATTGCTGCAAACACTGTTAAGATAATTACATTGCTGCCTCTGGTAGGTTTGTGGATCTGGGAGCGACATCAGTCTCCTCTTCACATTATATACTCTGGAATTAAATTCCATTCATTATTATTATTATTATTATTACTATTTCTGCTGGCTAATAATGTTAAATACAGTGGAATGTGCAACATCAAAGGTTTCAAATTGCTTTTTGGTGGTATTAGAGCTTGACAGTTTGATAACAGACGAGGAAAAAAAACAAAATGATTTGGTGTGAAAATGCTATTTTAATGTGGGCTTCCTGCTCCTTGGGGGGCAGTTACTTCAGGGTCTTTAAAAAGTCTTTAATGTAATTTACTTAAAATAAAGCCTTAAAAGGCATCAAATTGTACTCATTTCTGAGCAAACATGCAAAATAAGCCTTTAAAGTGACAACAAAGAAAATAGTCATTAAAAAAATGGAGTAAATATGGAGATTTTAGAAAAACGCCACAGAAATAAATATTTTTTAAAATAATGATTAATTGCATAATTTTCTGTGGTTTAATTGTGACTTATCGCAATACTGACTGCCAGATTTAATCATGAATTCAAAAATGTTTTGGTCGCAAATTTTTTATTTTAAAAGCAGTTTGCTTAGAAAAAATGGATGAATGGCATTTATTATTATTATTTTATTTTGAACACTATTCATTTTTTATTTAAATGTATTCAAACCCAACCTGATGTGATGTGAATATCACTAATATTATAAATCTGTATGAAAACTGTCATAAATTTAGCTTTGGTAAGTCTGTAGGCACCTCGGTCTTGTGCTTGGTCATTATTTTACAACAGTTTCACAATTTTACGAACAGTGGCGGACTTAGCAGTTTGGGGGCCCCAGGCGAGCAATAACATGGAGCCCTCTACTCTGGTTGAATTTTGTCAGGTTTTACTTAGGAAAGCAAAAGTACTTAAAAAGATGGAAGAAGAAAAAATGACTTAATTAAAAAAGAAAAATTCTCAAAATGAACGTTTCTGCCCCCCTTATGCCTTTTCTGTCCCTTTTCTTACAATGGAGTATTAGGGACACCATGAAAGAAAAATAAATATAGAAGAATAACATTTTGATAAAAGAAGTCAGCATTTCACATGTAAAAATCATACATTTATGACTTAAAAAGTTATCCTTTTACACAAAAATATTTCAAAATGAGTTGTAATTTTTTGAAAATAAATGTCCACATTTACAAAAGATTCTCGAGCAGTATGATGTCCATCCTAGTTCTCTGAAGTGCCTGCAACATAAGTTAAACAGGTAATGATTATTTTAAAAACTAAATGGAAACAGTTAAAAATAAAAATAAAAATTCTTAAAAATGTAAAACTTCTCATCATTTTACAACATTATTCTTGTAAAATTTTGACTTTTATCCTCACAGTTTTGAAACTGTATTCTTTTATCATTTTGACCTCTTCTGTTTAATATTACGACTTTATTCTTGTACGATTTTGATTTTCCTTTCTCATAATTTTACATCATCCTTGTAACATTTTGACTGTTTTCTCATAATTCTGTTAAGTATTAAGTGTTCAGCTTGGTACCCCCAAGGTGTTGGAGGGGCCCGACAGTAAACAGCAGCCATATAATCAGTCAGGACATGCATACTAAATATTTTCTTAAAGTTTAACTCTCAATAGAGTTAATCAAATTAAGGTGGAAAAAAAGTATTTTGAACCAATCGGTATCACATTAAGTGGTGACTTCATAAACTCATCTGACTCCAGGTATTTCCTTTTTTAAAATGCTTCAATCTGGAAGTCGTAGGAAACAGCAGATAAAAAAGCAGATCCATGATATTCCATAGAAATGGTCCAACACTTTGAGACTCTCGGCTGTTATTAGACTATCAAATCCACTTATTGGGTTGAGGCTTCAGATGGCAGAACCACTTGAGAGTAAGTCAGCTATTTCTGATGTAGCACAGTGCAGATTCTCTGAAAGCACCTGTTCTATGAAGTCCCCGAGGACACGATGGGCCGAGATATACGAGATATTCAGGTCAGACTGGCCTACTTTACCTCCTGTGCCCTGTCAGCTAGAGCAGTATGATAGATTATAGAAAACTGAGCCCCACTGGACGAACTTAACCAAACGACCCAAGAGTCAATGATTCTTTGGTTAGGCAGTTTTCTGCTGTTGTTTATTTAAATTTTATTTTTCTATTAACTAAAGGTTTAATACTGGAGTAGACAATGTTAAAAACACTCGACTACGTTGGAATGAATGTTCAAATGGTCATGTTGGTATTGGAATCTCTCTGATTTAGCTAAAACGTTTGTTATTTTCCCTCAATGACAGTTTAATTAGTGCCAATCAGAGGAGGAATCGTATCAGCCTCCAGCCCAGCAGAGCCTTCCAGCGCTTATCTCTCTTTAAAGTTGCTTTCATTCAGAGCTGCTCACCACGCCTCTCTATCTGATATGTTTGCATTCAACCATCGACTCTATATGAGAACTGGAGCAGGCGGGTGTGACGTCACCCAGTTCCAACCACTGACATATATAGAGGTGGACAAAGCAAGGCTGTGATGTCACTAATGGAATAACTCCAGTTTTCAACTAAATAAGTCAATTCAGGTCAGCAGGCCTCTTTGTGAGGCATCTGATTGGTCAGTTTATAACTGGAATAACTTGCAATACAGAAAATATGTCAGTTTTAGCAAGAACATATTAAAAAGAGACACCAGAGCAAGATTGTTTTTTTTTTTTAATTAGATTAGAATTAGAAGATTAGAAATGTTCTTTGTGTTTTCTGCTGCTCTCTTTTCTATTGTTGCTGTATCATTATTTCAAACCGACTGCAGATTTTAAACATTTAAAAAGAAAAACTACCGTAGAGTGCAGAGATATATAAGGATTTATCTGTGTTTTACTTTAAATGAAGGATGAGTGTTTGAAATTGGAGGAAGAGAAAACAATGAATATATTTAGAGGAGGTGTTAATTAGTAATAAAGCGACTCGATGCCGGCAGCGGCTCACCTAGCATTTGTTTCTGCGAATTGCTTTTGTGCTCTCACAAAAAGACTTTATTTATAACCAGCTGAGAAAACTCGATACTCTTCCTGGAAAATCAGCTTCAGTTTGGCATCTCCACTCTTCTTTTTTTTTTTTTCTTGCAGTCCAACTGTTAATAAAAATATATTTATAAATCCAGATTTGGACTGAACATTCGTTCATGTTGTTACTGATCTTTGTTTTAACTTCATGTTCATCAGTCCTGATAAAAATGATCAGATCTTACAAATTCAACAGGAAAACAAGTCAGACTCGTCCCATGTAAAATATTTCTATGATTTTTATATATTTTTTTTTTTTACGGAAAATTGCAATATTTTTGTTTTTTTCAACCAAATAATTATTGCAAACTATTAAAATAGTATTACTTTTGTTTGCTTAAGTTTGGATGTTTAATTACAAATAATAAAAGCACATTAACTCCATGTTAGTTTAATGAACATGAATATTATGATGATTTTTTTATTTTTAGATATAAAAAAGTGTGATATTTAAACAAGCATCAACAACATCTTTTTTATGCTTATAAAGCAAATTAATTGTCTCAGTTTGTGATTAAACCTGAACTCTTATTGTATTTTCATTGTTTGCAGTGGTTCATAATGACATTTTTTTCACATTTGAATACTTACAGAAATTGTCGGCACTAAGATTTAAATTCTAAGTGATAACATGTATTTTTCCTAACTCACATCTCTTGCAGGTAAGCCACAAATGCAACTTTTATGAGGAAGTGGGTTTGCTCTCCCGTATCCATGTTTGTGTTTTTATCTGTTCTTAGGCTTCTTGGACGCGACCAGACAAATATGAGGTATGGCTACTAATTACTGTAGCCTTACCCTAGTTATAACAGACCCACGTTAACACCGTTTGCTTCCCCTTTCACCCATTTTTACTTTAGATGCACTGCAGAAGTTTTTCTTTTTTGTTTTGTTACTTTAACCCAATTTTAAGATGATTTTAGTTGTACGGTTAATGTGTAGTTCGTGCACTTTATTCATTTCAACTAGATCACATTTAGATTAGTCCTTTTTTTATTTGCATCTAGAGTTTTTCATCCCATAAACAAACTTCTCATCAGGAAAAACGCTGCATTTTATGTAGTTTCCACTCCGAATAAATGTGCAACTTGCAGAAAAACAAACACAGCAACTCAAATTCTGATAATATTTCACTAAAGAATACAGTTAACTTTTTTAACACACATTCAGAATTTTTAATTAGTATAAAGAATCTGTGATGTGCTGAAAATATGCAAAGCAGTTGACATCCAGTTCCAGTTGTAAAATGTGTGAAAATAAGGGGCGGAGCTACAGTGGAACAAGAGGGGGGGCAACTACCCCCCCTACAAAAAGCTTTGCCCCCTACCTATCCCCCAATTTATTTGTCAATTTTAGTATAATTATTGACAAAGACTAAGAAATCATCAATACAGGTGTTTTTAAATACTTTATAAATAACAAAAACAATAATCAAATAATAATAAAAATAAAAATAAATGCATTTCTGATCACTTCATTTGAAATGACCTTCCACTCTGCTGTTCTCATTTACCACCCATTACAAATCTTCTGCCCCCTCATGCCTCACATATACAATTCTCTAGTTCTGCCACTGATATAAAGTAATATGAAATCCAAATACAACATATTTACTGTAGTATTTAAAGAAAAAAAGCATAATCTGGTTATTGCAAAGTATTTTTTTTTTCACTTAATGTGCTTACCTCATTTTCGGAAGGGAGGGAAACCACATGAAATATGAAATAAACTGGAAAAACAAAATGTTGTAGACTTGTTTTGTAAAAATAAGAAGTTGCTATAAACGACAAACTAATTCTAAATTATTCAAAATGTTGAAACTATTGCAGCATCCTATTCATTTTATATTAAATTAGATTTAAACGTCATGTTGTGTCACATTATTGTTGGTAACTTCAGTCAAAAAAGTTTGTGAATTCAGAAAAAATAGCATTATTTAAATTAAAACATTGAATGTCTGTATCAGGGGGTCAAACTCAATCGCACAGGGGGCCACAATCCAAAACACACCTTAGGTCGCGGGTCGAACAGGATAAACATTCATTAAACGCACTAAAACTACATATTTAAAACTGAAAAATGTAACTTTAACATTACCATGAATAAAAACAATAAATAAATAAACTTAAAAGTTAAAGAACTTTAAATATTTCACTCTCCATAGAAATATATATTGTCAAAATTATACAAGTTAGAAATAAGCGCAAGATAACATCGGAGCATTGGTAATAATAAAATAAAATGATCTGGAGGGCCGGATCCGGCCCCCGGGCCTTGACTTTGACACATGTGATCTATAACAGCTTCCTAGTTTCCTGTTTCAAAATAAAACTATATATTTTCTTGCATATCTTATGACTTAATGCGTTTTTAAAGCAACATTCATGTTTTTTATCTGTAAATGTGGAATTTCTGTTTAGAAAAAAATACACTCACGAGTGGCTGGGATAGGCTCCAGCACCCCGTGACCCCCAAAATTACTTAGAAATGATTAAGAATCCATTAGAGATACATGTATGTTTAAAAAAAATCAACTTGCAAGTTGCACTTCGCAAAGATTCAGAGAATAAAACCAATTTTAGCTCTGTGTTACTAGTTCACACCCCAAACTCAGTCATGGTTCCCACACAGGAGAGGTTTTAAATGCTGCATGCCCGCGCCATGGGCCAGGAACCTGCACGT
The DNA here is from genome assembly GCF_002922805.2 of Oryzias melastigma. Lineage (NCBI taxonomy): Eukaryota > Metazoa > Chordata > Actinopteri > Beloniformes > Adrianichthyidae > Oryzias > Oryzias melastigma. Next base: position 25,099,278 of record NC_050525.1, on the reverse strand, counting down.
TTGTGCTCCAACCACACTCCAGGAGTTATTCAGACACTTGTGGCCTCGTTTGTGCCGCCGCCTCACCGCTCCAGTTCACTCAGATGACAGCACTGACTTTTTTTTTCTCCCCCCACTGGTTTACAGATAGATTTGGTTTTGCTTATCCAGATTTTAAGAGAAAGAAAAGATACCACCTCATGAAATTCAGTCCAGCCCCTTTATGTTTTATTCCTGATGCATTGCTGGGAGCCGCTCAAACTTTGTTAGTGACACTTTCTCAGAGGAACCGAAAACAATGAATGCACTGAGGAATGAAGGAGTGTGGATTTTATTCCAACGATTGAGGTCAGGAACCCACATGCGGTCTTTTGGCCCTCCGTGGGACATTAACCAGCACCTTAAGCAACTCTAACAAGCTAACTCCACTGAATACATAACAGCAAACCCAACTAATGACCTGCTTCTTTTCTTATATAATATTACAAAATCTAACAAAACTTTTTCTCCCAAAAACTTCTGTAACAGCATGTGTTCTTTTACGTTTTTTCATTTGAAAAGTCTTAATGTTTGATGACTGTTTTTATGTGAAGAACTGTACTTATGTCCAGATTTATAGGTACAACTTTTTTGCCTCATTAGTCTAAAAAGTGGCATTTTTTTAGAGTAAAATCTCTTAGTAATGATGTATATTAAAATACAGGTCATGAAAATGATGCATAAATTCAAGTTTTTGTGTTTTCCCCTATAAATCTTGTAGTTAATAGTTCATTTAGTCATTTATAAATAAGCCAATTTATCCTATTTTTATATTTAAATCCCTTTTCTTTGTCTTTTTTTAACAGATTGTTTGTACAAAATGAAAAGAAGAGCAATAAATCCAGAAACTATAAAAATATGATGCAAAATATATCAGAAATTGTAAGATTAATCCTTAAATAACTATATTTTTCTATGTTTAACTAATGAATGCAGCTGAAAATAAAAAGCCGTCTGACATTTAAACAGGGTTTGATCATAAACGTCTTCATGCTAAATGACATGAAGCCTTGAACAGATCAAAAAAACCTTAAATAACTTTGCTATATCTGACATTTTTGTTCATTTATCAACTATTTTTAGCTATCAAAGCTTCCAACATGCTGCTTCTTAATATATGTAAGAAGACTGTATTTTAATAAGATATATAACTAAAAAGTGTAAAAAAAAAAATAAGATTATATTACCGGTAGTTTGTTTTTTTAAATTTCCTATTATATTAGGGTTTGTTGTTTAAACTGTTTTTTATTTAAACGTATTCTATCAAAATTCAGCTGAAGTTTCAAGAAAATTAAAATAGGGAGGATTTTGACTTGGTATATTAGGAATAAAGAGCTGAGAGATAAGAAGAATGAGGAGAAAAGATGGACTGGGGATGGTGAGCCTGACGCAGCCCAATTAGGATTCAAATTGAGGACATTGCTTTATTTATTCCTCCTCTGTGCATCAGGCCCCTGGATCATCAGGGTGAACTGAAAAACAATATTTATGGGTAAATCATCATTAGAGTGTGTTTTCTTTAGCCATAGACTGTTACGTTAAATGTTTTTAATGCACAGAACTGTGAGTAGGAGTGCTTAGGAATCGATAAATACAGCTGTTGGAGTGATGCTAATGCAGCACTGACATATATTTGCATTCATTTGTATATATAAGATTATAAATTGGAAAATTCTGAAACGGTATTTTTTTAAATGGTGTGAGCCCCTCCCACCTGGGAGGCATACATGAACAATTCAAGTTATGTCTTTAATGAATGTAAAGGTGTTGTTACAGTGAAGGGCAGTTATGTTTTTCATTTTGGAGCTCATTAAAAAAAAAAAAGACTATCTTAAAGAAAAAAGGGCCTGAAGCCAGAGATAGATGAAGTTTTAGACCTTCTACCTGCAGCAGCAGAGACCTTCAAGTATTTAAACCACGCAAGAAAAAGACAAAAGACTCCAACAAAGTGTTTCTGAAACTCTTTTTTTCTTTTGGATGAAAGTTTTTAAGATTAAAATCAAGCAGTTTAAAAGGTAAAACATTTTTTTAAAAGGAAATTGTGTTCCTTTAGTTAACCCCTTTAACCCTTGAGGCGTCTCCGGTGACGCTCACGCTAGGTTCACACTGGACGCGGAAGTGTAGCGCGCGAGAAATCCGCTCTCTCCTGCAGTTCACACCAAGGCTCGAGCCGTGCAGCAGATGGTTTCAGCGTCTGGTCTCTTTTGAGGGAGCGATCTGCGGCAGGAAGTAACATCAAGACACATGAAAAAAATCCAGTTAATTTTCAAAATATAACAATTTTTTCACAATAAAACAGCAATCGACAAATGAGATCATATTTTTGTTTCTAAACAGACTGTATAGATGAAAATAAACATGCAATCACAACACACACGTCTCTGTGTGTCTAAATAACAGAGAAATGAAAGAAGTTTAAGCCTACTTGCTTCTTCTTAGCAGAAACAGGAAGTGATATTTTTAAGATATTAACTCACCGTATTTCTCGGAGTATAAGTCGCAAGAGCAAAAAAAAAGGTAAATTAAGAAGAAGAAAACCATACATACTGATTTAATTATTTTGTTATCAGACAAGTAAAGTAAAGTTGTCTGATAACAAAATAATTAAATCAGTTAATAATAATACAGACACTATGAATTTTATCGCATTAAAAAACATATATAAGTCGCTCTGGAGTATAAGTTGCACTTTTTGGAGAAAAGTTTGACGTTTCAGAACAAATCTGCCAAGCCCATCTTTTGATCTGTATAAGAAAAATATCAAACTTTAGGAGGAAAACAATCAGATTCTCTTCCATGTTTGTTTTGGACGGCACTTCTTCTTCTGCTACTGTAAGTAGCAAATACTTATACTCAGATACAGCGGCATCTAGTGGTTTTTTAGAAGAAACAACCGCTAAGGGACAACAGATGTTTACTGGGAAAACAACAAATATACAAGCCTATGTATGTATTAAAAATAAATAACATGAATAAGTTTCTCCTGAGTATAAGTCACAGCCCTGGATAAACTATGAAAAAAACGGTGACTTGTACTCCAGAAAAATACGGTACATGTGAAGACAAAACAAAAAAAAGCTCTGTCAACCGTTGCGCGTCTGGTGTGAATTACAGGAGACAGTGGATGCCGCGTCAATCGTGGTGCTTTATTTTGAAAAATTGGTTATATTTTGAAAATAAAGTGGATTTTCTCATGTATCGTGATGTAACTTCCTCTCAGAATTAATGCAAATCATTCGCGGCTCGAGCACAAAATAGACCATATGCCAAAACGATCCGCTGCACGCCGCTAGCCTTCCACAGTGGACCACGGCGCTCCGCGCCTGGTATGAACCACACCATAGGTTAACAATGGCGCCGAATGGAACCGGCCTCCGGTTTGCGTCCTGAGTGAACCAGGCATTAAACACAAAATTTCAAAAAAATGTTAACAAAATATTACAGTAAATCAAAGAACATAAACATTAGAGCTCCAGTGTTAAAGGGTTAAAATTGTAAAAAAACAAAACAATAAATAAATAACACTTGCAGCTCGGTTTCCTTATGAAAATCCCTCCGATTTAACCAAACTGCAGATATATTGTCGCCACAGAAGCCTGATCTCTAAAAAAATAATAAAACAAAGTAAAACTAATATAACAAACTTCATTCTATTATTTATAAAGCATAAATACTGAAGCACAGAAAAGGTCTGAATTATTAAACGAGATCATGGCAGCTCCAAGGAAGATGCTCGTCCCCTGTTGGTAAACCGTTGGTGCCCAGAGGAAAGTATCCCTGTTCCTGCAGTTATAATAGCTGAGTTTGTATGCAGCCCTCTATCTACTATAGTATTTATCTAGGAACCTTTTTAATGCGCCTCTGTTTGCCACAGGCCTTAACAACTGCAGAAGGTGTAATATCTAACATTTTGAATCCACTGGATGATGCATTTAAAAATGTTTAAATACAAGTGGTATTTTTTTATAAAAATTAGCAGAACGCTTATTCTAAGCTCAAAAACTGAATGTCATGGCTTCTCGTCTATGCTTAAAATGTAACCCCTTCGTGCCTGAATTTAAATTCATTTCCCTTATTTTCTATAGTACAAGTTGTACCAGAGTATAAATAAAACCAAAGTATAAGTCGCACTAGAGTAAAAGTCTTACCAGAGTATGAGTTTTACTGTACTATGAGTTGTACCAGAGTAGACATCACACAGAAGTATAAGTCATGCCCAGATTTTTATGTTTCACTGGAGTACAAGTCTTCCTAGAGTACTTGACTAGAGGAAAAGTCAAACCAGGGTAGAAGTTGTACCAAAGTACAAGTCATTACCAGAGTAAAAGTCTCACTGGAGTATAAATCATACTAGTGTGAAAGTTGCTCGAAAGTATGAGTCATACTAGAGTAAAAGTCACACCAGAGTATATATTGTACCAGAGTAAAAGTCACACTGGAGTATTAGCCATACTACTGTAAAAGTTGCATGAGATTATAAGTCATACCAGTGAATAATTCACACTGAAGTATACGTGTACAGTTTAAGTCACAGGAGCCAAAACATTGATATTAAAGAGGCAAAAACTACATACAAGTCGCCCCAGAGTTTAAGTAGCACTTTTGGCAGAAAAGTACAATTCTTCTGAGTGAATCTGCCACCTCCAGCGTAATGCTGCATTCACATGAACGTGATTCATGTGTCCAATTTGCCTGTTTTTTGAGGTGCATCAAATTTGCCTCAAGCACTTCTTTTTTGACGCACGTCGAAGTCGATGCCCTTAGTTTTTAATGCCCTTAATTCGATGCCTGTCCCACATTAGTTCAAGGAAGGAAAGGATACAAACAAGAATCATAAGGTCTCAATGTAAATAAATTAAAAAAAAAATTAGGAGAACGGACTCTTCTCCATGTTAAGTTTGGATGCTGTTTCTTCTTCAATGCTGTCAGTAGCAAATACTGCTAGAAACACCTACAGTGCCCTCTAGTGGTCGTTAGTGGGAAAACTACTAAAGGGCAACAGGTTGAAAGTAACAAATATGAGTTTATTTATGTTTAAAAAAATAATACAAAAGTCAAAACTGAATATAAGTCGTAATCCTGGCCAAACTATGCAAATAAACAGCAACTTATACTAAGAAAAATATAATATTTATGTATGAAAATGTATATTTTTTAATGTTTTTGCCATTCAAGGTGATGCTAATTTAAGTGGACTCCTGGATTATATGGAAGGTTGCAAATTAAAGAGATACAGTATGAGATGTTAAAGGACAAAAAAAGATAAGATTTGACTTGATTTCCTTGTATGTTCTAGCACAAAATAGAACAGTTAAATATTAGGATAAACCAAAACTGATAAAAAGCTTGAAAAAAAAAGAACAGATAGAAGAAAAATATTAGTAATTCCCTCCCCAATCTAATGATATTTTTAAACAAATCTGTACAATTTAGTTTTAAACTTTTTTTCTCTAGATAGGTTGTTTTTTGTAGTGTCCCAGTTTTTTTTTCA
>NC_050525.1:25067318-25093680 GCF_002922805.2 Oryzias melastigma | reverse complement strand
TATTTCCTAAAGCTAACACGGATCTTCTCTCTGCTTCTTCCGTAGAGCCTCGACAGGAACATCGTGGTGTACAGCCATGCACGAGTGTCCTCCCTCACCTTGAAAAATGTCCAGTTCACATACGCCGGGCAGTATCTTTGCATCGCCAGCAACTCCATCGGTCAGGACAGCCAATCGGTGTACCTGGAAGTTCGCTGTGAGTCCCTCCACGCTTTCTGCAAATGATCTAGATGTGATTTTAACACTAGTTTGACCTCTGGGCAAAAGAAAAGGTCAAATTCACAGGAAATGTTTTCACTTTTACAAATTCTCTTCTTGCCATTGTTAAAAAATGTCCCATCCTTGGGTTAGTGGAACTTAATGATCTTTTGGGTGAATTATTTTGAAGATACCTTTAAAGTAATTATTTCTACATGAAATAATGAAATAAAAAATAAAGCTTCTTGGAAAAAATATCTTAAAGTTTATGCAAACCTACAGAGGTCATCACAAAACCCAGACATTCATCCCAGTTTCTGTAGATAAATGGTACAGCAGTGAAGATGGCAGAGTTTCCTTGGTCAGTGGTACCACTGTGATTTGTTACCATGGAAACAGAGGTCTCTGTTCTGATATACCTTGGATGATGCAGTGGCTTTTTAGGCTTTAAAGCAGTGTTGTTGTTGTTATTTTTTTTCCTTTTAGCAAAAAGCCGTCCCAATGTTACATTGAGGTGCAGTCAAGCCTCGCTGTCTGTGAAGTAACAGACTGACGTTTATTTTTACGAGCACAGGATCATCCGAAAGTGCTAAGTTCCCCAGGTTATAAGAAACGCTGCTGCCCACATCTTTTAAACCGCAAAAGAAACTGAAAAATAAAGCCATTGAGGATTTAATTGGATTAATGAGCCCTTCTCCCAATGTGCTCGCTAGAGATATTGTCACAATGCAGCATTGATAGAGTTGTTTGAGGGTTTGCAGTTAGCCAGAGTAATCAGCAGATAATCAGTTAGCTGATTCACTGTTACCAAGCAATTATTGATAAGAGAGGTGCTTTGTCTTGAGCACAGCCCTCTGTCTCTGTCCTCTCCATCACCACTCTCCCACTCACACAATGAAGGCTTTATCTAAGTATGGAGCAGGCTATCTGCCACACAGGATGATCCCATTAGCCAAACTGGATATATCTGGGTTTACTGCTGGAAAAACTGATGGGAACATTTTAAAATAGGCTCTCCCTTCTTTAACAGCGCTTTTTTTTTAGAGAAAATGTGTTTTTAAAACATTGTGTTGCAGCTGCAGGCGTGTTACTTTTTACAGAACCGTCATAAAGTCACTCCCTTAAGCAGATCTACATGCTGCTTCGTTTGATTCTGCTGTTCGGAGCCTTTGGAGTCAGTTTTGTAACTTTTACATAAAGAACTGCAGTGGTGGGGTCCTCTACCAGAGAGTCCTGCGCAGTATCTTAGCTTTTCCTAACACTGTGCTTTTCTGGATATATATAAATATAGATATATTTCTGAACTGTGGTCTACTAAATAGTAAATAAATTGTCTAGTGGACCACAAATACACAGAAACACAAGATGTGCATTTTTGTTGCAGCAATGGCGCCCCCAATCCAGCAGCTGTTGTAATTGCTAGAGTTTTACAGATAGTTTTTAAAATCACACTATGAAAGCAAAGCAGATGTAATGAAAGCGTAAACTCATGTCAGCTTTTCTCTGATTTTTTTTAAAGCAAATTCACTAAACTTTATCTGTCTATGTTCCTTATACGTGTGTACTAGGAGCCACTTCCAAATAAAAAGTCTACGTCAGCGTCTATAAACATTAAGGATGTAATGATACTTCATGAATCGTTAAAAACCGATTCAAACTTGTCTCGGCCTGTGCCTTACTTTAGAAATGCAGAGCTGATGCCGTTTCTCCATGCAGGCTCGCTGTGTGCTTGTGAGCAGTTCAACTGTACTCCCCTCCTAGGAAATTCCCGCAACTTTAAACGCAAATTCAAGCAAACCCGAGATTTGTTGCTCACTCTTCAATTTAACATTTTCACAGCAAATTTACCAGAAAGTATTTTTGAATTTTGAGGACTTTAATATCTTTAAGCAAAAACCACAAGTGTCATAGATGTGTAATGTTTTTTCTTTGTTTGTGACTTTTAGCAGAATAACATTGATAGTTGCTTGTAGTGATTTCCCTCCAAGCTTTACTTTCTGTCTGTTTGAGAGTCTTTATGACCTATTTGCTTTTATTGTTAACGGTTTTGACCTCCGTCTGGTTCCGCAGACTCTCCAAAGATCCTGGGCAGAGTGGCCTCGTACACCTGGGAAAAAAACCCGGCCAACATCAGCTGCGAGGTGGACGCCCATCCTGAAGCGAATGTGGTTTGGTTCAAAGATGGCTCCCAACTGCCGAGCGCCAACACCACCAACGTGAAGATCTACAACATGCCGACAGTCAGCTACCTAGAGGTGATGCACATGTTTACGGTTCTCTTAGTTCTTGGGATTTTGGTGATTAAAGTAGCTTGGAAAATAATCAAGACTTTATTGATGCATCCCATTACTTCATGAACGACTGAATTCTCTAACAATTCATTGAAATTGTTTGAATTATATTGTATAGAGTAATGAAGGGAAAAATAGCAAAAAGGCTTTAATGCATTTAGGGACTGAAATGATATGAACGCCTCCAGCAAAAAGTGAGTTGATCCAAGAAGTTGGCTAAAAACTTTAAATGAGCAATAACAGTAAACAAGCTCCTTCTAAAGAGTGGCTGACAGTGTGGTAATGAAGTATTATATAATGACTTGCTCGTAGACATTTCTGAACCTGCAGAGGAACCAGCCAGCAAATGATCAGTGATGTTAACGAGGCCTCAAATGTTAAATAGCAATAAAGCATAATGACTACACACTGATAATGGATGCACCTCATTCAGCCTGCTTTTTTTGTGTGTTTTCTGGGGCGTTTTGCACCCACCATCAAAGATTCTCATCGTTCTCTATTGTTCTCTGTCCCTCAGATTACACCTGAATCTCAAATTGACTTTGGAAACTACAACTGTACAGCCACCAATGAGTTAGGATCTGAATCCAAGGAGTTCATTCTCATCCCAGCAGGTTTGTTTTTGGAGAACTGTACTCTCTACAGCCATGTGATGGTGTTTGCGTTATTATTAAATGATATAAATGGACTTGAACCGTGTAAAGAACAGCTAAGCTACCGTGGAAGGCCCACGACTTCAGCTACAAGAGTATGTGTCTGGAAAATGGACACATAGATCAACCTGTAATGATATAAATGTTATATATTGTAAAAAAGCATGAATAATGTCAGATTTTATTGAATATATTGACTGTAGCAGTCATGTGTGATAAAACTGATAGATCAGGAGTTCCTGAGCAACAAACCACAGGACTGGGAGCAACAATTCTGCTCTCATTCTAAACACAGGAATCCCTCAGGGCTGTGTCCTTGGCCCCTCATTTTTTCACTACGATTGCACCTTCGAAACACTTTTGTCAAGTTTGCAAACGACTAACCGCTGTGGGTCTTATACCAAGCAACAATAAGTCGACTTACAGACAGGAAATTCAGGTTCCTGAGCTTTGGTGCGCTTCAAATAACTAAGGGGGTATCCAGACTGGACTCACTTGGTTTGCTTAAAGGGAGTCAGACTTTGTTTTCCCCAATAATCCGGACCACATTTTTGGTCTGAATAGACTCAGGCGAACTAGTAACCGGTGGTCACGTGACGCAAACAGATTAACAATGAAGCAACCGTTGAGATCCAAACAAATGTAAAGCAACGATTGTCGAGTTATCAAGGAGAAACAAAGGATCCAAATGTTTACTTGTTAGAATGTTTATTTTAGTACAACTGAAAGCACTTCTTTCATGCTTTTCTGTGTCTTGTTACGAGGCACATGCCCGGCGCTGCCGTGATGTCATGTTAAAAGCTAGCTTGTAGCTTGGACTACCTTGTTGTAACGATGAGACTGATTTGGTCAGATGAATGCAGACGCATAAAAGCAACTTTTAATGTGAGACACATTGCTTCTCACACTGTTTTTCCAACAATCTATTTGTCAAAAACACTCATCAACATACCTTCATGGCCAACGTCTTTCTTAGTACTGCAGCTGCTAACATCCTCTGAGTTTAAGCACACACGACCCGTCTTAGTGCCAGTAACCGTCCTGCAGCATGCCTCTACCGTACCAAAGTAACAAATAAGAACTGTTGCTCCTGACGTTCAAAACTGGTAATCGAAATATAAAGTTTTAATAAGTGAACTATCTCGACTAGCTGTACCTTCGACTTTCTCTTGTTTTGTCCCACTTGGTAGTTTCTGACCAATGACTCAAGAGATCTTTAGTCACGTTTTTTTTATTTATTTATTTTTACAAGCTTTGGTCCAAAACGGAAACTTTGTAGACACCAAACACAATCTTCAGGACCTAATCTGGACCAAATTAAGTGGATTTAGTTCGAACCAACGGACTTTCCCAGTCTGAACACCCCTTTGGACTCAAGCCCGTTAAAAAACAAAATAGATAATAATTGACTTCAAGAAATACAGATGCACACCCCAAGCTGTCGTACACAAGACCAGAGGGTGGATAACTTCTAGTTTCTTCTCACCTCTAGGACAATTTATATCTCTCACCAAGTTAAAAAGCACAGCAACAATTATACTTCCTGACATCTGCTAATCTTCATCACTACTTCTTCATTAACAATAGAAAGTGTCCTAACCTACTGCTGCATTGTGGGTATAGGCAACAAAACAAGAAAGACCTGAAGCCACTTGTAAGGACTACAGAGCTCAACTCTCCAAGGTCATGGGAATTTACAAGAGAAGGACAGTCATTTCTCCAGAGACCACACCCACCCTCCATGTAATCTCTTCACTACTCTCTGGAAAAAGACAGATTTATTTAAAAAACAGGCATCACCACCATCTTTCTGCGCCTGCATCTGATAGACCTTTTTTCTTTACTTGTCTTTTTTAAAGTGAATTAATTATTCCCCTGAAAACGTGTGACGACTTCCACCTATCTGGAACCATGAAGGTGCTAATTGTGTTGAGATAATTAACAATGCAGTCGCGGAGGTCCTTCTCTGCTTTTCTATCCGCTAATAAAAAGTGACATCATGTTGTTTTACAAAAAAGTCCCAAAGGCAACACGAGGCTTAAGCAAAACGGAAGGATGAACTGAAAAAAGGCCAATAACATTTTACTACAACAACTTACAAACACCAAAGTTACCCTTTTTTTGCATTGATTTGGTCTTTGTGGCATTTTGCATGAAAATGACTTTGGACCCTCTGGAAGTGGTTTGTTGCTCGGAACCTTTAAATGTTTATGTGGCATTAAGAGCACTGACACCTTTCGCTGCAGTAGAATAGAATCCTGAAGGGTTTTTTTCCCCTCTGGTTTTCTGCATGACTCATTAGTATGCTGGAGTGACTCTCCCTATAGCAGCTCAGCAGAAAGGAGCCATGTAAATGTATCTCCTCGCCATAAATGAAATGTCTTAGCTAAGAGTTTGATTAGTCATTAATGAACATCTTCAGGGAAGCTTTTTTTGAGATATAAAATTGCCATATTTACAGAACAATGACGTTTAGGGGTGTGTATTGGCAAAAGTCTGCCGATACGATACGTATCGCGATATCCGGCTCACGATACATATCGCGATACCCGGCTCACGATACATATCGCGATACCCGGCTCATGATACGTATCGCGATATATCCCAAGACAGTACCTAAGCAATTTTTTACTATTTTCTTTTAAAGGGTATGACTTAGAAACAAATTATACCTGAATATTAATTAATTCTAATAAAATGGTAAAATTATTTTTATCTATTTTATATAGTGCGACTGCATCTGATAAACAAGATGCTTTACCCCATGCAGATTCATGTTCCTTTTCTTTAAATAAATTAAGAACAACCAACATTGTCTCATTTCCAAAATAAAGTAAAAAAACAAAACAAAAAAAAAGTGATACTTCATTTGGCGATACAAGTATTGCCAAATGAAGTATCGCGATATATATCGCCAAATTCTTTTTTTCCCACACCCCTAATTATGTAGAGATTTTTTTTTTGTTAAACACGCATGTTAGTGTGTGATAAAGATCATTTAAGTGCATGCTGTGCATCATAGAGTATTTCCAGAGAACTAAAGTGGACTAAAAGCCTAGCAGTTTTCAAAACACTTCTTAAAACTAGGAACTAAATACTTTGCTTTGAGGGATTAAAATCCATCTGAACATGTCTCTGTCTGATGTAGTTTTAAAAAAATCGTGCTGCTCTGACTCTTTTGCCCATCCTGCATTTTTGTAAGGAGAAAATAAGACGTTTTCTCTGCCTGCCGCCGCAGATGTGCCATCAGCGCCAGAAATCCAGCAAGTGGAATCGTTTTCGAGCACAGCCATGGTGGAGTTTAAGGAGCCTGACTCCACTGGGGGGGTCCCGCTTCTCAAGTACAGAGTGGAATGGCGTTTTCCTGGCAAGGAATGGACTCATAAGGAGTACAGCGTGGAGGATGGTGAGTAAGACATATATCTTTTTTTCATGGATTCAAGAATTCAGAATTACCAACTCCTTTATATGTGAAGGGAATCTATTGCTGGAAATTGTTGTCAAGCTTAATCTGCACATTCTCACTCCCAACTTGTCATATATGGATGTATGGTTCGGGCCCCCTCCTCGACACTTTTTGATGTTTTGGGTGTCCCCAGCTCATCGTTTTTTGACGTGCTGGCTGTTCCCATTAAATCAGGTGTCCCCAACCCTCGAGACGTGGTAACAGAACCGGGACTTGGTTAGGGTACCAGTACTAGTCCAACCCAGAGGGTTGGGGACCCCTGATAAGTACCTGTGGCGCGGTACCAAGCGACCCTCGAACTGATACCGGTTCGCGGCCCTGAGGTTGGGATCCCAGATTTATTTGGAACAGTCAGTACATCAAAAAATGATGAGTCAGGGATACCCAAAACCTCGGAAAGTGGCGTGGAGGGGGCCCGAACCAAATCCCCATATATGGCGAGTTAGAAGAGAGAGAATGCTAGACTAAATGTAGAAATTATGGGTTAGTCACAACTATGGTTAGATACGGACTAAAAATTGACAAACTTGTACGGGGTGTTGGCCTGCATGAAATATCAAAACCGCTGGGTGAGCGAAAATGTTCGTGCACATTGTTTCTACAGACATGCTGCGAGCGATAGGTTGTAGCCAACACTTCTAAAACATGCAAGGGTAAGTAACAGGTGAGACGCAGGTGTGTTGTACTGATTTATTGATTTGATCAATCACCCAAATCCAGTGCAAGAGGCCCATTAGTGTTGAGAAGTACATTCCCCGTACAGGTTTGCCGATCTATCGCCCTTAGGCAGTCCATGTTTATCCATTAGATAAAGGAAGCAGCAGGACTGGTCCTTGGTAAGTCTGGGTAATTAGGGTTCAATTCCCAGGGGGCGCGATGAGCTTCATCCAGAATGGGTCCTTGGGCGAGACACTGCCTAACTATGTAGCCACAAAGGGGTCAGAGTATGGGTCTGCGCCCGTCCCTAGCCCGGATAGAACAAAAGGTCGTGTCAGGAAGGGCGTCTGGTGTAAAACCACCTGTGCAAATGAGTGAAAGCTGATTTCCTGAGGCGACCCCTGAAGGGATAAGCTGAAAGGTGAACAGGGTGTGACCGTGTCATGTGTGCAGCTCATATTTCCTTATGAAAACTTCACAAACATCTCACATACATCAGTCTTGCTGAACATGCCTCAAGGTCACTCCAAGACACACCTGAACCCCCCGCTGAGAGGCAGCAGCTCCTGTCTACGACCATTCAACCCAAAAACCTGGACCACTCCAACAGGTCAACCCACATATGGATTCATGTGACGATCTACGCCTCTAAGAAGAAAAACAAAGAAAAAGCTGCTGGGATTTGGGAATTCCTCTGTTGCTCCTATTTTCACTAATCCTTACTTTTAAGAACCACATTTTTTAAAATACCCAGACAGACGAGACAAATGATTCTTTGAGAAAATAATGACTATTCTTTACATCAAGCTCATGTTTCTTCATCATCATAACCTTTGCACCACTTAACCAGCAGATCTCTTACGAGGAAAGGCGTTCTTTTACCAATAAGTGTCACAGCATAAAGAGCAATTGCTCATAAATTACACTTCAGAAATGTGAAGTGTCATGTTAAATTATTTTGTGGCCTCATCATAAATACAGTTTATGCTGTAATTAGGAATTTTAAAGCTTTTGGTGAATAAAAAAATAGTAAATGGAGAAAATAAACCATTTTCATAGGGTTTGTATGATTTAATGTTAAATATAATAAGCCTTTTGGTCATTTGGTTGAAACAGAAGTAAAAAAAAAACACAAATTTAAAGGTTTAAAAAATAATAGTAATTACATAAACATAAAAATGAAATAAAAAAAATTGTAAACATTTAAAGTAAACAGAAGTCTTTTGTTTTGGTCTTGAAATGCTCTCAGATTTTTTGTATTAACTTTACTGAGATTGCATATTAGTGACCAGTATAGCTGCAGACATTAACGCGTTAACGCACACGATTAATAAAAAAGAATGAACGCGTTAATGTTTATTAATGCAAATTGATTAGACCTCGCAAAGAAACAGTCCTTTGTGTTACCTCGGACGGTTTTTGTTATTTTAATGCTGTTGTTTTTTTGGTTACGTTTTTTTAATCGTGATTAATCATGATTGTTTTTTCTTAGGTTTTTAATTAATAAATAATGCTTTTTTAATTTTGTTGTTTTTAATCGGGATGAATCACGATTATTTTTCCCCAGGTTTTGCAATTAATTTTTTTTTTTAATTGGTATTTTTTTTATCTATTTTTTATTTTTAATTGTGATTAATCACAACATTTTTCAATCGATAATTTTTTAATCGCGATTAATTGAGATTACTTTTCCCCAGGTTTGCATTTAATTACATTTTTTAAATCAATGATTTGTTTTAATCTTTTTTTTTTTTTTATCGCGATTAATAACAATATTTTTCTCCAGGTTTTTTTGATTAATTTAAGATTTTTCATCGATGATTTTTTACTCTTGTTACTTTTTTAGCACAATTAATCAAGATTTTTTGTCCTGGGTTTGACATCAATTAATTTTTTTAATCGATAATTTTTTTTGTAATCGATAACCGTGAACACATTAAAAACAAATGTAAATATGTCAGATTATAGCTGCAGGCTCATTTCCATCTGGAGTCCCATGGCAGGTTGATGTTAAAAGAAATCAGAGTTCAAGCGATAGACAGTGCACATACATTTATAAAACACAAGTTTTATACAAAATACTACAAATAAAATACAATCATAGATTGAGCAGCAGTCTCAGCCTCTCTGTATTTATCTGCACCCAGCTGGTTTCATCCTGGAGCATCATTTACCTAGAACACACAAATAGAAGCAGATCAAATGCAAAAATATTTCTTTATTAATTGAGATGATGTTTAAATCGCACATGTTCAAAAGTCTGGATGCTTTACTGAATGGCTTCCTGTTAGATAGAAAATTGGTCATTTCTGGTGTTTACAGAGAAAAAAGAAAGAACAATTTTCAGGAAATGAAACATTACTTTTCATTCTCAAAGCTCCTGCAGAAGCAAACATCTAAGCCCCGCATTGCTGACTGTGATCATTACTGTGGTGGTTATTATTTTCGGGCTGCAGTGCCTGTGTGCAGAAAGCATTCCTGCTCCTGTGGAAACAGCAGGTAATCCAAAACATGACAGAGGCTGATGTCGGGAGGAGAGCAGAACACAGTGTATAGCCCAAATGACAGTTAGTTCAGACAAGACGGGGCCCCAGATATTATCCCCGTCCCACTGAGGGTTGGAGGCGCTGACAAATCTGGATGCTTTACGTCTTGTCTGGCGCATGGGATGTATCAGTCAGCAGCTGACAGTCTCAGCTGGCAGCTCAAGGTTGAAGGGCTGCCTGTCATGCAAACATATTCACAAAACAGAACACATGAGCTCATGCACGGAGAGTAAATGCTTCCAAAAATACCTCCTCAGCTGCTACACCCACACTCCTCATAAACCGAAGCACTCGGATGTTGTGCTCAAAGAATGAATGGACGTTTTCTTCGGATTTTTGCAAAGTTACTCCACAAAAGCGGCTAAAATCTGAGCTGCTGAGAGTCAAAGAGGAGCATAATGTCAGTGGAATTATCAAGTGGCTCAATAAAAAAATAAAAAAAAAATGCTATTGTCTCTCACAGTACTGTGAACCAGGGCTGCCATCCCATGTTTAAAAGCAGTATTGCCACCACACCCATCAGAGTGGATCCATACCATAATAAGACTGCACCGCTGTGTGCTTAAGTCCTTATGCACTTTATGTTTATTATAGTGTTCTAAAAATGCTTGAAAATGATGCAACATGACAAACACAGGAAATCTGAACAGTTCTGGTCTTCCAGAACGACTTATTAATTAAAGACTAAATAAATCTAATGGTGATTCTCCTGCTCCTTTACGTACGTTTTTCGGCAGCTAAAGCTCAGTCACACTTTCAGCAATTTCAGCAATAGAATAGAATAGAATAGAAATACTTTATTCATCACAGGCTGGGAAATTAGGCTGTTGCAGCATTAGGCATATTCAGAAGATATTAACATATAGAGAAAAAGCAATATTTACAAAAAAAGAAGGAAATAATATACAATAAAAAAAACAAAAACAAATTGAGCAAATTGCAATGTGCAAAATATAATAATAGGGAGCAATCTTGGTATCAAAACGTTCAGCTTCTTCAGGAAATTACTGCTTGTATTTTTGTATTCATAAACTATAAAGTTTTTGATATATTGAGGAAAGTGTGCCCCAAAGGAAATGAATGAGAAAGTCTTCAGATTTAAAAATTTAAGTTTAGCAACAAGTCTTTAAATTTATCAATGGGCTATGTTTTTATCTTTTATGACAATTAGAAAAAAAAATGGAGTTTACCTAATGTTTTTGGCTAAATTGTATTTACTGTGGATTTTACAACAATAAGCTAATAAGCTAACTTTTATAGCATTGCTAATTTGGAGTTTAGCTTCTGTTTTAGCAACAGGCTAAAAGTTTTGACTAATTTAGTTTAATGAGGAATTTTTGGCAGTTCTGGAGTTTAGCTAGATTTTAACTAATGTGCTAGCTTTATTGGCTAATTTGGCATCTACTGGGATTTTTTTAATGCTACTTTGGAGTTTAGCAACATGCTAATGTTTTTGTCTATTTTTCTATTTACTGAGGTTTTTATTGGCTAATTTAGAGTTTAGCTTCTATTTTAGCAACAGGCTAAACTTTCGACTAATTTAGTTCACAAAGGAATTTTAGAAGTTAAGCATCAAGCTAGCTTTTTTTTTAGCATGTACTAAGTTTTTTGGGCTGATTTGGAGTTTTGCTCATATTCAAGCAACACACTAAATATTTTTTGCAAAATTGGCACATTTTAGTGATTTTTAAGCAATTTCACTACATTTTTTTTTAATTTATATCAACTTCAGCACTCTTTCATTAATAAAATTTCCAGTTTTTTTGTTTATTTTAAATTTTGCAAATAGCTTTTGCTTTTTCAGCAAATCCCTTCAGCAATTAAAGTTTAATTGCGTCACCATAGCAAAAGGCTTCAGCATCTTCAGTGAATACTTTCAGCAAAAAGCATTCACACTAGCATTATCACAGGTAATGCAACTTTTCTAGTTATGTAATATTGTGTATTAGGGTTTTTAACCGCAGTACAAATGGAAAAGATTTTAGGTGTGTCACATTTGAGAAATGTTTTCCATTTTTGCAGTTTTCATCATCAATCATTTTTTCTTAATCCACGTTTCATCCTGCTTGGAAACGCCAAGAAGTCATTAAGATGCACATCGTGACTCAATCAATAACCATAAAAAAATATCAAGGTTAAATGGCCCACACTTCAGATCTCAGTCCGCTATGAGACAAGAATTTAAATGAGCTCCTTTTTCCCAGTCTTCACACTCCTATTTAACCCATACAAGAAAACCCAACTATGTCAAAATCATTTCTTCTACTGCAAACCGGAAAACCGCTGAAGTCAGTTGATTGTGTGATAACCTGCTCGGGTCTGTGAAAATAAACGTCTGAGGCCAAATTAATGCAGGCCGGCTGAGATCTCATCAGAGCATTTCAGCGGCAACATCAATTTCATGTTGGTGCTAAAAGGAGCTGCTTCGAATCAATCCCGCCTCATGCTTTTTAGATGTATTCATAAGGTTTCCCCTAACAGTCACTAATGCTTGATTCACTCTGAGAGGGAAAAGTTAATCTGATACATGGTGTCACAGTAATGGAAAGATGTTCCTTAGGTGCTTCTTAGAGCCTAAATTTGCTCTCACCCATGAAATTACTTTCCTTTGTATCGAACAGTGAGATATCAGCCGAGTCACTTTTTTGACAAAAGTGAAGAAATGCATGAGTGGGTATTAGAAAGTATATCGTGACTAAAATCTTCGGGCTCCTCTGATGCATCTTTCTTGGGTTAAATTTATTCTCTGTAGTCTAAGATGGATCTGACAGCGCCTGCTAATAGCTAGCCTCGAGTTTTACACCTGACGGGGGCTTGTTTTACATCACCTCCTTTATTTCAATTTATTTTCCTAAAACTAAATAATTGGACATGAAGCCACAGGGTCCCTTTGCAATTATAATCAAGCCTTGTTTTTTTTTTTTTTTTTTTGGAGGGACTGCTCTCCAAAAGTGTGTCCCATTTTTCCCTGCATTGCTGCATTTGCATCCCAAAAATGTAATGCACTTTCATTCCCACCAGCCAAAAACACACAAGAATGACCAAATGACAAACCGGTGAAACTGATGCTGAAAAGGCCGACTGAGAGACAAGCTGGGTTCTTGGGAAATCTTTGGGAACAGGAGGGCAAAGATAATTAAACAGAGCAAGGACCGAAAAGGCAAAAATCCAAAGCTTTGCCTGAGAAAACAAAGGCTGCCTGATGGCTGGTGTTACCAGGCTGGCACAAACCACAACCTGGCAACAGGTGGAGGGTAAACAAGGGTAGATATGCTGCAGGATAATGAGCTGATGGTAATTCAGGTGTGGAGGAGAACTGTCCAGAAGCAAACCCCACAGCACACACAAGGTGAGGGACAGCAGGGAGAGGCAGCAGGAGTCTGAAGAGAGACGGATAACCCCTCTGATGGTCAGAATGTTCTCCACACATCTGCTGCACATCAAAAGTCTTTGAATTGTCCTCATAAAATACTCCATGAAACTCAGAGTTTCATCTGGCAGCTACGTATTCCAATAAGCTGCTTTAAAGCTGTGCTTTCTGAGTGTTACTGAAGAGAATCGGCAAGAGTCTCTCGATACGATATGTATCACTATGCACGTCATGATGCGATATGTATCACAATATTTATCAATATTTATTTTTAAATTGTAACTTAGGAATTAGCTGAATATTTAATACATTTTTCACAAAAGCAACATTGTAAAAACACGTTATTTAATGATCAAAACATTATGGATCTCAAACAAGTTGCTTTTACCAAAGCAAATACATGGTGTTTTTTTCTTTCTTTTTTTTTTTTCTTTTGGTAATTTAAGAAACATTTAAGAGGAAATCAAAAGTAAGACTGAATAATAATTGAAAATTACCTTGGTAGTATTCTAAATCGATACAAGTATGGCGTAAAAGTATCGTGATATTTCACTGAATCGATATTTTGTGAGATAATACATACAAAATACACTAAAGATGCTGATTTCTGTCCAGCCGTGGTTGACGATAAGTTTGGTGTTTTTCATTTCTGTGGAGGACCTGCTGCAGTGCATGAAGTCTTGACCAATGAGACTCCCTCCTTAGAGAGAAAGAGGATCAATCTGTCTATATAAACTGTAGCAGCAGTACATCTGTTCAATCCCATCTGTCTTTGATGGGTTTTTATCAAGAACCCAGGTGAAAAAGCCAGGCGACTATTGACAGTTATCCTCAACTATCGCCATGGCTCTACTTTAAATCAATGGCTCAGCTGTCTGTGTACTAATTAGTTCTCAGTGGGTTTCGGCCGTCAAATGTTCACCTCAGAGTTGATCAAAAACAAGAGTTGTGAATACCATGTGCATCAGTTTAGTATAAATGTTGGCCTGCTGCCACTCCAATAACTGAGTTACAAGTCTGAATTTTGTTCCTAATTTACTATCAAATGTTTAAATACTTCTCTGTGAACTTTACATCTCCACACTGACATCCAGGGGAGACGTCTTTAGGTGCTGAATAATTTAGTTCCCTCATTAGCCTTCCCTGAAAATCTAACTTTAAAGACACAATTCAATCAAAGTTGTGTTTTTAATGCATTCCTGTAGCATTTTTCTGATGATGGAGGACTTTTAAAAGAAAATTAAGCTTAAAATAGAATTGTTGAGTATTTCTTCATTTAAATTGTTGTCAATCTCGTCATTTTTGTTGCACCAATATTGTTAGGTTGGGGGTTTGAGGGGCTGTGAGAGGGCATAAACAGAGGGTTGATGGGAGATGGGGTCAGGCTTACTCTTCACCAACAGTTTCAGCCACAACTTGGAGGCAAATGTATAATGAAGTCTTGCTCCTCTACAGAGACTCTCTTAAAAAAAACATTTTTTTTTTAATTTCATTTAAAAATAATAAACCTTTTTTTCCAGAGTATAGGTTGCAGCTCAGTATAAGTCGCACTGGAATATAAACCGCACCAGAACATAAGTCGCATCGGAGTATAAGTCGCACCAAAATATGCGTCGCATCAGAGTATAAATCACATTGAAGTATAAGTCACACCAGAGTATAAACTGCACCGGAGTATAAGTCGCACCAGAATATCTGTCGCATTAGAGTATAAATCGCACTAGAATATTAATTGAATTGGAGTATAAATCCCACCAGAATATACATTGCATCGGAGTATAAGTCGCACTTGAGTATAAATCGCATTGAAGTATGAGTTGCACTGTAGTATAAATCGTACCAGAATATAAGTCGCATCGGAGTATAAATCCCACCACAATATACGTTGCATCGGAGTATAAGTCGCACTTGAGTATAGATCGCATTGAAGTATGAGTTGCACTGTAGTATAAATCGTACCAGAATATAAATCGCATTAGAGTATAAGTTGCACTGGAGTATACATCTTATTGAAGTTTTGCCATCCCTGGCTAAACCTTAAAATAAAACTGCGACTTATCCTCTGGAAAACACGGTAACCCTAATTAAAAGACCTCTGGGAATGCTTTTAGAATCCATTATGAATGCTTTATTGAGGGTCTGCTTGTTTCTACCCAAACATTTTCCTCAAACTTCCCTCTCAAAAACGTTTAATGAAATAACTCTGGCTTTTCCTCAACAGGCAACACAAAGATTCTTGTCACTGGCTTGAAACCAGAGACCGCCTACGAGGTCAAGATGTCCGCCATCAACGGCAAAGGCGAAGGGGAGAGCAGCGCGGCCAGCTCTTTCAAGACCAAGCCAGTCCGTAAGTACCTCGCTCGCTTCTAGTGTCTTTGCTTTGAAGAAGCGCTCCCCTGACCCCGGTGCTTTCAAGCGAACGCTGTAGCTCACTTCGCCGCCTGCTTGCTTCTAGCTGAGCCCAGATGCTTCCCACCTTACACTCCTCTCTTCTGGCGCCAAGCTCCACTGTATTTTTTTTTTTTCCATCCAGGCAAGACAGACTCAAGCAGTAATCCAACTAACATGTCAGAATTCACCCTCCAAATATGAATTTAGCCAACCGGTAGCCTTTACTTGTAGGGACTGATATTGTGTTCTTGGTTTGGGTTAGAAAAGGCAGAAATTGTCATGTTTTTCAGAATCCAGTATTTCTTTTGTAGCTCAGGTGATTTTGCTGAAGCTTTCAGGAAAGAACATGTACATTCTGAAAGCTAATTTACACTTCAGTGTGAGGATGTGTCAGCTCAGTATTTATAGATCACTGACAGAATACATTTCTCCTACTGCAGCCACGGGTCAGGTCCTGCTGATGAGAGTTTTACTTTGTGACGGTAATGGCAGCGCATGAGGAAATGTGGGAAAACAGTCTTTTTAAAATCTGCTTCTCAAGAACTGGAGCTTAAAAAATGTTGAACTTTTTTTTGACAGCTTTGTTTACACTTGACACTCTTGTTACTGTCGAAGGACAGATTGTAGCTTCGTCTGGTGTTACAGCCTATCGAGAGATATTGACGCTTTATGGAAACGTCCAGTTTGCAGTGAGGAGATAGATAATGCTTTGTCACTAAAATAGAAATAAAAATTCAAATCAGAGATCCTTATAAAGTCTATCTTCCTCTATAACCAGCTAGTTTTAGCAGCCAACACCCAGTTTCTGAGGCTTTTTAGGGTTGTCTCCATTGACTGTATCTGAGAACTAGACTGATTAAGTGTGACGTCACCCAAATGACTTGCTCGCCATTTTTTTTTCAATATGGATGTCGCCATGTTGGAGCCAGACGTCGTCAGTAAGCAGCGATTGGTCTGAGCTGGTGTGAGTCCTCGTTTCTATGGTAACCACTCTTGCCAGTCAGGAGTGGGCTTGTTGGAACTCCGCATCCTCTATGACTTGAAGATCGGAGTGGGACCTGGTGGAATTAAAAGAGAGGGGCCTCTGGTCTCACGCACAATGGCGCCAAAAACAATCTCTAGCCTTAAGCAGAAATTTCGCAACTTTAGCCGGTTGCATAAGCGGAAAGTTCCCAAACTTTAGGAAAAAAATGATATTTTAGAAACTTTTCACAACTATCAGCTTTTAAGCTTTTAAATGTGAATTTAGAATGCAAGATGAGCTTCAAATGGGACAGAGAACGCTGATCGTTTTATTTCTTTCAAGTCAATATTAAGTGTTCATATTTGTATTTCTACACCCGTTTACCTCAGAAGAATAACCTGGTGAAATGTCAGCAAAAAAGGGTCAAAAAAAGAGAAAAGAATGGGAAAAAAGGTTCAAATCTTAAAATGGGGGGTTCTGGGCCAGTGATTTCGGGCGCTAATGATGTTTTTTTAGCGGCTGGCTCTTGCAGGGGGAGGGACTTCTGGCTATTAATTTTCGAGTGTCATATATTTTCTCTGTGGCCAAATTCTCTTGGATAAAGATGGTTACTGAAAATCATTAGCAAGAAACAAGTCCAAGACCGGAACATGATAACACCTACACCCGACCCCCACTGCCGCCGTCGCACATTTCAGTCGAAAAATACCTTTTTTTGGTAAAAAAGACAAAAAAAACCACTAATATAACTGGCTTGAACTTTGAAGCTTTAAACCTTTACCAGCAGAGGCGTCTTTGTCAGAACCTCCAATACTCTGACATAACAAAACGCTTTACGCCATCAATGAGATTCAGCTGATCTACACAGAAAAGCGGTTTTGTGCTGGCGACTAACACTTTAAAGCGTCTTTTCACCTATATGCAAAATATTATTAATATAAAGTATTATACTGGATATCGGTGCAAAGCTGCTTTTCTCTGCGACAGAATAAGCTGCGACGTAAACACTGGTCTGGAGCTAAAGCTCCAATGTAAAAGTCTAATCAAATTTACAAACCTTTAATAAAGCGTTTACCCTCTTTCGACACATTTTAAGCTAATCAGAACACTAAAAAAAGTTTTAATTAAGTGGCTACAACTCTGAAATCTTGTGGAATTTCCGCTTCCAGCGAACGATTTTCAGCCGCCATCTTGTCTGCCGACAGGTCCTCGTGCAAAATTGGGCTATGAAACATTTCGAGTGTTCTACGTGAGACCGCCCACTTTTATTCAGGTATCCAGTTTATAACTTGAATAAATTGCACTAAAGAAAAAATACAATGAAAAAATTAAATACTACTTCAATGAAAATTGTAGTTTTAGTGTGTTTAAAGTGTTCTTGTAGCATTTTTCTTATGATGGAGGACATTATATTTTAAAAAATGTAGCCTAAAACTAAATTTTAAAAGTTTTTTTTTTATTTAAATTGTTCTGAAGACGCTTTACGTTATGTAAAATCTACATTCGGCAAGCCACAAGTTCTCTGGATAGCTGGAAAATATCTCGCCGTTTTTGTTGTACCGGTTATGTTAGGTTGGGGTTGTGAGGGGCTGTAGGCTAGTGGGGGAGGGTGCAAAATAACGGATGATGGGAAATGAGGGCAGACTCACTCCATCCCAACAGTCCCACCCACAACTCCGAGGTGAATTTCTGGTGAATAACTGAGTATGAGCTGTTTCGTTCATTCAATGGGTACTTCCTGTTTGGAACGCCGGGGGGGAGGGGTCACTCAGTCCAGCTCTCATATACAGTCAATGATTGTCTCTGAGTGTTTTATTTTTTTACCAGCCTTTGTCATGCTTTGATCTGTGCTTCACCACCTCCTCACTGATCCTGTAGAAGAATTCATCCTCAGCATCCCTTCATTAATCCCAATTCACTAAAGCCTAGGAGACGTCCTTCATCCCTCTGGTTTAGTTTGATGCATTCAATTAAATAGATGTGTTTTTTTAAGAGGTTGTGTTTTGCACTAATGGATAATTAGTATTCATTAAGAAAAAAGCATTTATGATAAACCACAGTCGACTAAAAACAGAATTCTTTTCGCACTTAAGAAAACGTTCTCTGTAACTGCAGGAAAACGTAGATACTGAAATTATTACTGCAATCCAAGGAGCTTTGACCTATAGTGCCCCCACTTTAGCTTTGATGAGGTGCTGTGAATCTGAAAGAAGCAAGTCCAGTAAGTAGTTTCAACCATAATGTCACTTTTACTCCAAAGGTAACGCTTCTGGCACTTTTTTTCCCCTTTAAATGTAAAAAAGTCGGATGCACGACAGGCTGTCATGTCGGTGCAATTTGAAAATGTCGTCGGGTATTGCAGTACATTGCATTATGTGTCATTACTGTAACCATTAAAAGCATTTCCCCACATCAAACTGTATCCAAGTATGTGTGAAATAGTGACATTCTGGACAGTGTTCAGCTCTGCTCCTCCATCAGACACGGTTAGTGTTGCAGCAGCACGCTGCAGAAAAAGACTCTGATGTGGACATGGAAATGCATGATGCAAAAGCTGTGCAATGCTGACTATCCAAAAGGGCTTCACACAACCTCCGTTAAAAAATCAATCTCTCTTTAGTTTTAATTTAAGCTTTTGCTCCTCAAATCACTTAATGCAGAAGTTTGTTCTGATTGTCTACGTCAGGTTAATTACATTTCCTTCTTATCATAGACATAAACAGGGTTTTAGTGCATTTGTGAGATCGCTAAATAATAAAAAAAGACTAAAGTGGATGCCGTTAGACAGATTTATCTGAATTACAGGACTATTAAGGCCTCACTGGAAAATATAAAAAAAAAAAATTGAAGAATCCAAGATGTTTTTCTCTTGTTATAATTGAATCTGCTGATGAAACTAATAAAATGTATTTTGATAAAATGTTTTTAATAAATTATGATGTCCTACACTTTTTAAAAAGTATTATATCTTAAACATGTTTAACTAAAAAAGTTTCACATCCTAAAAATGTGCATATTTATCACTAATTCTATATCAGAGGTCTGCAGTCTAAAGGATATAAGTACAAAATAAATAAACAAAAGAGCAATTTGGTTCCATTTCTGATCCCAACCCGTCTTTATTTAGTAAAATATATGTTATTTATGTTTTTGTGACTATTAAGTCACTTATTTATAACATATAACCTTCAAATATTTACTTTAATCACATTATTTTAACCTCACTTATTCAACAATTTCAACATCTTTTATTTTTACCAGACTGCAGAAAAGAGGTTCCTTTCAAAATAAAATACATCCTGTGTCAAGTAAGATTCTCCTGCTGCAGCGGACTTCAAAGAAATAAAAACATTAAGAAAACCAAGTCAAACATGGTATTTTCCATCTTTATGATTTTAGTGTGCCATCATCATTTTATCAAATATTATAAAAACAACAACAGTGCTTTAGAAATCTGTTTAATTTGTGCGTCAAACCTATTCTAAAAATAATAATTTTCTCTTTTACAATTGTTGTATCAGTTATTTGATATGTTAAAACTCTAAATATGAATCAAATAAATTAATTTAAAATAAAATAAATACATGTATTCATTTTTTATTAAAGACAACTAAAACTACTATCCTAATATTTATGAAAATTGTTAAGATTTTTCTTCAAATCCAAACATTATATATATATGAGCCTAGAATTACACTTTTTTTAAAAATGTTTTTACCTGAAAACGTTAATTTAAATGTATGTTTAAACTTCTGTCCTGTTGCTAAATGCTACTATTGTAATACGACTTTTAGTCTAATTAGAATATTAAAACTTCTGAAAATAAATAATATAATATAAATATAAAAACAAAACAAGAAAAAAACTTTTTCATAATAGATATTATTTAAAATAACTTTTTTTTCAAGATGAAATGACTCAGTAACAAATTCAAGATTTACTGTCTTAAAAAAGTGGTTGGATTATACTAGAAGTTTAGTAGTTTTGTCCTGAATTGAGTGTAAAAAACATTTTTTTTCTAGTTATAGTATTTATGTAGTAACTGATTAAAAAACTGATAGATGTCTTCATCAAAAACCACTAGATTCGTGGTGATTCCATTCATTGCTTCATCATTTTCATTGTCTTTGTTGTTGTTTTTTTTCTCTTTTGTGTTGTTTTTCCATGATTTTTCCATCTGTTCTGTTTTCCACTGGACTCCTCAGAGTATTCTTTTACAAGTAAGTTTTTCTCTTCCCTGTCTTTCTGCTTTGGTTTGTCTTTGCTTTTATCACTTTTGTTTTCATTCACAGTTTTGCTTCATGATTTATACATCTTTGAAGAGATTCTTGATAAAGACTTTTTGTTTTGTAGAAAATGCTGAACAGAAATGATCACTCGGCTGGATCATAAATCACATCCTGTCTTATATTTGGAGACGTTTTCTGTTCTGAGATTACTTCTAGTGTTTTTTTTGTCAGAAAGTGTAAAACATTTTATTCTATGTAAACAGGAAACATAACTTTTCATTTCAAGCATTAATACACAACAGAATTTTAAGATATATTTGTTAAATTGGATTTTAATTGTTTTTTGTTTTAAAAATAAAAGGAAAATTGCTATCAAGGACTGAAGGGAATGATCAGATTTAGGATTTCCTATCACTGGAACAAGGATTGTATTTAGCATTTTAGCTATAATTTGATTTTTGTTCAGTTTTGACTTATAGTAATATATTTATCAGGCTTACATTATAAAATTGAGTTTAAACATGGTTTCATTTCATCACTAAACTGGAATAAATCATGAAAACCTTGAGAGGAATAAACAAATATTTTGGGGATTATTGTAAAACTTATTTTATTTACATAAAAATCACATGTTAAGCATAAATTAAAGTATTTCTGTTCCTTAAAAGAAGAACTTTTAAAGTGGGCTTTTGACTGTGAAGGTGACTATGGCTCCCCCTACTGGTGGAGGCAAAGAACAATACGTCAATGAGAAGATTTTGGACTATTTTGCAGTTATTATTGGTTTTTTTTTAATTATATTTTGTTTAATTTATTAAAAAATATATTGAATGTTGTTTTGTTTGTTCCCCCTCACATCTTTTTCTGCTATATTTGAGGAAAAAGGGGCAACCTTGAATGCTTTTCTGCAGAATGATAGCATCAGCTGACTTTTTAAACTCAAAAAGAATCCTCTCATTGGGTAAAAATTCATCTGATGTTGGCCTTTGAAGGGGGGACAAAAACTCAGCCAGAAACAAGACAAACACATAAGGTAAAAGAGGTTTACAAAGCCAATTAATCTGAATTTGAAGGAAAAAATTCAAAAATCCTGCATGTATAGAACAAGAAAGGCCGTGTTCATCCATGCATTTATCAGCTGACTGAAAACACGATCAACATCATTGCCGCCCGACTGGACCGGTTTGATTCTCCCTGAAACTCTTCAGGCTCTTGTTCCTCTCATGCTGTTTTTCCGCCATCTTTCAGTTTCCTCAGAGACTCTGCCAGCTATCGCTGCCACCATTTTGCCCCTTAGTGAGTATGCCAGTCCAGCAGTGTGCCGTGTGTCCGTCCTATCTGTCGTAACTCGCTTGGCCTCACAGTTAGCGTAGATTTTCGTTAGCTCATAAAAGTTTGATTCTCAAAGCATTCTCAAAGTAACTCACATGCTTTATTAGCTCTGCTAAATGTCTAAAAACAAAAACACAGATTCTGTTTGTGTCCAAATGTGGGTTTTGAGTGTGTGTCATAATTAACGGACTAAAACCCAAGTGTGGCTGCAGAGTTTGTGGTGTTTTGTGTGATGTGAGGGGCTTGGTGGGGGAGGAGCTTTATGCAGAGGTGACAGGTAAACCTGCTCGTTCCACCATATGCTGACGATGTTTGACAAAACCTGACGAGAAGTTCCATTAGCGTCTAACGGACGGACTTTGTTATGACAGTCGATCATGAGCACCAGATGATGAACGTTTGGACTTCCAACATCCTTTTGGGAACTTTGTGCTTTGAATTGTGGATGGAAATGTCCATTTGACAAATATTCTGAATATTATTAGAATATTTCAATCAGGGCTCTAAATAAACATTTTTGATTCCTAGCCTGTAACATTCAAAGTCTACCAATCAAATCTGGAAAATAATGTATTTATTTCCAAGTAAAATATTTTGTTTATTTAGTTTTGTTATTATAAATGTAACATGTATAATAATTAAAAATGTAGTCTTATGTTAGATTTAGTAACATTACAGAAATGTAGACCTAATGTTATTTTAACAAAAGAAAATTCTTTTCATGAAAACATACCTTGTTTAAAGCATTAACTTACTTTACCTACAAACATAACATAACAAAATGTTGTGGAAGTATTAAATATCGATCAAAACGAACGGTTTATTTTTTTGTTTGTGAGTCAATCCAGACGACAATATTGGCACAAAGCAGCAAAGTTAGTGGATGACCTGCTGGATGCTCACGGATGTGGTCAACTTCGTGCCTCATCGTCTGTTTTTCAAGATCTTAAAAAAAAAAACATTTTTGTATAGTCAGGGGTAGGGAACCCTGGTCCTCGAGAGCCGCCTTCCTGCATGTTTTCCAATATACCTGCTCTGGCATGTTCTTATTGGCTGGACACACCTGAACCAGTCCCTACCTGGTATTCTGGAAAACATGCAGGAAGGCGGCTCTCGAGGACCAGGGTTCCCTAATTTATTATTAAAAAAAACAGAAGTTCATGAATACTAATCCAAGTTTCTTAAAGGCTAAAGTAAGACTATGCATCTTCTATTGTCCAGTCTGTGTGAATTGTAGCCTCAGTTTCCTGTTTTTAGCTGACAGGAGTGACACTCGGTGTGCTGCTGTAGTCTGTCTGCCTCAAGGTTGTTGTGCGTTCAGAGATTCAGACGTCGGTTGTAACCAGTAATTATTTGAGTTACTGTTGTCTTTCTATCAACTGGAACCAGTTCTCTGACCTTTAACATCTACAGAACTGCCACTCACTGGATATTTTCTCTTTTTCTGACCATTCTCTGAGATGGTTATGGGTGAAAATCCCAGTAGATCATCAGTTTCTGAGATACTCAGACCAGCCCGTCTGACACCAACAGTCATGCCCCGTTCAAATTCCCTTCAATCACCTTTCTCTCCCATTCTGATGCTCGGTTTGACCATGTCTACATGGCTGAATGCATTGAGTTCCTGCAATGTGATTGGCTGATTAGAAGTTTGCATTAACGAGCAAACAGGTGTGACTCGTTAAGTGGCCAGTAAGTGTATAAACATGTATAAATGATGGCATTTTAAAACTTATCCTAATTATAAATAGAAATATTTGAATCTATACATACAGTACATTATAAGTTTCACTTTTATTTTTGTAAAGTTACCATAAATATTTGACAAATAAAACATAGAAAAATGTCACTCATTGTATCTTTTACCATACAAATTTTTGCTACATTTAATATAAATGTGAAATTTGATTAACCTGGACTTCCCAATTTTTTTTCAATTATCTCAAAAATATAAAAAAAATGGGTATCAGTTTGAGTTAAATGTATTTTCTCAATGATACCTCCCAGTTCTTTTCCATGTTTCTTCGTTGGAATCATTTTCTGCTGCAAACCCTTCAAATGTGATTCCAGAAGACTCATCTCCTAACCACCCTTTAATAGTATTCATCTAACCTAAAGGATGAAAGAGATCCTTAAAGTCTGGATTAGTCGTACGCTGGAGTACCTGAGACCACGGCGTTCTTCTCCAATGCAGCCTCCTTCTCAGGAGCTTAGAGAGGACCAGGTCGTTTTCTGGCCTCTGGAAGGTCAGCAGTTCAATTCCCAACCTTTTTGGTCCTCATGTTGAAGAATACTTCAGGAGAAATAGACACAGAGGAAGAAAGCAGAGTGTGAAAGTTCATGTGGCCTGCAGCGTCTAAGCACTTTTGAGTGGACTAGGAAAGTGCCATATAAATGCAGTCCATTTATTAGCTGTTCAGGTTCATTCACGGCTCCATCACTTTCATTCTGTCTGCGTTGACTCATTTCTTGGCACAGTCAAGCTTCAGCTAAAAAAGATCTCATTCACTGGAGATTGTGTTCCTCTCTTTTACTTGTTGCAAAAACAACTTTTCTGTTGGATTTTCAGATCAAATAATAATTTTTGATGACTAGTTTTTTACAAAAAGCTTCTCATTTGTTTGTGGCCACTGTGTTGATTTTTTAAAATGCTTTTAAAGCCTTTAACAGTGTCTAATGTTACAGCTTTACCCAATTCAGCATTTTTGGAAATTTTTAAAACCGTAACTTTTTAACATAATTAGGAACTTAAACTTAGGTTAGCCAAAACATATAGCATGTAGCTGAAAAAATAGCAACTTCAAAGTAGCGTAAAAACTGAAAAACGCTTAAATTAGCCAAAACAGCTAACATGTAAAATGGTAAATGACTTGTACTTGTATAGCTCTTACTACCTTCCTTCACAGGCCCATTCACACACACAGTCACACACCGGTGGTGACTCCGCTGCCGAACACTGGCACCAACCTCCCACCAGATGGAATCAAACCCACAATCTTCCAATCATGAGCGGACCACACTGCCACTGCACCATGGCCATCAAATACTATAATTTAATAAATATTAGCCTAACTCCAAAACTCAAAAATATCCTAAAAAAACTATAAAGAAAAAAATAGAAACTTAAAAAGCTATTTAAAAAAAGCATAAATTGGCCAAACAAGCTAGCATGAAGCTGAAATATTAGCTAAATTCCGAAACAGCCTAACAAACTGAAAAAGGCTAAATTAGCCAAAGTAGCTAGCATGTAAATATTAGCCTAACTCCAAAACAACCTAAATAACTTTAAAAAAAAGCTTAATTAGCCAAAACAGGTAGCATATAGCTAAGATACTAGCTAAACTTCAAAATAGTCTAAAAAATTGAAAAAAGCATAAATTAGGCGAAACAGCTGGCATGTAAATATTAGCCTGACTCCAAAACTCCAAAATAGCCTGAAAACGATTTAAACAATCCTAAATTAGCCAAAACAGCTACTACATATCTGATATATTAGCTAAACTAAAAAAATAGCCTAAGAAAACTGAAAAAAGCCTCAAATCTTTTTTTCACTTTCAACTCTTTTTTCTTCTTCTTCTTCTTCAAATCTTAAAATTTCAGTTTAAAACCTTTTGGCCCTGTTTTGGTGCGTTAGGGCAGGCCTAAAATGAAGGACCAATCAAAATCGATGAGGGTGGTAACTTCAGTTCCGGTGCATTCACTGACTCTGGGAACTGTGATAATTACAGCTGTATTTACTGTACTATCATAGTCTGTTGTTGTCCCAAGACGGCCTCCCATGATGCATTTGTATTTCTGAATAAAATCTGCTGGTTTTGTTACTAACTCATCTTTAAGGTATGATACTCGTGGTTCAATTTAGCTAAAAGTTGTTGAAGTTCATGTAATTCCAGAGCTGACACTTAATGTTTTCTCACAAAACCCCATTTGTCTCCAGTTTGTTTAGATCTGTGACAGATCTCATTCCTCATGATTTGTCGAATTCCCTCTGGTTTTTAGGGGGAAAATCAGATGCATTTTAAAAACAGCTCCAGTTGTAGCTTCACAATGCACGATAAAATGATATAAACGTCATGATGATCGCTGCAAAATTCTTGCAGACAAAAGATTTAAAAAGCTGCCGATTGGATGGATGAGGCAATTCCTGGCAGGTTTTGGTTGTGTCGTAAATTCCTGCTTTTTGTGTCTCTCTGCTTTGTCACTAGAAATCTTTTTGACAACCAAAACCAAACTGTCAGCTGCTTCATGTCTTCAATCTCATGTTC
>NC_050525.1:25053621-25067070 GCF_002922805.2 Oryzias melastigma | reverse complement strand
AATATTTTCAGTTTCATTTTTGCCATTTTCACCACCTCAGTCCATTAATTTCCTAACAACTAAACGCTGAAAATATTTCCACTCATTCTCTTCTTCTCTTCTACTTTTGAACAGTTTTCCTCACAGAAACTGTTTTACCTCTGAATGCCTTTTTCCTTCAATGGTCCAATCAATTAATACAGAATGTAAAACTAAATAATTAATAATCATTTTATTTTAGTTTAATCTCCAATAATCTGTGTAAACGATGAGTAAATAAATATGTATAAGCCGTTATTTCTATCTGCTTTAATGAACTTTAGTTAATATTTTGGTTCCTCAATAAGATTTGACTAATGAGATGTAATCATTCAACTGCCTTTGCAAGGCGTCCAAAATATAGATAAAAGTTTAATGTGTTATGCTAATTGGGCAATACCTTTAGTTTTGCATTGATTTTACTCTCAATCATTTATATATATATATATGTATATTTTCAGAAGCAATGATATAAAGTCTTTATATTATTTCACTAACTCCTGTCTTAATGTTGGCAAGTATCATAAAATTCCTTAAAATGCTGTAAAAGTTGATTTTAAAGAATATTAATCTAAATTGGAAATAAATTAAGTGAAGAATTTGCCCAAAACAATGTGATACAAAATTATTAAGAAAAAAGACTCAGTAAAGAATTTGTCACAACTGCCCTTATGGGTGGATAGGGGCCATTAGAAATATCAAGATCATAGACCGCTCAGTGAACTTTTATTCTTCAGACTTTCTGCGCGTGATAGTGAACGCTTATACAACAAGGAAGAGGTAAAGCTGTTCACACCACCTTCAGGGATATCTGTTCAAGTGGCCACTGTCAGTGAAAAGTCTATAAAGCGTGTATAAGCGTATTTTGGGCTTCCGTTTTCAAAACTCTCGTGTTCAGGTGTCTTTACACAAGTTTCTACCACAGTTTTCAAGCTCTACGTACAAAAGACATGGCCATTCAATGTACTTTGTCTACACATTCTCACTCCCAACTTCTCATATATGGACGAATGGTTTGGGCTCCCTCCACGTCACTTTGAGGACCCCTGATTAGGTTGGGGACCTGGTACAGGTCTGCATTCCGGTACCAGACCTGTACCAGTTTGCGTCGCAAAGGTTGGGAACCCCTGATTTAGTTGGGGACCCCTGGTCTGCATCCCAGCACTAGATCGGTACCGGTCTGTGTCTCAAGGATTTGGGACCCCTGATTGAGTTGGGGACCCCTGGTCTTTGTCCCAGAACCGACTGGTACCAGTCTCCATCCCGAGGGCTGGAGACCTCTGATAGAGTTTGGGACCCTGGTCCGCATCCCAGTACCGGATCGGTACTTGTCCTTGACCTGAGGATCGGGGACCCTTGGTTTGCATCCCACTACCAGACTGGTACTGGTCCTTGACCTGAGGGTTTGGAACCCGTGATTGACTTGGGGATCCCTGGTCAGCGTCCCACTACTGGACCCATACTGGTCCTTGAACAAAGGATTTGGGAACACTGATTTGTTTCCAGTACCGGATCGGTGCCAGTACACGTCCCAAGGGTTGAGGACCCCTGATTGGGTTGGGGACCCCAGATCCACGTCCCATTACCAGACCGGTACCAGTTCACGACCCGAGGGTTGAGGACCTCTGATTGGCTTGGGGACCCCTGGTCTGCGTCCAAGTACTGGATCGGTAGCAGTCTGGGGACCCTTTTTTAGCATCTGTGACCCGGTACCAACTGGCCCTCAGACCGGTACCAGTTCGTGGCCCAGAGGTTGGGGACCCCTGATTTAATGGGAAAAAGACAATGAGTTGGAGACGCCCAAAAAGTGATGTGGAGCCAAACGAACGATACATCAATATTTGACGAGCTGGGAGTGAGAATGCGTTGACTTTGTAAGTTAAACCAGGTTGAACTTTAAGCTACTCAGGGACTGGGATTTGGCAGTGATGAACGGATGACGCCCCCTTTGATTCATGAAGTGCAAACCGTTCATAGAGGAGGAATTAATAATTGCGATTTATGGTTGTCTGGAATTCTATGACATCATATCTTTGTTTTATCGGAATAGAGCTGGGAAAGAGAAAGATTTGCTAGATTAGAACATAACATATGAAACTGGACACCAAGAACAAGTCAGGGAGATTACTGACCCAGCCACGTTGACCGTCAGTCAGTAGCTCGCTGCTAATTGGCGCTAATTGGCTCAAACTAACAAAAAGAAACAAAGCAAATGAAGACTGCCAAGATCCAACCCCAAACTAAAATAATAAAACCCAGCAGTATGAGACTGAGGAAATTGGTTGTTTTCAAATAATATCTGAAGATCAATGGATCCAATACCCCCACTGACAGACATCTGCCCTGTTCTGTGTAGCTATCAGTTGAGTTTTATCTTCACGGATTGATTGGACTCACAGGGACCCGTTGCATGCAAAACAGTTTTCTCTTTTGGTTGCATGGTCCTTCAATGTTGCACATCTCTGTAAAAGCGGACAGTCCTCCCTGCATGTTTCTGTGTCATTAATGTCGTTTGTCTGACTCAACCTGTTCCTAATCCCACTAGATCTATTAACACATTTTAAAACGTTCATAGCGTTTGCTGCGTTTTGTTTCTTTTGCATTAGAAATTTCAGCATCATGTGGAAGAAGCTGCATGCCAATCTGTAATGGAAAACTACAACATTTTTTTCACCCACATGCATGTTTCTGAGGTCGAGAACGGAGCTGTTTCTGTCATAATTACAGGGCGGCACCTTCTGTCCATTCTAACGTGTCTTTTCTGTGTTGTAGCTGAAGATCTTTTCACGACGCTTATGATTAACCAAGTAAAATGCACTGACGTGTCTGCCTTCAGGATGCTGCCGCTCTACTAACCCCTTTACTTCCAGCATTTTTCTCACTCTGTTGAAACGATGCTTCGCCTTTGCTTGATTACTAGATATTATCATGCTTTATCACAACTACTAAACTAGTTTTTGCACCTTTGGAAAGTCGACTTTTTACATGTTTGTAGAAGTTTGTGAAACATGTACATTCTCTTTGGTTTTCCTCCAAAGAAAATATTTTAAAATCTGCTCAGCATTTTGCTTCTATATCCATAACAGTGGCCAAACTAGACTTTAACCGCCGTCTCCATGCACAGAATCTCCCTGACCTCCGTTCCCACGACTGTGTAAATGATATTAAAAGTAAAATGCTAACTTGTTCAATCAAGGCCTTTAAGGCTCATTATCTTGTGGCCCAGTAGCCATTACTCAGGAGGACAGAGCCGATAATGAGGAGCCTGGATGAGAGCCGCACAAAGCCCACGGCTCCTTCACATTCTTCTTTAATGGACATTTCACACTGCTCTGTGTTTTAATCGTACAAAGTGCTTTTCTGATGTGCAGTTCCACTGCAACAATAAAAAACGCACAAACAAGTTGAGTTTTAGAGCAATTTGCCACTGCTATGGATAAAGTTTTTTTGGGTAACTACTAAAACAGATGTTCACGATCGGGTCTCTATTTTGAATCACTGAGATTAAAAGTACGCTTGAGTGACGTGGGAAGTGCTGAATTCTCATCCTGATCCTGGTTTCCTGTGTAGGAGAGCCCAGTGCGCCCAAACTGGAGGCCAACCTCGCAGAAGAAGGCAATTCTCTGAGGGTGACGTGGATCAAACAGGACGATGGCGGTTTGCCCATCATTCATTACCTGGTCAAGTACAAAGCTGTGAGTGTACCAATATCTCCTTCCTACAGAACTTAAAATGCTTAAATACTTATTGGTAGTTGAAATGTTGATTTTAACCTTCGTCTTTGGGTTACCATCCATAATGTTTTTGGGTCGTGTTGTAAATCAGCTTTAAAATAAAAACTATATCCTATCATGCAATTTTATTCTCTTGGTTATCTAGTTCGGCTTCTTTATCCATGAAAATGTTTTTGGTTTTTTGGGGGTTTTTTTTCCTGTGGGTCTCTGGGCCTTTAAAAATATAATTACGCATCTAGATATTGATTAAAAACAGAAAAATAAACCTTAAGAGATTCATATACATAAAACAAAGATTAGTGTGTTACTTGAATTTTACTGAAGGGTTTAGAATATGTATGGGTCAGCTTTGACCCATACATATTTTTTTCAAGAATGTGCAAAAATATATTTAGATATTTTTGTCTGTAATCCAGACGCACTGGAACGTAAACAATTTAAACCAATAGAAATCACGTACGTCTTCCAGAAGTATTAGAAAACTAGACCAGAGAAAAGTCTTTGTGTGTCCGGACATGTCCGAGTTTGTTTATTTGGATATTTGACACTTTACTGGACAGATGAGCATCTTTTGAAGTTCACTTGATTGGGAGAGGAGGTGGCTGTTGGTGAAATCCACTAATGAGATTAGTTTTGACTCTAATTACTGCTTTATAAAGTTATTTTACATAACCGGGTCAAAACCAATCCTAAGACCTGAAATGACATCATTTCAACCAGAGCATTTTAGAATAAAAAAATAGAAAGATATAAAACTTGAATTTTGTTGAAATCAAAGTTCCTGAAAAAGTCAAAATATGGAATAAATTCATCTTAAGGAATTTTTGTATGCAATTCAAAACTTAAAACGGGTCGATGGCGACCTTAACCCAAGACTAAGGTTAAAGTGATAAATCAATGCTTTATCCCTTGTGTATCTCATGGGGTCAAGATGACCCCCCCCCCCCCCCTTATATTGATGTGTAATCCCTCCCATGACAAATGTGGACCATGTGGAATGTCTACCAGTGAAGATAAAAATCTTTGGGGAAAAAAGAAGTTAATTGCGCTGTCTTGTGGGGTCCAGATGACCCTAGAATAGCAAATTGGGTTATAGCATATATGTCCAAAGACCGGCTCGTGGGCCAAATACGGCCCTCGTTCGTATTTCTATTGGCTCGTCATAAAATCAATAATATACAACCCCCAGTCTGTTTTTAAGAAGTGTGAGTTTGATTTCTTGATTGTGGTTGGCTGAATTATATTATAGGTCACACGTGTCAAAGTCAAGGCCCGGGGGCCGGATTTGGCCCTCCGGGTAATTTTATCCGGCCCTCCAGATCATGTTATTTTATTGTTATTAATGGCCCAATGTTATCTTGTGCTTATTTCTAACTTGTATAATTTTACATAATATCTTTTTTTAAGTAGAGTAAAATATTGAAAGTTATTTAAGGTTTAAGTTAATTTATTCTGGAATAACATTCATGCCGTTTATAATTCATAATTATAAGCACTTTGTGATTTTATCTGTGAAAGGTGCTCTATAAATAAAATGTACCTACTTAAAATGTTATGGTTTCAAAGTTTTAAAAATTGGCATTCTGTTAGCTTTTTGGACTATTTTGGCATTTACTAAGATTTT
Organism: Oryzias melastigma; assembly: GCF_002922805.2. Classification (NCBI taxonomy): domain Eukaryota; kingdom Metazoa; phylum Chordata; class Actinopteri; order Beloniformes; family Adrianichthyidae; genus Oryzias; species Oryzias melastigma. The sequence goes on along the minus strand of NC_050525.1, from coordinate 25,061,694 downwards.
TTAGGCTATTTTGGAGGTTTTATTTCTTAGTATTTTGGGGCTGTTTTGGAGTTAGGCTAATATTCACAGGGGGTTTTTGGGTTTTGGATTTTTTTTTACTGTTTTTAGAGGTATTTTGAAGTTTAGCAAATTGTTCTGCTACAGGCCAGCTGTTTTGGCTAACCTACGTTTTTTTTTTTTTAGTTTTTAAGCCCATTTGGTTGATAGGTAATATTTTAGCTAGCTATTAACTTCAGCATCTTCAGCGGCCAAATTCAGCTTACAGCATTCACACTAGAATTATCACAGGTAATGCTATATCTCTAATAACATAATTATATTAAAAAGTTACAGTTTTAAAAATGTAGTTTAATAGTGTTCAATAAATGTTTATCCTGTTCGGCCCGTGACCTAAGGTGTGTTTAGGATTTTGACCCGTTGTGTGATTGAGTTTGACACCACTGTTATAGAACATTGTAAATCGGTGGCAACCACCAATCAGAATCACACAATAATTTGGGTAAAAATGTATTTAGATTTATTTCCTTTTATGTGAAACAATTAAAATGATCACATTTTAAAGGAATTGTGTTTTTCTTTCTTAAAGTTTAACCATGTTTTCAACAGTTTTTTCTACATTAGTATGAATAGCTTTTAATCTAAACAAATGTCTGCTGGTTTAGAAAATAACAGGAAGTTTAGGTTTCTGACAATAAAACGTCATGTTTCCATAACATAAATCATAAGTTATTTTTAGTTTGATGCAAAAAAAAAACATTTTATTTAAATCAGTGTCATAATTAATGTCTACAAAAGTGATGATATTTATATTATCTTTAGCTGTGTTTGCATGACTCATGAGAATGTTAGGAGAAAAGCCTGTATTTAATGTTATGCAATCATTCTTTATGAAAACGTAATTAATACTTTATTCTTATCTAAAAATATTCACACAAAAATGAAGTGTTTGCATTTCCAACTGAGATGTAGTTTGTGAACTCAGTGAAAACTCCTTTAGTTTTTGATCATGAAGAGACTACAAAGCTGCAGATCTTCAGGCAAATACTGCAAATACTGCATTATACTATACTTTCTTTGTTAAACTTGCTGGATTTTAATTAGGCTCTTATGAGCTGTTTAAGCTAAAGTTTCTGTTGCAGAACTGCCTGAGACCCATGTTTTCTTTACAGTGCAAACAAATACTATTAGTTTAGTTTAGTTTCTTTTAATATTTGCACTTATTTTAGTGTAAACTGCCCCACTTCCTGTTATGCCTACATGTCTAAATCACCTCTTTATGATCTAATAATTAAAAACATTTAAATGATTTATTACTAATAATTCTGGTTTCTTCTTGCCCTTAAACAGAAGCACGTCCCTGAGTGGAAACCAGAGATCCGCGTCCCGTCGCTGAGCGAGCACATGACGCTGAACGGCCTGGCCTGGAACACGGAGTACGAGGTCCATGTGGTGGCAGAGAACCAGCAGGGCCGATCCGACCCCGGCGTCGTCTCCATCAAAACAGCAGCGCAGCCCACCGCCATCCCAGGTACGACTCCCATCATCCCACCGCAGCATCCACACACTCAGCAGCTGCAGAGCACGGCGGCGTCCACTGTGACCTCACATATGGAAAAACTTAAACAAAAAAACATTTTAGTGATGTGAAATGAGCACAAAATAAAATGCAAATATTTTTCCAGCTAATATGTAGATTTAAACATTATATCATTAACTATAATTGATATTTAATTATTTTAAAAGTTGTGTTAGTGGATCTATTAAAACAAACCAAACATATTCTGACCTAACGAGAGAAAAACTTTATGTTTTAACCGTCCTTCATGTCGAATGTTAAAGCCGTGCTCAGTTCTCATACGATCTGGAATGTTTTTGTCTGATTTCTAAGTGTCACAGTTCCACAGCCTGTGCTCTGTGGTTGTGTTTAAAGTTAACATATCACAGCGGGCTGCATCCCCGACCCACTACACCTGAGTTACCTGAGCAGCATTTCAAAAATCATTCCGTCTTTTACCGTCTCCGCTTCTTTAAATTCATTTTCTCTCTGTTGTTTTTTTGTTTTACTTCATTCATCAAAGTAACTTTTGGGTTACAGTAGAAGAAGAAATAAATCTAATCGCATTATTTTAGTAAAAATACAACAGATTTTTACACTCTGTGGTGCAGTTTTCATCTGAGTTCTGATCAGAGAAGAAGCTGTGAATAAATGTGAATAAATGTGTTACACTAAATAAGGAAGAAATATTTTCCCACAAAAGAACTCCGTGAGTCCGTTTTTGTAATTTTTCGTCGTCCTTAATCGCTACTTTAAAGACATTTGAAATGATGAGTTGCAGAAACATGCAGAGTTGTTTCATTACAGCAAAAATATTATTTAAAGAAAACTTTCAGCTTTACCAACTCTAATATGAGAATAAAAACTTCAAAAAATGATTGAATTTTAACAATTCGTGCTGATGTAGATCTAAAACAACGTCTACACACGGAGAGAGCTTTGTTCGTGAGAGTTTGTTCCCAGGACCAGAACCAGTGCTGATCTACGTCTGGAACAGATACTGATGTGCATCCAGTGCCGGTACAAACCCGCATCGATCCGCATCCAGAACCGGTACCGATCTGCTTCCAGAATTGGTACAGCATCCAGAACCGGTACCACATCCTTAACCAATATTAAACTGCGTCTAGTACCAATACTGGTATCGACCCGTGTCTGGTACTGACACAAGTCTGATACTGATCTGCATCCGGCACCAGCAGAGACCTGCATCCTGTACCAGTTTGGTACCGGTTCAGGAACCGGTACCAATCTGCGTCCAGAACCGATGCTGATCTGTGTCCAGTACAGATTTGTGCCCGGAACCCTCATCAATCCGTGTCCAGAACTGGTACCGATCTGCTTCCAGAACCAGTACGAATTTACGTCTAGAACCGGTATCAATCCATGTCCGGAACCGGTACCGATCCATGTCCGGTACTATCCGGGTTTGGTACAGGTTAGGATACCGGTACGGTCTGCGTCCTGGTTCCGGTTTGCGTCCCAGAGATTGGGGACTCGATTTAACTGAACATCCGTAACATCAAATCCACCGAGCTCACATTCTTTCTGCCGCCGCTACCAGCCCCGGTGGGGAACCACTCCGGGCCGCCGGGGCGTTTATTGAGGCCCGGGCCGGCCCGCGTACCTCCTCGATCGGAACAGAGACGCCATTTCTGACCCAGCCGTCTCGCCACGGCGCAGACTACCGGCTCCACAGTTCCCACCTGAGGAATCTGAATCTGAATCGTTCATCATCAAACACGTCTCTGTTCTAATCATGAATTACTGCAACAATAATATTAATACACAACAAAACGGTCTCCTCACAGACACGCGTGTACTCTTTCTGTGTAGTTCCTAAGTTATTAGTGCATAAACATAGTATTTTATATATTAAAGCCTGTCATCCCCCTCCTCTAAAGAGTGGAGGGATGTGCAGATATTTCTAATTAGACTAAATATTTAAAAACATCATCAGACTCTCAAAGTAAGGATGACTTTGGCTAAAGAGAAGGAAGCACCACAAGAATGTTGTATTTAATAAAAAAGATAAACGTCTCAGAGACTTAAAACCTCCAAACAATTTGTAGTTATTTTGAAGTTCAATTAAAAAAAACGAAAGTGCCACTTTCTATTCAGATCCAAAATCCAACTCAAGTGGAGTCTTAATTCTTCACATATTTCAAATCTTTTGATAAACAGCCTAAGCTTGTTGCTTTGGAAATGAGAAAAAGAAAAGTCTTTCAGTTTTCAAGGCCAAAAACAAGCCAGGATTTCACATGTTCACCGCCTCATCTTGTCCGTCACTCATGAATCAAACGTTTATCTCCCGTTTTGTCTGGTCTGCTCCCGTTTCCATTGAAATCCTGACCAGGTGTAGCGGCTCCCGCAGCCTGACCTGAACCCGGCTGTGCGGCCTCCTCCGGAGGGGATGCAGCCCTTCCAGCCTTTGCATGACGCCTTTTGAAACCCGATTAATATTTTTCTGTGTTTTTAACTGAGACGACTAAAAGGCTCTTGCTGCCAGCGCATGGCAAATGAAGAAAGTCCCCATTTTCTTTTCATGTGTTTTGTGGACAACAGCCACATAGCAGCGGGAGGTTTGGATCACTCAGAGTTCCACCAGAGGTTCACGTGGGCTTCTGCTCTCAGTCCAACGATTGCTAATGATCGCTGACATTTAGGGCTTCCTGTTAAGAGACAGTTTCTGCTGTTTTTGTTTTCTTTTATTTCATTTACTTAAAGATTTCTGGGGAAAATAGGGTTTATTTTTAGCTACGACATGCGCATTCGGTCCTTAAGATTCCATTCCAAACTCGCAGCTGTTTCTCGTAATATTGACTAAAAACAGCAGCTGCAGCGCAAATCCTCAATTTGCCTGGACTCTTTAGCGTTCGAGCGTTCTGTTTTGCCCTCCGTTCTTCTCTTATTTTGTGAATATGATTTTAAAAAAGTATCATAACTAAAAGTTTGGATAATTTTAGATATATTTTTTTATTTTTCCAGATCATTTTAGCACACGTGTGTCATAATCAAATAATTATCATTTAAAAATAATTTGTTATTAATGGTCTAATATTATCTTGTGCTGGTAACATATAAACTGGATATATTTATCCATTATTAAGTGTAATTTTTCATTTAAAATGTATTTCTGATTTGTATAATTTTGACAAAATGTATTTTTGTAGAGAGTAAAAAATATTGAAATTTTTTTAAGGTTTAAGTTGATTTACTCTGAAATAATATTCCTGCCCGTTTGTATTCATAGTTGAGTAATAAGCTAAGTTATTAAGTTTTAAAAATGTAGTGTTCTGTAAATGTTTATCCTGTTCGGCCCGTGTTTTGGATTTTTGACCCCTGTGCGATTGAATTTAACACCCCTGTTTTAGTACATATTTATAACAGAATATATATTTTTTAATAAAAAAATTTGAATAGATCTAAAAAAGTCATAATATGCTCAATACAAGCCAATAATGAATGTTGCAGTTCCTCTAAAGACCACTAGAGGCAGGCTGAACGGGGGAGGTTCCACCTAAAATGAACCTGTCTGCTTTCTGATTTTGTTGCTTCTTTAAAAAATTAAGGGAATCATTTTCTTTCAAAATTTTGAATATTTTAGAGCCAAATTTCTGCATTTTAAGGTTGTGGGGGGTTTTGTTCACAACGTTTATTGGCTACTGGATTGTCCAATCAGTGAACTTCTAACTTCTGCCCAATAGTTGAGTGGAGTGAACTCTGGTTGATGTTCCCGTCCCGCTTTAGGTTTCATTTTCCCAGAATCCAATGGTGACTCCAGTCTGTCCAGTGCGTATATGTCTATGGTATGGACAGAGGAGGGGCAGGCCCAGTCTGGTGATTTATCCAAATCTCCCCAGCTAAAAGGCTGAGACTAAAATCAGACCGAGAATAACTTTTGGAAGGTTTCACAGCATGAGGTAGTCCATTCAGCCATGTCTCCATAACAAGCTTCTGTGTTGGATGTTTGGTTTAGCCTGGGCCTTTCTCCCCTCCATGACCAGTGGTGTAATGGTGGCCGAGCACATGCCCACTTCCCCATTATTTGTCCTGCGTGTCCCTGCAGTTCTGAGGTGTTTACTGCAGCCAATGTTAAAATTATTGAACATTAAGCTTGATTTTTACTCTTTTTGTAATCACACCAAACAGGATTCACGCAATAGTCCTAAACCTGCTTAAATGGGAGGAGCTATCAGATGCCAGTTGTAATGTAGTTTTAATCAGGCAGATGGTGAGAAATAGAAAAATAAAAAAAATAAAAAAATAAGTGTCTTTTTTTATGATGATAGAAAGACCGACACAGTAAAGTGCATGTGTCAGTGTGTGAGGCGTGGGCGGCCGCTGCCTCACCTGCCACTGTCCTCTATGTTTTAACAGGAAATTTGGAAATTTGTTACTTTTTTACCAAAGAAATGTTGAAAACCCATAAAAAATCATATTAGATTTTTATTTTTAACAATGAAAAATAATATTTATCTTATTTATGTATTTGTTCAGCTTTATTTTTCAGGTGAGGCACTGGCCTCACCTGCCTCCCCCGAGGCGATTACCATCCACGGACATTTACCCATCATCCGTTCAGAGCTGGTGATCCTCCCTGTCGCCCGATTTCATAATGGCGTCATCTACGCCTGTCCCTTCCACCACGTGACCTCAAAATGTGCCAGAGCGGCCACCAATTGATGTCAACTTTTAAAGAAAATTGTCAGTTTTTTGTTAAATTATTACTTTTTCGTAAAGGGGCCATACCATGACTTTCTTAAGCCTTTCAGAGTGAACTATGTCCATATATATGATCATATATTACCTTTGGAACACTAAATTATTGATCAAAAATGAGTTTTTTTCCTACGACTCGATTCCTGAGGCTCCACCTATTTCATGATGTCATCCTAGAGCCCTGGTTTCGGGAGCGTGTGTTTGTTTATGGAATCAGAACAGTCTCATAATTCAGAAATGCACGAAATCCCACGAAAGTAAAAATTCAAACTTCTTCAAAGATGGATGCACATACCACATATCTGCTTTTAGTAGCCCTAGACATCGATACTCTAGTTCACGACACAAATCGTGCACGACTGAGCTCCAGAAGGAACAGCTTTTGTTTGTGCCCAAAATAGACATAATTCATGCCTATTATTAGAAAAAGGAAGGTCATGAACGCCAATAGATTTTTTATAAGGGCTGACCTTCTAGGTTTTGATCAGTAGAAAATGAGCCCAAATGGTTCTTTTACTGTTAAAGGTTGCCCACCCCTGGTATGGTATGGCCCACCTGCCGCATTTGTTGAAAAACTTGAATTTAATTTCACTGGGATATCTGACCGTAGCATAACATTGAAACTGGACGTGAATCGCGTTCGGTGTGAATACAGTCATTTGAACATTTTTTTTCTTGTAGAAACTAGTTTTGATAAGGAGCTAAATTGCAACATTTTCTGATAAAATAATAAAAAAGGAGTGAATTTTCCTCATTAATGGGGAAAAAAAGAAGATTTTTCTCTCCATCTTGGCCTCCAAAGCGGTGCATCCCTGAAGTTTGAAATTACACCACTGGCCATAACTAACGAGAGACGACAGGCGGATTGTTGCAGATGTCTTTTTCCATTCAGGTCGTCATATGTCTCAGCCTAAACTCTAACTTTGCTCCATGACTGATTTTTTTAAAAACTGCCAAAGCAGAGAGAGAGTGTTTGAGGAGTTTTCTGCATTGATGTCTTTCCCTTCATCTCCCTCTGTTACCTTCCACCCATCCATCCATCTGCTGCACCGCTAACACGCTTTTTGTTTTGAGTCTCTGATGACTTTTCTGATGTGGAGTTTTTTGCATTTCTGACCTGTGTCTCTATATCTCTCCCTCTTTTCCCTCTTTCTCTCCTGCTGCTCTTTTGTCTTCATGTGTGATCTTCTTGGGCACCTATGGACCATGACATTGCCATACGCACAAATTCCTTTTTTTATTATGATTTTCTTTTACCGTTTGTGCTTCTTTTTTCTTTGACCTGTCACAATTGATTTGTGGGATGAAACTGGTTGAATAACTTTAGCCACCCTCGGGTGTCAAAGCGTGACATGCAGTCTGGCCTCTCTCCTGCTGTCCGTGCTGACTCTTCTCTGGCTCTCATAAACTGATCTCATTCGAGGAGGAAGAGGATGCTCTGAGCCTTTACAATCTCTGGGTCCAGACTCCTTTGCTTTCTATGCCTTTTGACCCTTGTGCAGTCACACACAAGAATGGAAGAGAAAAAACAGACATAGGTTTCATGATGTTATTACAGGGTGCTCAGTATTTGCTTCATTCTCAAATTTGGGGTTCTTTTTTCCGTCATGTTTATGGAAGGATTCAGGGAGGGGAGATTGGAGGGTTTGAGACATTAATCCTAACACATTCATAATGCCTTAGTGTGATCTGAAAGGGGTGACGATAGGATCGGTACCTTACCCTGCTGAAGTCGCTGCGTGCACTGTTGTAAGTGGACCTGGCAGTTGGAACTTTGGTTCGTGCCTGTCCGGCAG
>NC_050525.1:25046449-25053561 GCF_002922805.2 Oryzias melastigma | reverse complement strand
CACAAAGGCATGATCCAGTATTCATGAATGTGCTATGCAGCTGCTTCCCAGCTCCCCGTCGAGCATTATGAATGTGTTAAAGATGCTGTGTGCCTAATCTCTGGATACATGACGAACGGAGAATGAAATGTTGATTTGGGGTCATTTGTTTTTTTTTTTTTCCTTTCATACTTTTCACATAATATTATACTCATTTTTCAAAAGGCATAATGTAACCGCCTTGTCAGACAGGTTGGAGATGTGTGCAGATAAATGCTAATCATGTTGTGTGATACCGTGTACATACTCTTTTCAAATTGACATTCAAAGAAGTATAACAAGAAATCAGCTGTTATTTTGACAGTTCATATTCTCTTTTTACCTGAAAGCGGAGATGTGTTTAAAGAAAAAAAAATACAAGAGCTGTTCAACACTATTAAAAAAACAAAAATTCATTTTCAAGAATGTGAAATTATTTTATCCTGAGATGTTTTTGTAAGTGCATATCAGTGTGTTTCCATGTAACCGATGTAGGTTTGAAATAAATTCTTTCTTTTCCTTTGGAGACGGAAATGGCTTTCTGAAACTGAATATCGACGTCGACGGACTTTTTTCTGGCGCTCTTTGTTTCCCTGGAGCTTTTAACAAAAAAAATGTCTGTATTCTGAATTCATAACATCATAAATGACTGTTAAAACCCAGAGAGTAAACGCTTGGTGTTAAACCGAACTGAAGGGGGTCAATTAGGAGAACCAAAAAAAATAAAAGAGGAGGGTTTAATTGATGTGGAGGCTGTGCAGCAACACACATGTATGGCTGTTTTTAATGTGCTACTGTAGCCGACTGAGCCTTTTTTTTTTTTTTTAAACTGTCCCCTTTGTGCAGAAGCAGAACACGCTGAGAGACATCTAGATTTTTTTTTTCTTTCTTTTGTAAATGTGCAGGTAAAAAAAAACAAAAAAAAGCAGAAAAAATGCAGAATGCTCCCAGTAGGAGAAACCTTTTCTGAAATATTCTTCTGATAAATATGACAAAAAAAGGGTTCGGACTTCATGCTGTTTTCCTGCTTCATGTGGAAAAAAATGACATTAAAGCAGATGTGAGAGTTTTGGTTTTAAGGCAGAAATCCTAGACATTTAAAAAAAAAAAAGACATTTATATTAACATAAAATGACAGCTGAAGACCCACTCCGATCAAAAAAAAGTTATTTTTCTAGAACATATTTTTAGCAGAGCTGTTGTAGTGAATTCAAAATTCACTTTCTGGGGTGTTCCGGATCAGGGATAATCCACATTATTAAAACCAACTGTCTGTCCACACTGAACGCAATCGGCGTCAAATTCATGTACTGTACACCGTCTTTGTTTTAACATGCGTCAAAGTTGCAAAAGTCTGTTAACCTGAAGCTCACGCCGCGTGTGGGAGGAGCTTCTGTCAAAAACCTTTCTCAAACTCATCATGATGATACTTAGATGAGGTTTATCTATTTTGAAAAGCTGAATAAAAGTACACATCTCCGTGTCTGAGTTCAGATCAGTGAGGAGATGCTCCGTAACAAGAACGCACCGTCAGGGGACGGCAGTACGGCAAGCCAAAAGGGTCAAAAGTCACAAGGAAAAGCAGGCATGGCAGTGGCTCACCTGCACATGCACTATAGATAATAATAATTATTACATTTTATTTTTAACTTTTTTATTTAAGATTTCATTTGGACATGGGGGGGCAAGGGACAAATTGCATAATCATTCTTTTCTCTCAGTTTTTGTAGATTTGATCTCCAGACATGTAAATTGAATCAGAAATTACATGTTTTTGTTTAAGTTCAAAGATGTGTGAGTGTATATTTATGCTTTGAAATACTTCATATATGTTTTCTCAGATTTTTAAAGCGTTTCAAAAAGTAATTTTATTCTTTAAAGGGTAACCAAACCCAAAAGTAACCTTTTTTGGCTGTTGATCTCTATAAATGGGGCTTTAAAAGTGCTGTCCTTTTGTCAGAGTCAAATATTTCTGACAAATTGAAATAAAACTGTTTAATTCTTCAAAATATAGTCAAAACTGCCTGTGTGCTGCCCCCTGCAGGTTGAATTGAGTTATTAGCGTTAAATTTTTTGATTGTTCAAACCATGTAAGTTTCAGAAGTCTGACATCATGATCTGCAGCACCAGTAATGTTATCAGTCCTGCCCCCAAGCCCCGCCCCTCTGACTGGATTTTCAAATTTCGGTTGTGGGTGGAGTCAGCCTCCAACTTCCTGGTTTGGTTACCCTTTAATCTTCTGGTCGATGAAGACATTTTGGAAAATCGCAATTTTAGAGGAACTGTGGATCCGATAATTTCACATGACACGCTCAACTTTAGATGAGTTATGTAATTGCACAGCTAAGTGTGATATCGGGTTGTTGGTCATGTGACTCATATAATTTGAAAAAAGTTTCCCATTGCCATTGTGCAAAAAACTTGTTTTTCTTTAGTAAAAATGAAAGTTTTTTTTTTTTAATGACTGTGTTTCCATGTGGCAATTTTATTTTCAAATAAATGCATCTATGTTTTGAGAAAAAAAATGATCAGAAGTGCTATTTTGAGCTTAAGTTTCCTAATATATGTCCTCCATCATCAGAAAAATGCATAAAAAGAGGTTAAAAACACAGTTTTTATCAGAGTGGGTCCTCAACGTTCTGTCTTCGTTGAATCAAAGCTCTTCTTAGGCTCTGTGCTTTGACACGTTGTAGAATGTCAATTATAGAAGGAAATCTAATATTTGAGTTTAAATCCAACATTGCAGAAGCTTGTCTGTTCCGGGCATTTTTAAAAACAGCCATCCATGTGGAGGTTTTGCTCAAAGTCCTCACAGTTTCTTTTCATTGACACGTGTGTCCCTCGCTGAGCTGTACAGCTCATCAAAACCTGCAGAAGATGATCAAAACTGACCGACAACATTTCAATGTGTGAGAATTAATAAAGCATTAATACATTTGCAGTAACCATACAAATGTCAATTGTGATTTATTTCTGTCGTCTGTCTATAAAAAAGCTTTGGATTGTCTTTTGTTTTATAGGATAAACTGGATGTTTTCTTAAAATCTTGTTCTGTCTGGCCACAGCTGAGGTAATATTCCAGTGACGGTGTGTGTGCAGAGGTGTTTATTGTGACAAGACACATCAATGAAAATCTGCTTGTGTCGCATTGAAGACAGTTTTGTCTCTTGATTCAACCAGATCCTCAAAGCTTAAATGTCTTAATTCTGTTTGAGTGGATAGTTTGACGGTAACATGTCTTCATTTTAGCTCCAATTTGAACAAGAAAATGTGTGAAAATGTCAAAATAAGCAAACATGTTTTCTCCATCTGACTGTATATGAGAACTGGACTGAGTGAGTGTGATGTCACCCATAGAAAACTGATTACTTTTAGCTTTAACAAAATAAAGTCAACTAAGCAGCGGTGCGGACACCGCCATGTTGGAGCCTGATGCCATCAAGCAGTGATTGGTCTGAGGCAGTCTGAGTCAATATTTCCATAGCAACCGCTCTGGTATGGAGCTAAATTGGGGCCAATATTATTTAAAACCCAAATAAAACAAATTGAAAAGAATATTGGTGTTTGGCCAAAAAAAAAAAAAAAAAAATTAAATATCAGCAAAATTTCACTATTCTGACATAAACTTCATTATTTTCAGCTTCAAATCTTCAGTTTTTTTTTGTTTCAAAACTCAAAATTTCAATTTAAAAACTTTTTTTTTTCTGTTTCAATTTTTGTTTTCACTTTTCAACTCTTTATTTTCATTTTCCAATCTGGAAACTTGTGACTCGACTTGGGACTTGCTGGTCTTGACTTGTGACTCGACTTGGGACTTGCTGATCTTGACTTGTGACTCGACTTGGAGCTTGTTGGTCTTGACTTGTGACTCAACTTGGGACTTGTTGGTCTTGACTTGTGACTCGGCTTGGGACTTGCTGGTCTTAACTTGCTACTAGACTTGGCACATGCTGGTCTTAACTTGTGACACGACTAGGGACTTGTTGGTCTTGACTTGGGACTTGACTCAGAGTTGAGGACAAAGACTTGAGACTTACTTGAGACTTGCAAAACAATGACTTGGTCCCAACTCTGCTATCTAGTCCCCTGGACTAAAAGCAATTCCGACACCACGCTCACTACTTTTTTCTTTTTTCCTAAACGGCAGATATGACGTCACCAATTTCACAAAGTGAAAATCTAATCAATACAAACATTTGACGACATCTATTTATGAATCCACTGTGTTCTGATGATGAAAACGTTGATGGTTTATTTAACAAAATTACATTTCTATACATTTTTTCTCAATAATTGTTCAAACGCAATGCATTATGGTCTTTATTTACCAACATAGTGAGCATCAATGCACTTATTTTTTCGCAAAGACTTCTGGGAAATTTCTAGGGCACTAGATTTTGAAGTGTACATTCAAACAGCACTAAAATAGAGCAAACGCTCTAGATTGTGAGATAGTGAAGGAATTCAGACGTAGCCTGTGTTTTATGCCTTCTTGGAGCCACCGTACTTCCTGTTTGGAACGCCAGGGAGGAGGGGTCTCTCAGTCCTGTTCTCATTTACTGTCAATGGTTTTGTGTATTTTTACTGGTTGAATCAGTACCATATAAGTACAATGAAAAGCTTTATTTCCAAATGAGAAATGGGAGAAAAACAGTTTGATCAAATTATATATATATTTTCTGTCATTGTCCTATTAAATTGCCTTCTTCTCTGGACTCCAGCCTGCCTTTATGGTTCTAAATTAGTCTTTTTTAAAACTATTTCTATGTTGTTCATTTCTACGTAAGTCCTGTCATTGGAAAAGATCTGCTGATGAGACTCTCACTGTTCTGCCGGTCTGTTCCTCTCGTCATCCATCACTGCCTGCTTACTTTTGGGAGTGTTATTGACTAATTGTCTGTATCGCGCTTACTTCACATCTTAAGAGCTCAATGTTCCTCTCCACTGCTTGTTTATAAGCAGATGACATAAAGGAAGAGATTCATCTTTTAGTCCAAACATATTTTTATTTTTCTCACATTTCAATGTGAACACACATGGTTTCATTAGAGGTGAAACCGTTCATATTTATAGATTTCAAGCAGCCTTTATACATTTGAATTACAGATGTTTTTTTTTTTTTTTTGTCCTAGGTGTTCAATAAAAAGTGTTATGGTTTGTCCGTGTGAGCCAGTGTTATAATTCTGGATAAAAAGAACACTTTGTCCATCGTTGGGTCATTTGAGCCACAAATACTTTAAAGATGATTGAGAACAGACAGTGCATCGTTGTTGTAGAATGACCAAGAAGTTGAAAAAATGAACGAGATCTGGTGATTGAAAGTGAAAAAAATGTAAAACATTTCAAAAATCAACACAGCAAAATGTGATAAACTGACAAACCATTTAAGAGGACAAGGAGGAACTATTGTGCACCCAGCAAGGTGAATAAGAAGAGAAGTAAAGAAGTATCTTGGAATGTCACTCAGGCAGCGTGTTGCTCGGCAACACAGGTCACAGAACTTAACTTCCAATCTCTTTTTGATTAAAATGAAAGTTTCCAAATGATAAAGGGTGACCTGCACGGGCTTTGCTTTAAAACACTCGTTCACTGAATCCATTTTTCAGGCTTAAATTAAAAATTTTGTCAGCTGATAAACACAAACGAAATAGTCATAGAAACAGCATCCGGGTTTCGGAGGATTAAAAAGTTTGGTACGCTGATCATTACTGAAACGTTGTTTTAGTAGATTAGTTAGGAATAAATCGGAGACCTTAATAAGGATTAAGGATTGTCATTTTTTTATATAAACTGTTGAAATCACAAGAAATGAGATGAAACATTTTCTTTAAAGGGCCTCTATCATGCTATTAGCCTTTCAGAGTAAACTAGATCCATATAAATGATCATATATTACCTTTAGAACACTAAAAAGCAAATTTTTTATGAAGTATAAGTTATTTTCTCAAGTTCTTTTTCCTACCTAAAAGTAAGGTGACTCAATCTCTGAGACTCCGCCTCTCACTCCTTGTGGGTACCACCCATTTCAGGACGTCCACCTAGAATCGGCCTCAGCAGCGTGTCTGTGTTTCACCCTCAAAAAATTAAAATGAAAAAAAAAAGCTAAAATGAAAGCGTTTTGCCCAACACCGCTAGCTCCGCGGAGAAAGTGGGTGTGTGTTTTGGCCAGGGGGCAGAGCCAGCAGTGCAGACTCTTCTTGGAAGGGGCTGTTCTCTCACATTCATTCATATGAATATATGGACTGGCGCTCAGAGCTCATTGTTTTAGTGGAATGGAAGCAATGAACGGAGCAAAACATTATAATACTCTTAAAAGCTCAAAAAAGTTGTTTTTGAATGAAATAGGCCCTTTAAGATGGGAAAAGAATCCCACGCAGGCTTAGATTTTTAAATTTAGCAGGTTTTCCGGAGTATAAATTGCATCACAGCATAAGTCCGAGGGGAAAATATATATAATAAAGAAGAAAAAAACATATGTAAGTCGCTCTGGCGTATAAGTTGCACTTTTCAGAGGACAGTTTAAAATGTTTTTTACGGCAATCTTTACCCTCTACTGCAGGACTAGCATCTGAGTGATAAATAGGACTGGGTTGATAAAATCAATTAATCATTCGGAATCAATCTAAGCTTAATAGTTCAATCATTGATCCATAAAAGTAGATTGATCTTAAGTCTGGTAGCTTGATGCTAACGTATAATGGGATTACCCACAGGACAGCTAATGCTAACGCTCAGTTGATGTAGACATACTTCGCACCGTTTTTTGCTCATACTTTCTTCTTCTTCTGGAATTTTGTGTAAGGCTATAGCGCAATCGCCACCTAGTGGCTAAACTGAAACATCCTCCAGGAGAGGCAGAACAATTGTTGGAGCTTCTCCGTTTGAGAATCAATGTAACACTGAATGATTAATATAAATATCTTCAAAACATATATATAGATTATTAATGTATTTCTAAGTGTGTAATCTCAAATTGAATTAAATAGAATTTAGACCATATAGGATCAAAAAGAATCAGAATCGAATCGTCTTGTGAATCAAATCAAAAGGATTCTGAAAATGATTGGTGATGCCCCCCCTGATGGCGATGCTTT
>NC_050525.1:25036610-25046441 GCF_002922805.2 Oryzias melastigma | reverse complement strand
CCCCCCCCCCCCCCTCTCTGTAACCCAGTTCGATAACATGCTGTCCTGCATTAGCTGCAGGAAGGAAAAAATAAAAATAATGTCTCGAAGCAAATAAGAAAAATATCATGAAGTTCAGGAAGAAAATTATCAGACTCTCCTCCATGTCTGTTTTGGCATCGCTTCTTGTTCTGCGTAGCTGGCAGTGTCAATACACACACCTACAGTGCCCTCTAGTGGACAATAACCGCTGAAGGGCAACCAGTGGAAGAATAACAAATATATGAGACTATTTCAGTTTAAAAAAATAATCACACAAATCATCTGAGTATAAGTCACACCTATGGCCAGACCATGCAAAAAACTGTGAAAAAATACGGTAATCATTTTATACTTTTTTGTGGTTGACTTTTTATGAAAAACATTTCAACATTTTAAAGTGAAGAACTTAAGGAAATAGACTCATTAAAAATTATAGAAGCTGATTTTGCACAAGCTTCTCCTTTAAAAAGAAGGTAACATTTTAACTTTATGGAGTCACTGTTGCATGTCTTGTATCTGTTGTTTAAATATTTTATGAGTTGTATATTTTTACACAAAAAGCAAACAGGTTAAAGACCAGGACAGATTTCCGTTTCTAGATTTTTGATATTTTGTTAAGCAACTCAGGGATTTCTGCTCAAGTTAATCTGAATTTTTGCCTCCAATCCAATTAAAAGCTGTTATTTGTTTGTTTCTTTTTCCATGTTTTTTTTTCTCTTTTTAGAAAAAGATGAGTCGGCACCTGAAATGACCTTCTTTAAACTCTTTAGTGAAAAGTTGTTTACAGTCATCCTCATTTATGTTTTTTATATATTTAATCAATTCAATAATGTTTTAGACGTGACTGGACTGGAATTAGGAAAGTCTTTTCTACAACTTTTGCAGTATAAAATCTAAGGTTTTAGCTCTGAAAAATAACCAGTTATTGATCCATCATAAATGTGTCACTTTGAGCAAAACTGAAGTTTATCTGGTGAGTTCTGTCATCATCCATAATCCAGAGATCTGGTTTGGGATTGAAAAACTGTTCGCAAAGTCTGTCCTGACAGCTTGACTTGGGCTTTCTCCTTCAGTGAGAAAACTCTGTTTCCGACAGAGACTATACGTGCCACATGATTTATTGCTCCTGTTAAAATGCAAATGAAGCCGTGAGCGGAGGAGAAACAAGTGTGTAGCCACCTGTGAGAACAGAGCTGCGGAACACTCCCGCTTTTTGATTGTGGCATCAAATAGAATTCAGATCTGCAGATTGCAGAGCAGCGTATAGGAGGACAATAGGGTTTTATTTTCAATCTTTTTCTGCTGGTATACCTCTGCCTGCAGTTGTAGCAGAAAACAAACACCTTTGTCCTTCGCTTGCTTGTTTGATCATATGTTTGGGTTAATCACAGAATAAATCTGCCACAGTTATAAGAAAAGGATTTGATTAAATCTGAGCACAGAAAGTTAAAACGGAAGAGCCACTAAAGAAATGTATCAAATCGGGCAGATTTTGACTACTATTACAACCCCAAACATGTGATTTTTAGTCTGGAAAATGTTCATTTTTTACAAAGTTTCAAGAATAATCTTTTGATTTCCCTTTTTCTACATTCTCTTTAAGTCTCCTTACATGGATCTGTTAGAATATGTCTATTTTTGTATAAAAACAAAGAACTAAAAGTTTTGTTTGGCTTGTTTTGTTTTTTGTTGTAGTTTGGCAAACTGTGATCATTTAAAGACAAAAATTGTTGCTAAATTAGCTTGTAACAACATTTAGACAAAAAAAACATTTCTTTATGACCTGGAAAATAGTTATTTTTGTCCCATTCCAGTCCAATGGAATAGTGTCTGATGTGCACTGAATGTTTGCCCCCCCAAAAAAAGATGTAAAACATCACAAAATAAATTCAACATCAGATGATCAATGTAGTAATGATATGAGTAATTATTGAGTAATCAATCTGTAATTGATCATAAAAATATTTATAAACATTGTAAAATTAGTTAGACTCCTGTGATGGGTCGGTGTGCATTTTAGGTATTTTTTTGTCATTTGTTTTTCCTACTTTTTGGATTTTAAAACTGAAAAATTCTGTTAAATACTATATCAGTATCCTGATATGTCCCCAGACAGTATCAGACTTTTTTTTTAATTATTACTTAACATTTGTCTAAAGGAATTAATAAATAATTCACATAGGTAATATAATTAAAATATATGTTATTTAATGATCAGAACATCAAGCACTGGAACTGTATCTCATAAATAAATTGCTTTTACCCAAGAAAATTCATGGTGATTCTCTTTTGGTAATGTAGGGAATATACATGTTTAATAATTAATGAATTATCGCCTTGGCAATATTTAAAAAATATATGAAGTATTGAAATATTTCACTGAATCCATATTTTCTTACAACTATAATAAATATGGTAAGTATTTCTGTTAAACGTAATCAAATGTGTGTGTTTTTTGACTTTTTTGAAATGTGAAAATAATTATAGTTTTGTAGCTTAGTTATAGTTTCAGTGAGGTCGATGGGATTCTGTTTATGTTTTCATTGTTCTGTGAGACTTCTTTGAAAATATGTGAAATATTTCACAGGAATGAGGACTTGTCTAACATTTGTCAATATGTTTATAAAAATTCATGGACTCACAGAACATGGCCTTGATTTGACCTGTGACCTGCATGCGTATTTGTTTTCCATGTGGAGTAAGAAAAGATCCTGGCCCGTGTTTGTGCTTCGCTGTCAAAGGAAAATAGCATTTCTTGCATCTTTTAAGATGCCCGGCAGCAAAAAGAACCCTTTTAACCTTCATGCTTCCAGTCAAGAGTTCCTGCATACCATCAAAGAAGATGTAAAATTTCTTATTTAAATGGTTTTTTTTTAAAACAATTGATAAAAGCTGTATTTTTGGTGAAATATATGCATTATTTTTTGCAGAAAGCTCAGTTCCATTGTGGACGCTTTCTTTGTTTTTACAGCTTGTCAGTTCCCACGTTCTGCCCCTGAGACTTGTGGGTGCTCTTGTGATTTCTTTACCGATGTAAATTATTAAATTCACGGATCATGTTGTGCAGCATCTACACTGTACTCTGCTGTGAAACCTCCGGCTAATTGGAAATATTAATGGCTATGTCACAAAGTTCTGAAAACATGTCAGATGCCTGCTAGGCGAGTGCCTTGGGAGCTTGGAAGCGAGGACATTGATCAGCATTAAATAGTTTTTCTGCTGTTAATTTAACATCTTATTTGCATATAGAACGTTAACTTTGCCAGCTTTTATTTAAAGACGACAAGTTGATTTAAACCCCGGAAAGACCTTTAGATCCAGTTAGTCAACTTCAGTAATGGAATTATCCTGATGACTCACCGAAATGGGGAAAATCCAAAACTGTATCTCCTATTTCAATTTTTTCTTGTCATTCTTATTTATAAATAATAATTAAATTATGATTGTGATTTATAGTGATAGTAATGGCATTTAACAAAGGTGTGGCATCATTCCATTCTCTTTTGGAGTTTTCTATATAAGTCAGAGGGTTGACAGACAATTAAAATCAAATGAAATATTGTAAATATATATACATATATGCAAATCTGCATGGTTTTTAGGGATATCGAAGGGAAAATACTTTGTCATCGTCATGGGTTCCACGAAATTTAGAGCGTTCTTTGGTTCATGAAATTATTTAAAAAACAAAATTTACTGCAAAATAGTGTGCAATCTACTAAACAAAAGTTTTTAAAAGTCCTTCAGTCATTTATAATAAGAGATTTGAACTAGTATTAATTGGAATGTACAAATAGCTAAAATTAGAATCGTCTACATTAATAATAAAAACAATAGCATCTCATGAAAAACATCTATAGAGTGTTTTTCAAAAACGTCCACCATAGAACAGTTCCAGCAGGTTTAAATTTTTGGGCCTTTTTAAAGACTCACTCTGATCATCTTTTGGTCTTTTTTTTCATAATTCCCAGCAGTTTTTAAATTACAATAATCCTGTTTTTAAGCCTATTTTTTTAAAAAGTGCCATTTTCTAAGGCATAGTTTCTGCAGAGTTCAGGTGTTCATTAGAAATTTCCCTCTGGGTTGTAGTGGCCAACCCCGCCCCCTTCCCCATTGCTGAAAGCTCGGACCGGGGAGCTTGAGGCCCAACCAGCATATTTTCTAAGTCACAAATGAAATCTTTTTTAAAAAAACATTTTTTCTGCTCCTGATTCACGATTTAAGTAAAGAAATACTCAGAAATCCAATCTTAATTTTTTTTTATTTGTCCTCCATCATCAGAAAAATGCCACAAGAACATATTAAAACCACCACAAAGTGGGACTTTAGGCATTTTTTTGTATATTTATTTCCGTGGTGTAAAAAAATGTCTTTTTTTTTGTCCTTGCTTTGCTTGATCTGTAATTATTTTGATTAAAAATATCAGATCATCGGATTAGTCAAAGTATAATTTGACCTAAAGTATATTGTAGTCCAAAAGGAGTTAAAATCTGGATTAATTTAGAATATTTTTGGTCACTTTTTACAACAAAGGTATGAAAAGTTGCTGTAAAAAAGTCTTTTGATGAAAGAGTGTTGCCTCTTTGATACAAAGCAAAAATGTTGGAAACAATTTTTAAATAAAAAGAAATGGGAAAAATGTGAGGAATCTTTTTATAAAAAAGAGAGACTAATCTAAAACTACATTCACACCGGGCATGTCTCAAGAATGCGCTGAATATGAACTCTTGAGCGCACTTTTAGCAGATGGTGTTCACACACGACCGTCACCACCCGATATTTTTATTGCGTGTTTTGCATAAAATTACATTTGTGAATTGAAATTACATTTGTGGATTGTAGTGTGTGGGTTTGTGAAACAAACTCTGCATTTCCGAATTATGAGACTGATCTGGCTCCATACCGATACTAGTCTATGTACTCACAGCTGGAAGCAGGTTTTGTTCTTTCATTGCTTTATTTCAATATATAAATACAGTAGGAACAGTAATTATCCTTTTCTCCTTCTTGATCAGTTTTTAAATAGTTGCCATTTTTGTGATGTGAAAAGGACGCTATATATACCAAATCTGAGTCCCTGATTGGTTAAAATTCAGCAGCCACTGGAAGCTGTCAGGAAGCCCCTGCTAACCTTTGGCGGGTTCATTGAAGAGAAAGAAAGTGACCAAAACACTAGTACTTTTAATAAAAGTTGGATTAGAGTCACACAGAGTACTCTGGATCGTGACCAAGACAGATAAAAGTCTGTCTACAAATGAGTCTACAAATATAGTCTTCAGTGGTGACCCTCCAAAAGTACTGAGTACTCAGGGGTCTCAAACTCAGTTGAGTTTGACCTTGGGGTCACTGAAGGTAGAGTCTGGCTCAGGCTGGGCCGTACGGGGTTCCATTATGCCAAAATAACGCTTTTAGGTCCACTGTCTACATCTTTGGTCCACTATTTAAGTCTACTGAACACGTTTATTGAACATCTGTTCATGTCTATGTACTGCTTAGTAATATCTTCTCAATTTCCTGTGAAACGACAGGAGCTAACGGCGCTAGCAACTATTGCTAAGGACTTTTTTGACAACCAGATCCAACGACAAAAGCAAATGCAAAGTTTTAAGCATAGAAACATCATACAAAGCTATCATCAAAGAGTCAGAAAATATTGGTTACATTGAACTTTACATTCATATTAATGTGGGGGCCACAAAATATTGACTTGATGGCCCGCGGGCCGCCAGTTTGAGACCCCTGATTTAACTGGTCTGGAGCTCCGTGTGGCTTAACGTAACAATGTATTCAACTTTTTAAAAAGTCCTTCATTTAGAATAAAAACCCATCAATGTTTACATGTACCGCCCAAAAACAGACCTAAAAACTTGTGACGTGAATGTGAGCGTGTTTACATTGACTTTTCATTAGAAGTGATCGCTTGAACGCACGATTCTAAGCCTGGTGTGAACGTAGTATTTCATGTTGTAATCCTGTAAGTTTTTTTTTTCTGTTTTGGTGTTGGTTCATATTTTTTTGTGTGAAAAACTGAAATTGTTTTGTCAAAACTCTATTATAAAAGTCAGCAATGATGAACTTGAGGTTTTGACTAGAACCTGAATCTATGTCCCTAAAAAGCTGACTGTGGGCCTCATCCTCTGTCTTCCTCTCTCTTTCTAACTTCCTTCCTGCCCCCTCTTCTCCACGTTCTCCTCCTCCTGCCTGTGTTGCTGCATATCTTCTCTCGCTGTCTGTGACCTTTTCAGGTAGTGCACACGGTGGCTCCGGACTGGGAACTGGAGCCATTGTGGGCATCCTTATTGTTGTGTTCTTCTTGCTGCTGGTTGGCGTGGATGTCACCTGTTATTTCCTGAACAAGTGCGGCCTCCTCATGTGCATCGCCGTCAACGTCTGCGGCAAGGCCGGCCCGGGCGCCAAAAGCAAGGACATCGAAGAGGGGAAGGCGGCATTCACGTAAGGCCCGGGGGCCGAATCCGGCCCTCCTGATCATTTTGGTAATAATGGCCCGATGTTATCTTGTGCTTTTATAATTTTGTAGAATTTTGACCAAAAATATTTTTATGGAGAGTAAAATATTGAAAATTATTAAGGTTTTAGTTGATTTATTCTAGAATAATATTCCTGCCTTTTATTATTCATAAATATGTTAAAAAATTACGGTTTTAGAAATTGGCTTTATGCTAGCTTTTTGCACTATTTTGGCATTTAATAATAATAATCTTTATTTATAAAGCACCTTTCAAGATAAGAATCACAAAGTGCTTCGCAGTAAAACTCAAAGTAAAACACAGAATATAATAACAGGTTAAAGATTTAGAATTAATATACTTTGATTTTTTAGGCTATTTTGGAGTTTATCAAATATTTCACCTACATGCTAGCTGTTTTGGCTAATTTAGGGTTTTCTTTTTTAGTTTTTGAGGCTTTTTTGGAGTTACCTGCTAGCTGTTTTGGCTAACCCAGTTTTTTTTTCTTAGTTTTTTAGGCTAATTTGGCATTTAGCTGATATTTTAGCTGGCTATTATCTTCAGCGTTTTCAGCTATTAGCTTTAGCATTTTCAGTTATCAACTTAAGCGTTTTTAGTAATCAATTTCAGTATTCATCAGCACTAGCATCTTCAGCAGCCAACTTCAGCTAACAGCATTCACACTAGTATTATCACAGGTAATGTTATATATCTAGTTCATAATTATGTTAAAAAGTTACAGTTTTAAAGTTATAAAGATTTCGTTTTAGCGTGTTTAATAAATATTTATCCAGTTAAAACCACGACCTAAAGTGTGTTTTGGATTTTGGCCCCTGTGTGATTGAGTTTGACACTCCTGACATAAGGCCTCACAAAAACACTCTGTTTTGATAAGTTATTCCGCTAAATATGCTGGAATTCCAAAAGAAAGAGTGGCAGAAAACACCAGAACAGTCAGAGTGTTCTTGAAGATGAAAATGTTCGGTAGCTTTTGTTTGATCAGAAATTCAGTTCAATATGTTGAGCTGTTTCGCTCTGAACACAACAAATAATTGTTTCAAGCGAAGCTCAAAGACAACAAACCTTCGGAGAGTACACTCTGCTGCATGCAGAATCGTAGAGCGGAGATCCGCAGAGATATTTTGCTCCTTCAGATCTCTACATGTCACTCCCTGCGAGCAAACACTTTAAAGCTCAGCACAATCAGAGAGCAGTGTGGTGATAACAGCCAGGCCCTTAGGGGGAAGCCTGCAATCAGAGCGCGCAGGTGGATGAAGGCGCTCCATGATCAAATGTTGACTTAAGTGAATGAGACGGCGGCTTTGACAGGAGCAGTCCCTATTCTTGTGATTCTGCTCGTTTGAGGTTTTTTACACTACCGCGGATAGGTAAACTTTGTCACCGGTTGGTCCCTGATAACCCAAAATGTTTGCCTTCTTCCCAACAGAAAAGATGAGTCCAAGGAGCCGATTGTTGAGGTGAGAACGGAGGAGGAACACAGCCCCAACCAAGAAGTGAAGACTCCGACCGAGCCCAACGAGACCACTCCACTGACGGAGGCGGAGTGAGTCCACGCCGATACCGTCGCCTCAAAACCTAAACAAAAATCACCAAAACATAAGAGTATAGTGCCAGGTTCCAATAAAAATAATGAGTTTATTTTTAAAGAATATTTTCTGCCACAGCTTAAACAGTGGAATCATTGGATGTCTTAAATGAAGGCATATGTTTGAGATTCCACACAGATCAAATGGGAGTACGTTCATTCCTGTGGAAATCTCTATAATCCCATAAAAATAAAAACAAATTCCTTCCATGCTTGCATGAATTTTTTTGACATCTGTGTTGGATTTCAAAGGATTTTAGCCCAAACTGGGAAAACAAAGAAACTGCTGATAGAATGTTTTAAAATGGTTGGGTTTAGAGATTTATGCTTACTGGTATTACCATGCTTCACATCAGCAACTTTCCTGTCAAATCTTTGCTAATCCATAAACAAATGTGTTATCCTGCATGGAACACTGGGAAAGCAAAGGTACTGACATGTTCGGGAACTGTTTTGAGGGGGAGCTGGTGGCAGACAAGATGGCGGCTGAAAATCATTAGCCAAAACCGGAACATCAAACCGACCGCCCGGCACATTGAAAAAGACTCTTAAGTTTGGTCAAAAACTACTATTTTATTATATTATTTTGCGTTGTAGGGCTGTTACAAGTACGCTAGCACTTGGATACTTATGATCTTCTACCAAAAATTCAAGTACAAATATTTGCGACGTCCAAGATCACTGAGTTGTGATCTTTATAAATACAGTAAAGTGTGGTAACATATTATCTCAAATATTATATTTTTTGCTCTGAAATGTAGAATAATGTTGTATTTTAAGTTTATAACCTAAAACAAGGTCAAAAGAGCAGTGCGATTGTCACTGGAACTAAACAAATCTTCATGTCAGTGAAACTTCCGGTTTTCAAAGTTTCAAAGCTTCAGTATTTGGTTACTCTTCAACAGTTGACACAATACCTGTAACTCCAGTGGATTCTGAAGCGCAGAAACGCTGCGTCGCGCTGAGATGCTGCAAAGCAGTGAAGTGTGAATCAGCTGATTCTTTTGCAAAATAAATCGACTTTTTATACCGGATTTGAACTAAAATGTAATGGTTAGAATGTAAAGAGATGCAGAACTTCGAGAATGAAAAACTGTTAAAAACATTTTTAGGATTTGTTGTTAAATGATCCAAAACAAAAGTGATGTTTATGCTTTTTATGTTGTTTATGTTTCTGCTGAACTTAACCAGAAGATTGACAAAAAAGTTTAAATTTTCAAACATTTCTATCTAAATCTTTGTGTTTTTATCAGTTTTGTTCATTTGATCTCCTGTACCAAATAAAGGTATAAATGATGGGGATTTAAAACAAATAATTTAGATTTTCATACATCTGGTAAATAGACATACAAATAGCAACAAACATTATATTACAAAGTAAGAATCGTGGTTCGATTCGTGAATATTGCATATCGTAACTCTGTACACGATCGATGTATATTAGCTGATCTGCAGAGAAAAGTGTTTTTTTACCATTATGCAACACATTTCTCCATGACAGAATCTGCTAATTCACATCAATTGCATAAAGGGTTGAAGTAAACAAGGGGCCTCTGGTCACATGCAAGATAGCACCAGAAACAATGTCTAGCTGCAAGCAGAAATGTTGCAACTTTTAGCCTGTTTTCGTGAGCAGAAATTTCCTAAACTTTAGGCGAATGTGAATAAACTGTAACGCTGATCAGAACTGGCGAAATTCTTCTTTTTCCCTGTGAATCAGCTGATCAGGTAAGCTTA